>NC_090234.1:28656197-29256197 GCF_024489055.1 Chanodichthys erythropterus
TTAGGTAGACAAACACATTAACAAACATGAAGCACAGAAAACCTTGACCTCACAAACAGCGCAATAATCAAGAGTTCTCTGAATCTTCCATCTGAGAAATGGCTTTCATTTACAGCTGAGGTTATAAAAAAAGGGAGTAAAATAGGTATGCTGAATGTGGCTAATAAATAGACTGGGACAGGGTCTGCCAAATCAACCCAGTCTGGCTGAGCACAAACGGTACGAGGAAAATGTAATTTACAACAACAAGGTCAGCTAACATTATACAAGATTCATAAATATGCAAAATCCAATAAAAGCCTTTTCATTTGAGATTCATTTATATGTTAAACAGAGGTTTTGGCATGATAACTGAATTCAGCTGAAATGTTTCCTTGTAAAAGTTAGCATTCACAGTACACACCTCTGCTCTAACTTTTTGGGTAGACCTAACCGCATCTGTTCTCTCAGAATTCTGCAAAGTTATACACTCACAATGTTGCATCAGGGGCTCCAAATGTAATGTCTAAATTACACTAATTTTCACAAACCAAGTGTTTGTCCACTAGAACTCTGGAAAGAAATATTATTGTTGTTTGAGTAACTGACACCAACGTGCATAACAATAACTGTACATCTATTCCTTATTTCCTTATGATTGATCAACACACGCCTCACGAGCAGCGGGACTTTTATTATGACACAGTCGCCGGCGCCGCTTCCGCTTTTCCGGTCATGAGTTTACGGGAGCTGTCCTTGTCGACAGAACCAGCAGCAGATGGTAAACAGTAATTATGTTCCATAAATAAGTAACACAATCCACCATAAAACATACAAGAAGTAAATAAGGAACTGCTTGAAGCAAGCTAGTGGTTTGCTGGACGCTAGACACTACTTCCGCATTTGTCCACGGCACTGTTGTCATGTGGTTTCTACTTCAGTAAAGGCGGTATCAAAGGGTAACTGACGTCATTGACAGGCGACTGCACTGCCCCGTGTCACTGTTTAGAATGGGAATTTTCTCATGATTTACAAGTAGTTGAAAACATTAGAGGAATTGTTAGTAATCAGCTGGACAAAATATATAACACTAGCCTAGTGGGTTTTGGATATTTTACTGCAAAAAATGTTACATATTGTACCTTTTAAATGCAACAACTAACATGCATAAGGTCCATTTTTTTTCTTCACCTCCAAAAGGGGAAAATGCACTTCAATGCAAACAAAAACAATTATTTACACTCTAAAAAAATGCTGGGTTAAAAACAAGCCAAGTTGGGTTGAAAATGGACAAACCCAGCGATTGGGTTGTTTTAACCCAATTGTTGGGTTAAATGTTTGCCCAACCTGCTGGGCAGTTTTATTTAACCCAACTATTGTTTGAAAATGACTATATGGCTGACTTAAAATGAATCTAAAATGAAATTAAAATGTTCATTTATTAAACAGTGTAGAAACAACATTTCAAATACTAATGAAAATATCTGATTAAAGGGATTTTTGGGCTGACAATTTTTTATTTATTTTTTTAAATCAATGAAACTATATTATCAGTATAACAATTTGACTGAAAATGTGAATAAAAATAAACATGTCTTGTATAGCTTAAGCTGCATAATAAAAAATAGGGGGAAAAACTTAAGATCATTTTTTTCCAGGAATTGAGAATGATTCAAGAAGCATCTTGCGCTTCAATGGAGGCAACAGCATCTGACCTTTTATAGCTGGTAAATGTCACAAAATTGCTTACAATTGACTAGTTATCAAGAAATAGTGCAAAGGCTCAAATATTTGTCATTCACGTTCTATCATAACATTCTCTTTCTTTTTCAGGTTTACAAAACTTTATATTTTAAAGATTAAAATAAACCTTTAGACACGCCCCTACATTTAGACACACCCTCTGCTCTGAGCTGCAGATACCATACTTGACTCCACAGTGCTGCACCTGAAATGTGACGTGACAGCAGCACTGCCGGTTTTCTCTCTGGATACACATCTACGCACCACAGATTTTATCTCCCGCATCGTCTCATCCGAGCATCATCTCATCTGCAGCTGCACCAAAGCACATCCCCGGAGACTCTGTTCCCAATTACATTACGTGATCACACAGAAGAGGTAAATTCAAACATTTTTTGGAAACAGTCACTGCAAAATCAATCTGCTGTTCTAGACAAAATAAACAGTGAAATGAAATATAACAGCAGGATTGTTGTTTATGAAGCTCATCTTTTCATTCACATTCATCTTTATGGTTTAAGTTGTGCGCATGCGCACAGATTCACGGATACACAAAGTGATGTTTTTGCACTCAGCTTTTTATTACTGTAAAAGGTCTAACAAATTGAAAAAAAAAAAAAAAAAAAATTTCCACTTACAGATAAACAAACTGAAGTGAATAATGTCCACTGAGGCAGAAATCAGAGAAGAAAGTGCTCGTTTCTGCAGTGAAAGGAAAGCATTCACACTCTAAACAAACATATCTCATCAAAACCATTTAATATCATGTCAAGGTAGTCAGTCGCAAGAAAATTGCTCGTCTTTCTTTCAAAATGCAAGTTCTGCTAAATACTGATGGAAAAAAGACCCAAGGAAAAAGACACAAAAGCAAGAAGATGCTGAAATTTCTCTGTAGCTTTGTGCTAAACAACAGAGTCTGTCACTTTCTGTCATACAAAAGTCAATTATGTCAGAAAACCCCTTCGATTTGGGGAGTAAAACCGTTCTAGAGGTCACTGCAGCAACACTGTTATTCATTTGAAAGCCTCCGAATGTGGCGAGACCGCAAACAAACTGAAAAAAGTAGCGGTGTGAGCGTTTGCCAATGTATGATACTCTTGTTTACAACCGTGATACTGCGGTATAATTGGCACCAGAGATGTTTTGTATATGAATATGGCAGAGGGTTGAGGAAAAAAAAGAACAGTCAACGGGTATAACACTACATTTCTCAGCTCTGGCACGCTGCACAACACCGTTTGAGATAAAGTGTGCAAAGGAGACAGATCGAAACTGCAACCTGTGAAAAACGGACACAAGCGAGATACAGAAAGAACGAATGTTATGCAGACAGACGTGATGAACTCAGAAGTACATGTCCTGGAAGAGGTTCTGGCCCATCTCAATGTACGCCTCTTTCTCCTGAGCGCTCATCTGTTCCACCAGGTCGGGTCTCTGGCTCACTTCCCTGTAAGAGAAGGGTCTTCCCCCTACCATTACCACAGGGTCATCCCCGACCTCCTCAAACTCATCTTCCTCGTCTTCATCCTCATCCTCTTGTTTTCCTGGCCGCAAAGCTGTAGCGTTGTGTGCCATGTGGGTTGGAGCCTGGGGCAAAGAGTCTTCATCCGATTCGCTGGTATCGCTGTCAGAGTCGCTGGCGTTAGCCACTGGAACGGTCGGTCTGGAGACGATGGCACCTCCTGGACCGACTCCGCTCCTCTTCTCGTGAATTAGGAGAGCCTGCATCACCTCCTCATTCTCATCCTGTGCGGCTCCTCTTCCAGTCATGTCCTCCTGGGTTACTATCGGGTCCTCGCCAGCTGGTGTGTAAAAATTGGAGGAAAAAGAAGAAGAAGAAAAAAACCTTGTAAATTCAGATGCAAGGGTTTTTTTTTTACTTTCCAAATTTTTTAACCATAAATGTGCTAAAATCCAAGGCCTTTCTGAAGCCCTATTATAGCTCAAATTCCACTCAAACTTTCAAACCTGTTAATGATTATAAACTCAAGAATCATTGAAGTTCACATTGGGTTTCTTTTCAGCCTTCTTTAATGGTGATGAATATACAAACTAAAAGTTTTTGACCATACTATGATTTGAACAAGTGGAAGTCAAAACTTCATTGATCCCAGAAAATTGCCATAAAATTGCCAGATTGCCTTCGGGATTGATTCACATGAGACATGGTGCAACACAAATGCAAGCCAAATTGACTATTTCTATGGTACTTTCTGTCCTTTTTGTAGCTTGGCAGGACAAGTTTTGAATTGCTGAGTGCAGATGAATATAAAGAAAGATATAAATATCAAAAGAAAAATTGTTACGTATTTTATGGTTTTAATGTACAGAATGTTATTTGTGTTATTCGTTTATTGAGCAACAAAAATAAACCAGCACAGGGTTGGATATTCTCAATTTTTTTTATTGTACATGGCAATGAAGAAAAGAACCTTCCTTTTGCATGCCAAGACAAATGCAACAAGGTGAGGTCTGAAGAATTGTGTGTGGGAATAAGTGGAAAAATGGAATCTTATGGGAGAGGAATCTTATGGGAAAATCCATGTAGACCTATACCTGTGGGCTTTTGTGAGCGGAAGCAGGAAAAAAATATTAAAGTTGCAGATGGAAAAGGGACAAAATATATTTTTTGCAGAATCTTGTGGGAGTGGGACTAAAAAGAGCAGACCTCTAATTGGCAGTCATTGTTTTAAAAAAGCAGCTTGATTATTTCCCTATTGATTATTTCGCTATATATCTCTTTTTGTGTTCCATGGAAAATCAAAGATGTTTTGAGTGAAAATATCCCTTTAAACCAAATAAAGTCCTCACCCTTATACCTAGTTTGACTCTACATTCAGACCAATGTGAAGAATGAAAAAAAAAATAAGCAGGCAAATCATGAAATGCATAAAAACAGTGTTAATATGCAGCCATGACCACAATGAATGCTTTCATAATGATACTATATAATTGATGTGACTCACGGTGCTTTAGAGCATCTGTTTCGCTGTACACCCCCTGCACCGTGCTTTCTGTCAGCCATACAGGCCTCTCTTTGGGGGCTTTGGCCTCAGCAGTCTGACCAGGTTGAGACTCCTGGTCTTCCATACTGATGACCACATTCTGTGTGTAGAGGTCATACGACGAGCCTTTTGTTTTCCATATTTCTCGACCAGTTGCCCCGGCAGCGGCTGCTGCTGCGGACTGGGCAGCCCGCTCCCGACTGTGAAAAATAGTAGAAGTGGATTAACAAAGAGTTATGTTGATATAACATAAAACAGACTTTAATTAGGCATCCTTTATGACATTTTTTAAAGTTCATATCCGCTAAAAGTGAGAAAAGTTTAATCAAATCAGACGACAATGAAGTCTCTATTTGGTTCAAAATAAATGATCTATTTTGGGATAATGATTTTTTTTTTTTTTAATATTATTTACATACTATTAGCATTATACATATAGCATTTATTAATATTTTGAATTAGCTTTTATATTTTCAGTTTCCATTTTCAGTCAATTTTTTTTTTTTTTTTGTGGTATGTTTAATTTTTTTTCTTTCAGTTTTAGTTTTAGTCATTTTAGTACTTAAATTTATTTTATTTCAGTTAATTGCCAATGCAACATTTCTAATTTTCATTTAAGTTTTTCATCTAATATTTATATTACATTTTATTTCAAATAACAATTATTTTGAATAGTTTTAGTTAACTATAACAACAGACTTCTGCATATAACTGGCCACTGAACTTTGTGCTGACCTCTGTTTTAGGGCTGGGATTTCTGATGGTTCTGGCTCCAGAAGGTCATGGGACAAGTTGATGTCCTCTGTCTCTCGTAGCAATACATAGATGGGCTCAATCTGCTCATTAAATCGTGCCACCAGAGTGCGGGCATCTTTCTTTGGCACAGCTGATTCATCTTCCTCTACTTCTGTTTGACAGAAGGTACAGCGGAACGTCCCTGTGTTTGAGAGGAGAAGGTCTTTAAATACAAAATATCAAATGTTGAAACAGTAACAGTGCTCTTCAAACCTGAGCCTTAAAGTACACATGAAATCAAAATTGAGCTTATTTATTTTGCTAGCTCAAATTGCTAGTTTTGTGGTGAACAATTCATCCGTGCAAGTCAATCCACACAAAAAATATTGTTTGGCTTCGTAATATTGAATCAAAATCTGAAAATGCTCCTCCCCTCTGCAACGGTGCCCCTTCTCTAATGACGTCAATTTGACGGCTTGGGCTGAAATCGCTTAAACCACCCCTCGCCAACCTTCTGCTATGAGTGACAGACGGAGAGGAGGAGCGCTGAAGTAAAACTCTGCCCTCTATTCAATATTCCGTTTCACTTGGAAATACGTCACAACACTGGAGAAAAGTCGTTTGCAACTTCCGGTTCACGCGGACTTTAACGGCTACACCACACCGACCTTATCCACTATGTTTGGCGCATCTGGGTCACTCGGTTTGGAAGTAGGAGGCTAGAAAAATCATTGCCTGTCAAAGGGCTTCATATCTCCAGTTCCCTGTTAGCCAGGGGCTCCAAATTCTGGGATTCCATGTCCCCTTTTCCCACAGACAATGTGCCAATCGTGGAGCTGAAGCCAGTACCCAATCTGGCTCCCATTTCCAATTCTAAGCCAGAAAATTTGCCTCTGCCTTTCAAACATGCTGGTTTTGAACCAGGAACCACTAATGTCAGTGGCCAGGGGGGTGAGATGGTGTCATCACCATACAAAGTTTTCAAACCAACAACAAATTAGTCTCTCCATTATGATTGACTAGCTTGAATTGGTCAACATTTCTTATTATAATCAGTTGCTAGCAAAATGAGAAATGTATATATTAAGGGTGCAGCCTACAGTTTCAACTCAATGCCATCTAGAGGATGGAGCCAAAACCACTGCTGACCATCTAATATTATTGAAACAGTAAAGAGGAAGAACAATGGACAAACATACAGACACAAGGACAAACATACACAAACACACACTCTGCCCCAACATTCACTGGCGGTTCGGTGACACAGCGAGCGAAGCTGGTCTGGTTTGCCATCTGCTGCTGAAGTTATTTACAGCCTTCTGACAAGAACACACACAGCAGGGCCCTGTGTACGAGTGTGTGGTGTACACCGGCTACTTGCTGAATATAAAATACAAGCTTTGACATATTTTACATATGTGTGTACTTAGCATTTAATGGTCAGTCACAGATGGTGCCGTTATCGTGACCTACCTTTAATTGTAGCTTTTTATCTAGAATGTCATTCTACTCATGTTCATGTTTTGGTATCATGAACACACACCAGCAATATGTTTTTTTATGCTGAAATAATCTCATGTTGTTGTGCTGAGTGCATGACGGCTTCCGAGTTTCTGGCCTTGAGGGGAATCAAACGAGTAAACGATTCGCAGCAATTTCCATTTTAAAAGCTTTTCTGGAAAGTTGACAACAAAATCTGTGAAAGCGCTACTGAAAAACAATCACCTCCAGCTAGGCCCTTTTACTACAGATGTCTTTTCTGCCAATACAGGAGTGGAGGGCGAAAAAGAAAACAATTTGACAAGTACAAAGAGAGAGAGGCTGTAAAAAAGAAAAGAAATAACATTCAGGTGAAGGGAAGATAAAAAAAAGTCTTCATCACATTTGACACAGCTCCAGAGGAAATATCGACAAGCCCTGAGCGCAGGGAACTATTTTACCGCAGCCCTCCTGGTCAGTCTGTCTGCTTGTCCTCTCTCTCTCTCTCTCGATACACACGCACAGAAAAGGAATGAAAAAGCACAAGTGATAAGGAATGCAGAGATAACAGGCTGCAATTTAAATGTCTAAATAAAGATGAGGTGATATAATTTTAAACGCATGCAAACATCATGTAGTGAAGGATTAAGGGCTTAAAAGAGCAGATGTATTCGGGACATTCACAGCATGCGTTTTGCATTGCCTTTCCACTGTTTTTCCCAAACAGACAATAGATTGACAGCAAACAAGTACTAGACTTACATGTTTGACAGTTGCACTCACATCTTGCGTCTTGCACAAAGTATTCTAAAAATGCAGCGCTCAAGTTATAAATATATTATGTTTCCCAATGTTTTTCTATATGAATATGTGCTTGATGGACATCTTTGACCACTGCATTTATTTTATAAAATGAGTCAAGCTTTTTTCTCCATTCCACTGCATTCCACCTAATAATTTTTCTATGTAGTAGATCTTTGACTGCTGTAACGCATCTTGCTGCTTCTATAACATCTTGTGCAAGCGCTGCGTGTCAACGTGTCTTTTTGGCACCATGCAGTCTTTTCCTTTCTGCTGCGCTAAGTCTGCCATTTTTAAACAAGAATGTGTTCTGTATAAACTAACATGGCATTGCTCATGCGTGAGATGTTATAGAAAAGGCGAGAAGCAGCGAGATGTGGCTCAACAGTTAAAAGGGTCATGAATTGAGGAATCCAATTTTCCTTCATCTTTTGGAAAGATTACTCATTTCGAATTGTCACATTATGACATTATAGTGTGACGAAAGACTGCATCTGCAGAATCAGATCAACGCCGCCTTCTACATAATCACATCTTTGGCCCCACCCACTGGCGCGTTAGTGAAATGAGAAGGAGAGAAGAGCGATACAGGATCACTGGACTAAAAATAACATTACCTTCTAAAGCATCCTAATGCTAGGAAAGTCGTTATTTCCAACCATGTACATGTCTCAGTAGTGCATTATTTGTTTGTTTGGTACATTTCACTGAGGAATCTTTGGTAATTCAGTCACAATTTCGGTGCAGGCTTGCAAACAGACTTTTACTGTAAGTAAACAAAGACTGTAAAAAAAGATGGACGACGCGACGCCGCTTCCTTCCATTGTATTGAACTGTAGCCAAAATGGACGCTGATGGGCGCTGACACGTTACGCAAAAACGTCAAAAAACAACAACAAAGTTTTAGACTGGGCATGCGCAGAAAGAAACGTCAGTGGAGCCCGGAGGCGGAGTCGCGGTATCAAACTTCCACCCAGATGACTGCGTCATCATTGATGTATTTTAAATAGGCTATATAAATTATACACAATTTAAAATTCCACCTATAAAATAATAGGTTTCTAGAGCAATAATATTTTTGAAACCGCAAATTCAGTAGAAAAACTCAATATAATATGCAATTAGAAACAACTCTAAAATGTCAGAAACGGTCCTGCCATTTTAAATAAAGGGTTAAACTAACATTACAGGAGATCGATTGCTGTAGACAGTGCTCTATAATTAATTAGAGTAGGCTATCATTAGTTTTATCCTGTTAATTATTATTTAATACCCATAAAAATAATTAGTAACTGCCAGATAACGATCACCTGCTTTTTTTTCCCGTCAAGGCGTGAAAAGGTGTGTTTTAGGTGTGTTATCTTAACTAATAATGTTTATTAATTAGCTTATGAAGCCCACATTTAACGTTACCAAGAAAAGCTCAGATATCCGTCAGATCCTATAGGTCAGTTAGTACAGTTTACTGCTGAACAGCTCAATTTGTCGGTGTGAAATAAAACAGAAACTGAAAATTAATAGTTAGTTATATATCTTCAATCTCCCCTCGAAGCCCCGACAGTCCTCAGACAAGCTGTCACTCAACTGTGAATCATGACGACACGCCCCGTTTCTATAGCACCAAATTGCTAGCTAAAATCAAACTTATCACAAAAACTAACAATTGAATATAAATCAGCGTGATAACTACCTTTTGGGTACCAAAACCATCTTTTGGAAAATTTTATTTGAAGCATAATTTATTTTTATGTTTTAATTCAAGTCTCATTCGTCTGCATTGAGAGGGCGGGGTTTATGGCCTGTACTGCATCCAGCCTCCAGGGGGCGATCAAAGAGCCCGCAGCTTAATTCTAATGCCTAATCTGTGATTTCTGATATGTAATGATTATGTACAGTTATACGTTCTTGGTCTCAAAATCATTTATGCGTCAGTAAATCAAGCAAGTGACTAAACGGTCAACCTCACATTGTTTGTTCACTCGTAGTACTGTAGCATGAATATAATATTAAAATTTAAAATATCTTATTTAAATTGTGATTAAAAGGGTTTATTTCACCCAAAAATGAAAATTCTGTCATTAATTACACACCCTTATGTCGTTCCAAACCCGCATGACTTTCGTTAATCTTCGGAACACAGATGAAGATCTTTTTGATGAAATCTGAGGCCCCATTTACACTAGTGCGTTTTCGTTTTAAAACGCATACGTTTTACTTACGGTTACGCCTGTCGTTTACACTACACCAGAGTTTTCAAACCTTAAAATGGAGAATTTTTCGAAAATGCTGCAGACCCCGTTTTAGTTTGAAAATGTCGGGGTTGCGCTTCAGCATAAACGGACCAAAAGGAGACTTTTGAAAACGATGGCGTGGCTGCCCACATTCGCTCTACGTATCCTTGACGACCGTGTAAACAATAACATGGAGACTGAACTGCAATCTTTGCTGGCTTTGTTGTAATTTTTAGCAGCCATTGTGCAGTTGAACTCTGCATTTATTTAATACTGCAGCTGCCTACATGCACAAGAGGCAACTGTTTACACTTGTACGCGCATATCCAGTGTACACGAACAGTCATGTTACATGCATTTTCGGTTTCCGAAACACTGTGGAAACGCCAGTGTAGACAAGGATCGTTTTCATTTTAAAACAAAAACACACAAGTGTAAATGGGGCCTGAGGCTGTGTTCGAAATCGCCCACTATACCTTCATTCACTATTCCCTACATTACTCCAACAATATAGTCCACTTGAAGGAGTGCATGAAAACGAGCGAGTGAATTTGGACACTGAGTGCACTAAAAGGGCTGCCGCTTTTGCATAGTTTGTGCTTGCTGTTTAATAATCATTTGAAACTTGGCAAACTAGCAGCTGCAGTAGTAATGAAAAGATTTATCTTCATGGAAACTAGCATGTATAAACTTTAATTAAATAATTTAATAATCAATTAAAAATTAATTTATACCTGTATGATATTATGCTGTAGCCACATTGGACCAGTGGTTTGGAAAATGGATGGATGGCATTATGGGTGTTCTCTAGACGTTGAGTGTACATTGGTTGTACACTCGTTATTGCGGTGCATTACAACCAATGTTAAAAACTTTCATGTGACGGGAGCAGATCTAAATATAATGCTATAATCAACACCTTTCGCAATTAGTTAATCTCAACAGCTGTAATAATAAAAACATAGTAAAAGATTTCGCGAGAGTTCCACATGTAATACTTATTTCATATATAAAGATGATAGCCAATCATATCAGTGGACATTTACATTGAAGTCTCAAAGCAGACACTCCCCTTCCAACAGAGCATTCAAATCAGAGGTATAAAATCAGGGTGGAAAACGACCTTTTATTTCTAAATTGTGACCATTCTTGGGGTAAAAATCATACTAACATTATAAGTGCACCTCAGGAAACATAAAATAATAAAAAATGCAGTTCATGACCGCTTTAAAGTATCTGTCTAGCTCATGTTTACAATAAAACATTTGAAAAGCAGCACACTGGATTGCAAAAACACGTTCTGTGTAAACCAATCCTAAAGTGACAGACAGAGAGGATGTTCACTAGTTCAGAATGGAAACCTTAGATTAATTGCATGTTAAATTGAGGGAGACAAAAAGAATCACTGACCCACAGCTGCAGATAAAGGAAAGTTATAGAAAAACAGTAATATAAAATATATCCGTTTTTCTTTCCACATGTCATTGGAGGCACCCAGCCAAGAGTAATCTGTAGAGATATCAAATCCAAAGCCCTGGACAATTAGCAATATGGCACATGCACACACCTGGGTTGTCGTCCTTGTTTTCAGGCAAAGTGTGCATCGGGCCGGAACATACACACATTGTGGCAGTGATCTAAAGGAACATGGTGCTGTGCTGTTAGTGTGTAGGCATACATTAAGGCTTCTGTCAGAGAGAAGTGGGCTGGTGTCTTTGTGTTGATAGTTTTTGTATTATCTATGAGATATGAATAGGTCTGGTTTAAATTACATAGCACACTCGCCAGTGATTCAGAGCTCTTTTGAAAGCAGGACGACGCTTTGTTCAGTTGTCTACGCCAAAGAACAAAAGGACTTTTGTGATCAGCCCTTAAAAGATGAATGCAACATCATTTCAGCATTTGAGACAGAATAAAGTTTTTTATGAGGGAGTCTAAGCAACAGTGACAAATGTACACATTTATTCCAATTACTGCAGAGCTAATGCAATAATAATAATTACAATCAGAATACAGTAAAAAAAAAAATATATTTTTCTTCTTTAAAGGACTGTATAATGACTGGATTTCTGGATTCAATACAAGTTAAAGGGTTAGTTCTATTTTCTAATTTATTAGAATTTATTTAGTTCTAATTTATTACTTACCCTCATGCCGTTCCACACTAGGCATGTGACGGTATCAAATTTTCATGTTGCGATTAATTGATGAAGCTTTTATCACGGTATACGGTATTATCGCGATATTAAAATAAGTTGCAAAACCATTTTTGTCATAATTTAACAGGTTTAAGAACTCTTTTTTTTATTAAAACAAAAACAACTCTGACTGAAATTTTTAAACAGATTAAAATGCAAAAGAATTAGGCTATAACGAACAACAGATAACACTTTATTTAATGCATTAACTAAGATTGAGCAATAGCTACATTTGTTACAGAAAGTTTTTTTTGTTGTTAATGTTAGTTTAGAAACACAACTGATTATTGTTAGTTTTATCTCAGGTCCATTAAATAAGTTATTTTGATTTTAGTAATGTTATTAAATAGTAACTAAGAAATTAACATTAATTAATAATTAATACTTTATAAGTATTTTTATTGTCAGTTTAGTGATAATGAATTAACATGTTAACTAATGAAGCTGTAAGTTTTACTGAACAATAACAAATAATCAGAACATTTCTAATTATTAGGGCATGTTGTAGTCCAGATTAAAATATAAAAATGTTTAGGTTTGAAAATAAATTACTTTTAAGTCGTTTTTAAGTATTCAGTATTTGGTGCTGTGATGAACAACACTGAGATTACAAAAAAATGAATGAAATTACTTTGTTTGCACGGTTTCCGTGGTAACCGCTGCACGCTGCTGTTCCATCAGCGCCCTCTGCTGTCAGAGAGTGAACGCGCACTTTCATTCAGCTCGTCTCCTTGTTCCGCCATGTGCTTCTCGTGCACGTTGGGATTGTTTACATCTCTGAGCGCGTGTCCTTTTGACGCAGAATACAGCGGTGTTGTGAATTTTATACGATTGATGGGTAAAGTATTCTTAATTGCCTTATAAAAAATTAATAATTGGTAATAAATTATTATTTACGGTATTCTGAAGTGCCGACGATTACAATATCGTGAATATTCATTATCGCGATTTATCGCATTACCGAATATCGGCATAAGTCTATTCCACACTCATAAGACCTTTGTTAATCTTCAGAACACAAATTAAGATATTTTAAATGAAATCCGATGGCTCTGTGAGGCCTCCATAGGAAGCAATGACACTTCCTCTCTCAAGATCCATAAATGTACTAAAACACATCTAATTAGTTCATGTGAGTACAGTGCTTCAATATTAATATTATAAAGCGACAAGAATATTTTTGGTGCACCAAAAAAACAAAATAACGACTCATTTAGTGATGGCCGATTTCAAAACACTGCTTCAGGAAGATTCGGAGCACAAATGAATCAGTGTATCGAATCAGCTGTTCGGAGCGCCAAAGTCACGTGATTTCAGCCGCTGGCAGTTTGACATGCGATCCGAATCATGATTCGATACACTGATTCATTTACGCTCCGAATCTTCCTGAAGCAGTGTTTTGAAATCGGTATAATCACTAAATAAGTCTTTTTTTTTTTGGGCGCTCCAAAAATATTCTTGTCGCTTTATAATATTAATATTGAACCACTGTACTCACTTGAACCGATTTAAATATGTTTTTAGTACCTTTATGGATCTTGAGAGAAGAAGTGTCATTGCTTCCTATGGAGGCCTCACGGAGCTATCGGATTTCAACTAAAATATCTTAATTTGTGTTCTGAAGATTAACGAAGGTTTTACAGGTGTGAAACGGCATAAGGGTGAGTAATAAATGACAGAATTTTCATTTTTGGGTGAACTAACCCTTTAAGCTCTATAGACAGTATCTAAAACCCCATTCAGAAAGGATTGTTTTTCACACTGGAAAGGAAAGTCTTTAGTAAATGCCCAGATTGATGTATCTATTGCATTTATGCAAAGCCTTTGGAAATTACTGACCAATCACAAAACTTAAGTATTAACCATGTGCCACTCACAAGTTTGCAGTTAATAAGAATTTTTTTTTTTTTTTTTTTTTGGTCTTTGGACGAAGTCTCTATATGGTCAACAAGGCTATATTTATTTGATCAAAATACAGTAAAAACAGTATTATTGTGAAATAAAATGTACAATTTAAACTGGTTTCTCTTTTAATATATTTTAAAATGTATTCCTGTGATGGCAAAGCTGAATTACTCCAGTCTTCAGTGTCACATGATCCTTCAGAAAGCATCTGAATATGCCGATTCGCTGTTTAAAAAACATTTCATCAATGTTATTTTTGTAAAAACCATAATACATTTTTTTTTTCAGGATACTTTGATGAAAATAAAGTTTAAAATAGGTATATAAAAATAAAAACGAAACAAGTTTTAAATGACTTACAGGCTCGAAATGAGATGACCCACTTGCTTTGTGCTTTTACTGATTATCGATAGCATGAAATACATGCCAAACATAATAAAAATAAGCCACTGAAATACACACCTCTAATCTGAATTGGGTGGTTACTAGTGCTGGGCGTTATGACCAAATATTTATATCACGGTATTTTTTAAAATTATATCGGTTTCATATGACGGTATTTTTTTCCCCTATGCATGACCGGCCATTAACCACATTTTCTACTGATTGAGAGAGGAAATACTGCAGTAGATTGACTAGAATGCCCTGTTTTACTGTCATGATGAGTGAATATTGTAGAAAAATTCCATACTAGAGTTAATACAGGTTTACAAAACCCCAAAAATGATGCTGTGGGGAGACAACAACCAATAAAACACAGACCTGCAACACACTCATTACAGACACATGAATATTAAAATATGACCATGGAGATAAGAAAAAAAAAGAAAAAAAAAAAAGAAAGAAAAAAAAAAAAAAAGAGTTGAGGGCACCTTAAGCAAGAATCTAACCCTATATAACAACAAACTGCCAAAGCGAGGGAGAAACGCGGAAGAACATTTAAACTAAGGATATTTTCAGTACATTTAAGAGCACTACAGTCTCTGAAAAAAATGACACACGTAAGTTAAACACAGAAAGAATAAAGCAGTTAAATTTTTGCCCAGTCTATTTATTAACTTACATCGTCTTCTGTGTAGCAGAATAACCCATTGTGTCATCGCGGTCGTGATCAGACGTACAGTTCAGTGTCCTTTGCATAACGTTACATTTCATTTGAAGAAGACGTGATGAAATATGTGCGCATACACGCTGCTGGTTCATGTTTTCACGAGCTCACTTCGGTCTATATCTGATATATATGATCCATGTGGAGAACGTTGTTAATCTCATCACGGCTCTCTCGCGCGCCGCGTGTAGTTGAATTCTCCACTATACTCAAGGGCTGAATCCAAAATCGCCCTCTATAACCTCAAATACGGAATTATTTGAGGCGACAGCCATTTGTAGTGGTGTCCAAAACCATAGTAGACGTTATTGAGTGCACTCATTCAATCTCACATTGCACCGCAATAACGAGTGTACAGCCGATGTACACACAACGGCTGTCCGAATTCACTCACTTGTTTTCATTCACTCTTTCAAGTCAACAATATAAGTGGATAATGAAGGGAATAGTGAATGAGGATTTAGGGGGTGATTTCGGACTTACCATAGGCTGTGATGCGATCTCAGCTGTGCTCTCACTACAGTGCAACAGTGAAACGGGACCCTCTCAAACGGTGACGCTGTGCCACGTTCAGAACGTTGGTTAAGCGACACATACCGGTATTGCGGTATCATCAAAATTCATATCATAACAAAAATAAATACCGGTATTCGGTATGAACTGGTATACCGCCCAGCACTAGTGGGTACACATGTGCGACTCAGAAGGAAGGAAGACTACAGTGAGATAACAGAAATGAGACAGACTGAAGACATAGGATTAGTGAGTGACTTATCATCGTGCAAGCCTGACCCTGTCAGATCTCCTTATCTCCCCTAACACCTCACCTATCAAAGAGATTTTCATAGATCAATTTGTTTTGCTCAACGAGGGGGGACCTGGATCCGCTTGACCCATCAGATCAATACACTATCCTGTTCTAAGACACAACTAAGCCGCCTAAGCATAAAAAGGCAGCACAGGGAGAAAATAGCCAATTCCAAAACATCCACGTTTAAGTTTACTCGGAGGAGAAACAGCACTGTGTATCGTGAAACTCATGTTTATAAAATCCTTTCAAGTATATTAGTCCAGGAGAGAACATGGGAAACAAGTATGTGTATAATGGCAGGGTCTACACAGGGTTAGGTGCTATCATTGGCCGTTCCGCTCTATCCTTGCCAATCCTCCTGATGTGTATCCTAGCAACAGCTTTGCCTCCCTGACTGCCAGTTTGCTTTTTAGCAGAGGTGAGGGTGAACACGTGCCACGCGGTCTTTACCTGCCTTTCTATTCCTCTAACATTCATCACTCACCTCTGGCACTGCTCTCAGCCCTCCAACTCTCTCTCTTATACCTGTTCTTTCCTTTCATGTGTCCATCACTCTCTGAAATACATGCTTTCTATACAGAGGAGTTCCTCCTGACTATCGGGTACAAGATGCATGTACCCTAGCAATATATACAAATGCAAGTAGAGCTCACACATGAAAGGAAAGACATGAAGTCTCGGTGAGACAGAAAAGAAAGAGTTTTTTAAAGTTCATAGTTTAACAGAATGTTATCGGGTAAATGTTCTTTGTACATCATCTGTGACAGGCTGTTGATATTAATTTCAACTTCACAGTAAATACACTTACAATGGAAGCATAGCAAGCAGAGTAGTGGCCAAGGCCAACTGATATAAAAAAAAATAAAAAAAAAAGATATGTAAGACCAGTACTGATATTTAGACAGCAGGGTGGCTGAAGGCTGATATAATATATAACTTATAAATATATCCATTATCAGCTTATTTATATTTATAAATATGTTTATTTATATTTGTTATATATTTAACTCATTCACAGATGAAACATTTTGCACTGTATGTTTTTGATACACTGAAGAGAACTGGCTCATTACATGTCATTTGTTTAGGAATCTGAGTACACTGCCTGTGCTGGATGGATTTGATTCTCTGAAAATAATCATTTCATAAGAGTAATTCATTCAGGAATCACCAAAAGTCATTTATCAAAATTGGACGACTGATGATTCAGTAGCGACATAATGGCACTAAATTTTACTGATTAGTGTTCCATTTGTTCAATTCTTCTGGACTCCTATTCCTAACACAGCACTGGCAATACACAAAATATGGAATAATTTAAAATAAGGAATAATTGTACAGTGCACGTTAAACAGATGGTGACCAGCTTAAAAAAGTAAACCTACTTCGGCTTGATGTGTAGATCGTGTAGATGCCAGAAAAAAATCATGATAACCACATAATGCTGGGGAGCAACTCAACACACGCTTACATTGTAACACATAAGCAGCAGTTTCTCTATCTACAAAAGCAGTCTCTTAAAAGACAATTTACAGCTTTAACTCCTATTTTATTACACACATTTTATTACTGAAGAATTGCTTTAATATTTCTTAATAATTGCTGCAGATTTCTGTTAAAACCCTCTGGGTTTCTTGTCTACCAGGCTTCCATTGTAAGTCCATTACTGTAAACATTTCCTGTTCCTTCGTATACACAGAGGTTTTAAAACAACCCAATATATTCCTTTAATTGATTAAACCACATTAATGTCTTTTCATTGGGCCTAAGTATAAGAGTCAATTCCCTACAGACACTGTTCAAAATCTCTTCATGGATTTGAAAGGTTTTATGAATGTACACACACACTTCATGTGCATTAAAAAAAGATGCATTTGAAGAGCATGAAGGCAAGGGAGTGTGTGAGATGTTATTCAGAGACCCGGCTGACGAGTCTTAAGTGTTCAGTGGTGTTTCAGACTCTCTTCTCATATTTCCTTCTGAACACAAACACAGGTTAGATCAATTATAAATGACTCATTGCTGATGGACCTCAATATACACAGAGACACACACACACAGACCAAATGCAGACTTTTGTTTTGCTGGGTTCTGTCCATAATAAAAGCGTAAACAGGGACAGCTAGCAGTGCACTAAGCTTTACAAACACATCTCTGAAACCATTATAACGCAAGTCACGTCAAGAGCAGCACTTGTGTGTGTGTGTACTTCACTATGTACATAAATCAGCAGCTGTTGAAGTCAGAATTGTAAAACAGTAGGCACAGAAGCAGAAAGGCATGATGATGATGTCAATGAGGTGTGCTAATCCTTACAGCCGCCTCTACGAGATTACAGCCTGTTTATTTTTAAACCTATGAAAATAGTTTCATTTTCTTTCCTGTCTGTGACTGTCTGCAAACTGATGCAATTTATCATCAGTCTCCAAGTGAGATTCATTCAAGTGTGTTGAATGCATTACAACTTTTGACCTCTGCTGCCATCATGTGTTTGCATATAGCTCTGCCACAGTGTGACTCGAGCATCTTTGAATGAATTTAGCACTTACTAAGAAAATACCACACGAGTGGGAAAAAAGATGCCAGAGATCAAACACAGAGCTACATTCAAAACATCTTTTCAATTGCTAATGCGCATGGGTTTAAGATCTTCTAGAAGATGACACAATCCCCCAAATTTGAGATTAGTTAGGTATTAAGAAAATCAAGATTGATTCTTGAAAACCACACTTAAAATACGCAATTAAGCTCATATCTTTATTGTCTACATGAAAACTCTGGTGAGCATAAGTAATATACTTCTTGACTGGAGAACATTTTCTAATTGATTTCAACATCATGATCACACAACAGTTGTACAATAAAAACTTTTATAATAATAACTACTCATTGCTCACTTTCCCATCACCTACAACATTTCAGAAAATATTTTTGCTCCATGAAAATGACATTATGTGTAATAAATCAAAATACATCAACTTTGACTCATAGTTTACGTTGATTGAATTCTGAATTCAATTCCATTTGACATGGATGTGTGTGTATTTACTTTTTTTTAATGCTCAACAAGGTTGCAATTTGATTTAAAAAATGCAGCAAAAAACTATTAAAATAAAATAAAGTAAAATATTATTAGAATTTAAAATAACTTTTCTATTTTAATATACATTTAAAATGTAATTTATTCCTTTGATGTCAAAGTTGAATTTTCAGCTGATTTTTTCTTGTCACATGATCCTTTAGAAATCATTCTAATAGAGGGTATGCACGTGACTTCAGCGTCAACCGTTATGACTGCAGTTACGCCCACTGAGCGGCACAAAGACTGAGTTGCAGCATTGGTTTTCAGCGTGAATGCCGCAAAAAACACACAAAACACATCCAAAACAGAAAAGAGCTTTGCGACTGACTATACAAATAGTTCTGACACAAAACCTGAGGTATATTTTTATAGACTGCCGAAAGCAATGGATAACAATTCACATAAACAGCTGGACTCCAGCAGAGAAACATAGATTTGCAGTTATCATTTTGTGTTAAATTGTTGTACTTTGAGGTAAAATCATACCGTATATATTGTATTGTTATATATTGTGTTGACAACTCATCAATTAAATATTTACCATCTTATATTCTGCATAATTGGATGTTTTTAAATAAACACTGTCAAAAACGATACAAGTTTTAGGGCTGGACAATATGACGATATATATAACATTGACATAAGTGATCCCTCGGATTTAAACCTACCTATATTGTAGTTATTTAAAGTGTTCACAGTCAGATTTGCTTTGTGTTTTCTCGACGTCGAAATCAGGCACAAATGTCAGGAAACACAACTCCTGGCTGCATGCCAATATCTTTGGATTAGGTTTCTTTGATATGTTATAAGGAACACTTTCGAGCCCAACCTTTAGTGTAATTTACTTGCGTTTTCGCAGTTTCCCCTATTAAATCCAGTCATGCAGCAGGTTCTTTTGCCACTCAGTCCAGCTGAGGGAGCGCGTTCCGGCGGGAAAGTGACGTCTGTGCATACCCTCTATATACTGATTTGGATAATAATATAGGATTCTGTGACGAATAGAAGTTAAAAGAACTGCAGTTATTTTAAATAGAAATCAATTTATCAATTTAATGCGTCCCTGATGAATAAAAACATTAATTTCTTTAAAAAAAGGTTTAAAAAAATCATACTAAACCCAAACTTTGTCAATGGTAGTGTGCGTTCAAATAAAGTAGTTCTACCTACTAATACAGCTATAGTTTTTCCCTATACCTACCATCATAAAGTCCCACCCTAATGCCAAATTAATTCTTTTAAAAAACATCCCTGAAGGAGATGGCTTACATGTTCACAACATTCAAGAAACAGTAATACCAGAAATAAATACAATAATTCTGCTAATTTCCCACTTCCCAACTCTGTCCCGCAGTTTCCCTCTCATACTCACCAGTCATGGGGTCAAACAGCTGGTTGGCCTCAAGGTCAGTGAACGTGTTCATGCAGCAGGGGCAGCGGAAGGAGGCTCTGTTAGTCGAGTCCCGTTCATCTGTCTCAATGCGTCTGCGCATGTGGTCCAGCTTGTACTTCACCACATTAACCAGCAGCCGGTAGTTAATGAAGTAGTAATTGTGTCGCGTCGTCTTGCCGTCAGGTGCTGTCTCCACCCGCATACGGCATTTGACAAACTTGTCGGCCTTGAGAGTGTTCAAAACTGAACGCAGCTGCTTGCGGTCAAACTTGAGCAGCTCCAGCATGTCCTCTTCACGTACGCAAGGGTTCCTGATCAGCACGTCCAGCGCAAGAGCGTGCTCAATGCCGTAGAAACCCCGGACAACTTGCTTGGCCAGGCGTTTAAGAGAGGCAGGGACCTCTGTGAGCAGCTCTGGTTCAGTCATGATGGAGGGGAGGGAATGAGTAGAACTAAATAAGGGAGGGATGGAGAGACAGAGGAAGCAGGGGAGGTGGAGGTTTTTCAAGACAAAGAATGTATACTTAGGAACTTATGGGAGTGGATTATCATAAAAAGAGTCAGCTCTCCTGGTATTCAAGACGGTGATCAGGTGGATGCCTTTGGGATACCAGGAAGGAGGTCTGTAAAAAGTGGAAGAACATAAAAAAGAGATCAGCTGTACATATAGTCCAAAAACACTATATATGTGCATCCAAATGCCAACAGTTTTATTTATTAGAGAAAATGATAGCAAAAACTGACACTTTACAGATGTAAGCTTGCCCTGACACAAATCTGATAGCTATTTCAGCAACTTATATTTTTATATTTGTCAGAAAAAAAATATATTAATATTTTCACTTACTTTATTTTCATGTAATTTCAAGACAGATATAAACTTGTAAACATATTTTATGCTAAAAAAATGACATCATTAATGCAATAACTTACTGATTTACTAATAATATTCATTATTATTTCATTGCTCAATTATAGATTGAAATTATCAAAATTTCAATCTATAATCAATCTATGTTAGCCAACTAGATAATATTACCTTAATGACATTCAAATCAGTACAATTCACAATAATTCACAACAACGTTCAACTGATTACAAAAAGGCAGTCAGGGATGCTGTTTGTTGTTGGTCCAACATTTCTGGGATTATCTGACTAACCATACATAAAGCTAAGAAACATAAATGACTAGTTTGGACCAGCTAGAAACCACTAAAAATAACCAGAAGCTGTTTTTAGCTGAGTTTTCATGTTAACAACAGTGAATCATGTTAAAAGATAGCTTAAATGCAAATGTGAGGGAGCACGTTTTAAGATTCATATCTTTATCCAGTTTCAGCCACTGTAGTTTCAGAAAGAAGAGGTAACGTTAATTAATATGTATTTAGTCACAGATTCTATCTACAAGTGCATAATAATCAGAATATATGAAATATATGCGCTGAACCTAAATTAATTAAAACAATCTGACAGTAACGTTACAGCTCACTACAGTTAGATTATCGAGATTCAGTAACGTTATATTAAAAGATGCCGATATATTAATATCTCCAGTAAAACAAACAACATAAAACGCTGAACGACAGGGAAAAAATAGCTCAAACCTTCAATTTTCCTCCTGTTTAGAACTGAACAAGTTTTCTAGTTCAACACCATGCTAACTGTCAGCGGAAATGACGCACGGGATGTTGTTGAAAAGTCCAGAGACAATTAAAAATCATTAATAATAATAATACTTAAAATGTTATTTTGTATTAATTATTGAAATAAGTTAAAATGTTAAAGATATAAAATAAATTTTCATTTTTTTAGCTTTAAAAATGTTTCAAAATAAATAAATTGAACTAAAAACAACAACAGCAATGTGTTAAAGGTCTGTTTTGCTGTGTCTCAGTACAGACGACCAACGGAAATGTAAACTATACACGTTTATATTTTTGACTCCGAAATTACTTTGCATTAAATTCTTATGTGAGGTTATATTGGAAACGCTTCTGTTACAGAGTAATGTGCGCACCAGCTTCCGCTGTGGTGCTTCCTTGTTGTTTCTCCAGTGAGACTTCCACGTGTGTTCAGAGTAATGCCAGTAAACAGCAAGAGAGAGCAAGGAAAAGATGCTGCTGTGAGTTTGCCAATATTTATATTCTGTTGGGTTTCATTTAAACAGGATAAACTCAGATCCGTGAACTTTAAAAAGGCCAAATATGGCAGTGAAAATATTATACCACTAACAAAAAGTGCTAATAGTATCAGGTACTGTGGTCATGTACCATAGTGCCTTGAAGTATGTAATTCAAAATGAAAAGAAAAAAAACCCACACTTTTCTAAACTTAAACGTATATCACCCAAAAGGAAAGGAAAATTCATGCTCATGTTGTTCCATAATTCCTCTGTGGAATTATTATTACTTTTTTCTGTTTTTCATATTTACTCAGGTGCAGGGGACCAATGACAGCAGTGTGGTCAGTAAGGTGTCAGCAGCGGCACAGGGCTACTTCCATGATGACTTCCTCAAGCATTTTGTGTGCAAGGTGTCAAGAAGAGCTCCACTAATTAATAGGTAAATGTTTAGGAGACAGTTCTTGCTCTTTCAGTGATTATATTCGTATATACAACAGATGTTATATCTGTAATGTGTGTATATTTCTTTGTCAGAGGTTATTATGTGCGCTGGAAAGCAGTTGATCATTGTATGAATCAGTTTCTCCATGCCACAAAGTCCTGCTCGAGGAGACAGGTGGGATGAAATATCCATGTTTTGTGTTTGTGATTTTTTATTATTTTTTTTTTTTTTACTGTCAAAATGAATACTCTGATCATATCCTTCTCTTAATCTCAGATTCTGTCACTAGGAGCAGGGTTTGACTCCCTGTTTTTCCGGCTGCATGCAGAAGGAGCCCTTGGAGGTGTCACAGTTTTTGAAGTTGACTTTCCAGAAGTTGCCCAACGCAAGGCTGACTTGATCAACAGCAATGCTTGTCTAAAGGACACGTTGCCAGATTGGGAGCCTGTCTCAAACCAGCAGACTAGTAGTACGTTCACTGCATTTATAACAAAACATACAACCACTTCAACTGTACTGTATATAAACTGTATTACGCATACAGATATGAGCAAATCTTCCAAGTGAACTTTTGATTAAGGTTGGAGCTAAACTCAGCAGGACAGTGGCTCTCTTGGACCGAACTTGCCTACCCCTGAGTTAGAACATGTTTCTTGCCCATATGTAGATGCTGTGTTCATCAGAAGTGGTCATTATAATCTCATTGGTGTGGATGTCAGGAAGGAGCAGAAGGTGGAGGCGGTTCTGAGCGGAGCTGGGCTGCAGTGGGATGCTCCTACACTTGTCTTGTCAGAGGTGGTGCTGACTTATATGGAAACACAATGGTGAGGATGTGAATTCAACATGATGCAACAATTAGCACATGTGCTCCTGAACCATTGAGCCTTGGTGCTCATTCCATAGATGCAGGTTTGAGTCCCGCCTGCAACATATCCTGTTCTCAATGCTTTTCTGTCTCTCCAGTAGTTTCCTTATATTTTTTGTACTATACCTGTTTAACAAAAAAGAGACATATTAACTTTTGAGCTAACCGGTTATTGCATTTTTAACTTGTAGTTCACTTTATTTTGTTTGTGATTTTTCTCTAGGTCAGATGCTGTGATTGGCTGGACTGCCAAGCTCTTTCCACAGTCTATGTTTGTGATGTATGAACAGATCCACCCAGATGACCCATTTGGCAGGGTCATGCAGAACCACTTCCTGAAGCTCAACTCCACCATACATGCTCTCAAACAGTATCCACACACTGTCGCTCAGACACAGAGATTCATACAGAAGGTATGCTGATTTTTTTTTTTTTTTTTTTTTTCATAGTATGTAGCCATGTTATAAGCAGGATAATATCACTGGTTATTATCCAGCATAAACATCTTCAGAGTAAGACCTGACCTAGTCACCGTGTCAGGTGTATTTTATGATAATGACTGGCTCACTGTACATAATAATTTGTAGATATTCTACATTTTATAAGCATAAAGTAAATCATTTTAATTAGCTCATGTCAGTGTCAGTAGGTGTCAATCATTTTTTAACTAATTAATTAAATTATTAAATCTATATATTTTTATTCAGCATGGATGCATTAAACTGACAAAAAATGAAAAAAAGACATTTTTTAATATTATAAAAGATTTCTATTTCAAATAATGCTGTTCTTTTGATCTTTCTATTCATCAAAATAGAAAATATAAATGAAAAATAGAAATGTTTCTTGAGCAGCAAATCATCATATTAGAATGATTTCTGAAGGATCATTTGACAATTAAGACTGGAGTAATGATGCTGAAAATTCAGCCATCACAGGAATAAATAATATATTAAATGAATAAAATTTAAGTTAAAGATATTTTAAATTGTAATAATATTTCACACTTGATTTTCAGTAAGACAGGTAACTGATCTCTATTTGCCACAGGGCTGGGAAAAATGTGTCTGTCTGGATATGAACCAGTTCTACTTTGACCTTCTTCCTGAAGATGAGAGGCAGAGAGTCGAGGGACTGGAGCCTTTTGATGAGTTTGAGGTGAAAAAACGGCCCCATTCCCATCAAAGACTTTTAAATAATCCCAATTATGACCACTGAATCTGATCAAATGCCTAATCTTAGACCTGTGTTTATCTTAATGATATCAGGAATGGCACCAGAAGTGTTCTCATTACTTCATCCTTTCAGCCTCCAAAGGCTCTGTGACCAATCAAGCCCTTCTTATGCTACCAAAGTGTAAGTATTGGTGAAATATTTGTGTTAAATGAGAAGGTATGGTGCAGAGGTACATGTGTTCTTTTCACTTCTAGCGCCCTCCATTCCACACATGACTCCTCAATGGGCTGAGCATCTTCCTCTGGTTATTCAGCCCATATGTGGGTCTCCAGGTATAGAGGCTCTTGGTATGGCCTCTGTAGTACTGGCCCCTGGAAACATCCTTCTCACCGGAGGCTGTGGGAGAAGCGGAAGAGACACTGTAGCGAGGGTCCTGATCAAAGAGCAGGGTGGCTGGAAATGTGCCTGTGTGGAGGCTCGTGGAGACACAGGTGATTTGATCAATGCTCTCTTTTTTGCCATTGCTAATGGTTTCCTTATTGTAATTTTTCGAAATAAACTGTTTGACTTGTCAGTTAATAATTGAACACACTTTGTCAAGTCAAGTCAATTTTATTTGTATAGCGATTTTCACAAACGCATTGTTTTAAAGTAGCTTTACAGAAATTCACGATGTTACTGTTTATAATATTTTAATGCCTTATTGTCCATATTTAGCTGTTTATAGGATGATTTGCATATGGTGATGATATAAACAATCAAACAGTTGACTATATTGTATTTATCGCTTTATGTGAGTGTACTGTATTTATGCGGATAACACTGGACATATTTATAGTAGTTGTAAGTTGCTTTTATTAATACATTGTAAGGTTATATGAAAATCTGTAAGGTTCAAAATGTATGAAATCTCTTAAGGTTTTGTTTAATTTATAACCGTCTGGAATAGTGACAAGCTTATTATGTATGCATGCATATCTTTGTTTCAAATTTCTTATCCTTAGTGGTGGGTCTTTATCAGACGTTGACCTCTATCCCTGGTGGTGGAGTGGTCCTCTTGGGCGGCAGAACTTCTCCACTCAATCCAACAGGCAGCATTGTGTGGGTGAACTTTGACCTTGGTGATCAGCAAAGTTCCGTACAGCTGTCATTTAAGAACATGGTTTGTACAGGCACTGGTCCAAAGCCACGATGGAGACACACATCGACCTTAATATGTTATAATGGTGAGTGTGTGTGTGTGTGTGTGTGTGTGTGTGTGTGTGTGTGTGTGTGTGTGTGTGTATTATATATATATATATATATATATATATATATATATATATATATATATATATATATATATATATATATATATATATATATATATATATATATATATATATATTATATTTTCATTTGCATTGTAAGGAGCAAAAAAATAACTTCTTATTAACGTATCATTTCAGATAAGACGTTTATATTTGTGTTTGGAGGACGTACAGAGAAGGATCCAGTTCTAGGTGACTTACATTTCCTGTGTTTGGAGGACAAGCACTGGACTGAGGCACGTATTAAAACCTAATGAAAACATACATACAATTGGACATTGAGTTTGGTGTTCGCAGATGTTGCAAAACTATTGAAACTGTTGAAAATTGTAATTTCTCTTGATTCCATCCATTCCATTTTTTACTTGGTAGTGAAAACAGGGATTGCCCCATCTGTGAAGGGGTACACTACTATTTGAAAGATTGAAAGAAAGGGATTTTTTTGGGAGTTTGTGCTTCTTTTTATGGAAATTTTTGTGGAATCCATGATAATTTTTGCCATGATTCTTTGATAAATATAAAGAACAAAACATTTATTTGAAATAGAAATCTTTTTGAACATTATAGATGTCTTTACTGTCAAATTTGATGAATATGTTGCATCTTTGATTAAAAGTATTAATTTGTTTCATTAAAAAAAAAAAACTCCTGACCTCAAACTTTGAATGGTAGTGTAAATCCCCTGCCTATATTTTGGCTAGGTTATCTTGTTAGAGAAGAATCATGTTACTGCCTATATATTGGAATAGCCTTCATGTCTGGAGGGTGATTGTTTGAGAATCTTTTGTTTCAATTAGATTACAGTTGTTGGTGCCGTTCCGGAAGCCCGTCATTCCCATTCAGCTTGTCCCTATGGAGGGGGTCTTGTGATATTTGGAGGTTTAGGGAAAGGAGGAAGACCTCTCGGTGATGTTTTTTACCTGAGACCTACATCATCGGGTTTCTGCTGGGAGACAAAGAATTTGCATCCACTTCCAGTGCCCAGGTTCAAAACCACTCACTTCTCTCTCTCTTTTTTTGAAATATATGATTTATTACTTAAGGGATAGTTCACCCAAAAATGAAAATTCTGTCATCATTTACTTGCCCTCAAGTTGTTCCAAACCTTTATGAATTTCTTCTGCTGAACACAAAAGAGGATATTATGAAGAATATGGGTAACCTAACAGCTGTTGGAACCCACTGACTTCCATAGTATGGAAAGAAATACCATGGAAGTCATTGGGGTCCATCTACTGTTTGGTTACTGACATTCCTTATGATATATTTTTTTTGTGTTCAGCAGAAAAAAATTAATACAGGTTTGGAACAACTTGAGAGTTGGGTGAACTATCCCTTTATTCTGATGTATTTCTAGGAAGACTCTATTCACTCCCAGTCCCCCCCACCCCCCAATCTTTTGAATGTACTACACAAAGTTATTTGTAGCAAACTCAATTCACATTCACACTTTATTTGGGTGTGGGAAATGTAAAGAATGTGTCATATACTGTATATAAGATGTGTGCCACCTCTAAGTGATCGACATCACAGTCTTATCCTCTACTTTCAGATATTCCCACTCAGCCCATGTAATTAATGAGAAATTGGTTGTGGTTGGTGGAGTTTGGATTCAGGCTGATGGAGTACCAGGAGTTGCTGTAATAAATCTGAACACTGGGAGTTGTGTGGAGATCCAGCTGGATACCGTAAGTTACTCTGCTCATGGGCTCCACAGGTGTTAATGGTTTATAATAAACTTTTGCCTCAAATCTCATTGGATGATCCACTAAATAGGCATAATAAAACAGATATTTTTGACTCTAAATTCTTATGTTCTGCAAAATCCACATATGCACAAATTCTGTTAATGCAGGATGTTGCTATGTTGCTTGGCAACAAGTTCTATTCACATTATGCATCACTGTAACCATAAATATTAAGATATGTATGCTATACTAGCGTTCCTATGTGTTGTATCTTTATAATTGTGGTGTGGACTATTCACTTAGAGCGATTTTTAAGTCTTTATGATTATGGTTATTGTTCTTGGTGTGAAAAGGCCTTTGGACTTATGAACTATATTACTTGATGAAAGAATTGTTCGATCAGTAATATTAATAAATTAAATTAAAAATAAATTGCTGTCATTGCTGTTTTATAATGGATCTCCGAGGTCATGGAAAACCCAGAAATTTTAAATGTGTGATTTTCAGGCCTGGAAAAGTCAGGGAGATCATTAAATTCTTTAAGAAAATGTATATGATTTAAAAAAAATCTCCATGCAATTATTGCTGACTGGGAACCCACTTTATAAAAACAATAAGCAATGTATTGTAATTCCTGTAGCTGACTAATTAATTTCAAATTCACAGTTTTCCTATTTAAAAAATAAACTAATAAACCTTAGAAAACCTATAGTTTTAAAATGCATAGCAGTTTTCATTAACCTCCATAAATATTTGTCATGGTTTATCTGTGTTCCTTGTTTTGTTATATTTCAGTCATCTGTGCCTTGGCCTCTTATGCTGCATTCATTCTGCTCTGAGGTGCTGGACCCTGAGGGGACTGAGATGGTGCTCATTGGTGGAGGAGGAAACTGTTTCTCATTTGGAACTCATCTCAATCTCAACCCTGTAACTGTGGACCTAAGTCCAATACTTTGCTATTCAAATTAGTCAGATCACCAGTAGTGTGTCTCCAGCCAAACTTTATTTTAGCCAGAATTCAATTTAGTGTCACAGCCACATAGCATAAGTGTTGTGACATGGAAACATCACTCTGTGAAGCGACGGAAAGACTGCACTGTAGGACAGACTGCGCCCCAGTCCACTGGTTTGCGGTAGTTGCCCTTCTCCAGGAAGTACTGGTGGCCACGATAGTTGGGATGCTCGTAGAAGATCCAGTAACCGTCCAGAACTTTGCAGGAATGGACCTCTCTCAGACGGAACCTCTCCACCACAGATGGGCAGTCTTCAATGGACTCTATGGCCTGGCCTGTGAAGTCGGGCTTGTCATACAGCTGAACCTTGTACTGCATTCCACTTGTCTGCATGGGTCGGATGGGTTTGGGAAAGAGGTGGAAATATTTGTGTGAGAGGGTTGGCAAGAAGACACATGGATTAAGATGGCAACTGTAATACTTAAAGACCTTCATAAGCATTTTTGGTAAATTAATGTAAAAAATGTTTTATCTTGATTGTTAGTATCCACTGATTTGCTATGGAAAATTTTCAAGATGCATATTCAAATAATAGTATTGATGCCTGTGAAATATTCATACAGGCCTTCATGGCAGAAACTGTTCTGATATTTTTTGGATTCAACATGTCATATTTTTTTATGAGTTGTGTCTGTGTTGAAGAAGATGTCAAAACAAACTAAATTAAAGAGAATTACATTGACCTGAAATGTAATTTAGTCCTGTGTGTGGTCCATTAATTGAAACAAGCTGAATGTTTGCTTACGTTACACATACAAGTGTGGTCTTTCAACAAAGACTGAATCAAATATACAGCAGGCCATATGGTAATTGATCTATTGGCAAAAGCCTTGGAGCCTAATAAGTTAACTGGACATAACAGTCAGAAAAGGTCTATATATGACCTTCCACTACTCGTACCGTTTCAGGCTTTTATTATTCTTTAACCCAGAATTGAATTCAATTAGCACAGCATTGTGAAACACTTTGTTCATTATGACCAGTCTAAAAACACAGCAAATCATATTTGTTCCAATCTATAAACCATTTCAAAGACTATAGAATAACATAAGACATGTCACTCTTATTGTTTTGAATGGGAGAAAGTGTAACGCGTAATATGGCGGAATAAGTCCCGCCTTCAAAATAAGAGAAATGAGGCACAAGAGACGCGCATTTAGGTCTGCGCATGCGCATTAGCTTGATCCAACCTAAAAAAATAGTTTTTTGTCATGATTCGAGCGTTTTGAAAAAAAATTATGAGACAGTTGTCAGATTTCACTGGTGATTTCAAATATGAAATGTAATCGAAAGCTTGGCAAACAGCTTTGGAGAATTTGATGTTTCCCCATTCAAAGAGATAGGAGCTGCATGGTTGCCCAAGAGGCATTTCAAAGATGGCCGCCAAGTGAAATGACTTGTCTTAAGCGGTCTTAAGGGACTTTGACCATTTAAGTATTTGAAAAAGCTTTGTCACTAATGCACACTGCTGGATGCAGTACTAGTTGAACTTACAAAGCGGATAAGCTTGCAGGAGCTGAGACAGTCATTGAGGCCCATCCAGCCCAGGTACTCAGGATACTCCCCCCTGGTTAGCAGATACCGGTTACCTGTGTAGTTGGGCCGCTCATAAACCACCCAGGCGCCGCTCTCCACGCGAATAGAGTTGCAGCGGCTAAGGTAGTTATGGAAGTCGGAGCAGTCGCTGTCACACTCGTAACGGCGGCCCTGAAAGTTCTTGTCCTCAAAAAACACAATCTGAAATACATTGAGATGATGTTGAAAGGCATTGTTGTACATAACCAACCTAGTATCATTTAAAAATTGATAAGATTTTTGGCCATGTTCATGCTGGTCTTGGCTGGTTGCCTAACAGGCAATGTAGATTTTTATCTTTTATACATTTTTGGTTCTCCTATCCTCTGATTTGCTCTGGAGAATATTCATCAGCTGGTCTAACTGCAATATTAACAAGCTTAACCAGCTACCAATAGTATTAGTCAGTCTGTTATGGCAGCAAAAAACCAATATTATCCGTCTGGGCAGGCCTAATGGTTAGAGAGTCAGACTTGTAACCCGAAGGTCACGGGTTCAAGTCTCGGTACTGACAGGAAATGTAGGTGGGGGGAGTGAATGAACAGCACTCTCTTCCACTCTCATTACCCACAACTGAGGTGCCCTTAACCCCCAATCGCTCCCCATGTGCCGCAAATATTGCTTCGGGTGTGTGTCCACGGTGTGTGTGTGTGTGTTTAGTACTCACTGCTGTGTGTGTGCACTTGGATGGGTGAAATGCAGAGCATAAATTCTGAGTAATTCTGACACCATACTTGGCCACATGTCACCAAAACCACCAATGATCAATTTGGAATTTAAACTAGTCCAAAATGGTCTGTGCTGTCTTTTTATAAACGTAACTTAATTAAACACAATCCTACAGTACCAATCTGACTGCAAGCCAAGACATTTAGGAAAGATAGGTTTCTCCTATCAAAAATAGTTTTAAAAGCCAGTGTCATCATTTAGGCATCGCATTCCAATACACAAAAAAATTACACTTTTGAATTCCTGATGTATGCATGAGGTATCAACAGTATCACAGCATTCCTATTTGCTAGGTAGTTTTATTTAGTCATTTTCTTCTCAAAAATATTTTTAAAGACATTTTTTTTTAAATGATTTGTGAATGTAAAGTTAATGGAACTATCATATCCTTATATAACATATCCATAATTGTGCTAAACAACTCAATAAGGCTGAGAAACAACAAAAAGTGACAAATACAATTAAACAAAGTGTTAACCAACTTAACCCACTGACATTCTAAATAAATAAATATTATTCAATTATGCAACTAGGCTAGATTTTCAGCATCTTTTCCATTATAGTCAAGTGATTTTCTACTCACCCTGCCCATCTTGAATATTGTATTAAGGCTTGTCTGGAGGAGTTGTCTGAAGTCCAGAGTGAATGTTTATGGGGCTGTTTAAATATGCAGCTCCCAACGTCAAAATGAGCAGGAGGGGAGGGCCAGATATTCACTTTGTCATGAAAATGAGATCCAAAAATCGAGTCAGTGATTCTAGCACTATTCAGGGTTTTTTCCAGAAAAGCAAATGGGGATTAAAGGATAATGACTAGCTTGGCACAGGCATTCATTCACCCTGGAAAGGCACTGCAACCCACAACTGGACCAACCTGAACCACAACAAACGCAGCACAGTGGCCAGCATCTGATGCCAAGAGCACTGCCAAATAAAGAGCCCAGACTCATTGGATTGTCATGCCATGCTGAATGGCACTCATAACCCTGGCTCAGCTCTTTTCAACAGCACAGCCACTGGCAAATGAACCAACTAACTAAACTAAATCTGGAGAAAATTAGTGGTTTGCATATAGATTCATGAACAGGCAGTGATAATTTAGGTTATAAATGACAAATATACACTGAAATATTGTGTTTTATAAAGTAACATATGGTAAACATATGCTGTGTCAAAATATGCACACTTCCCTACTACAAAATTATTGTGATGATGAGTCAGATGTATGAAGACTTGGTGAACAACACCCAATTGTATTTGGTACGATTCTGAAGTGTGCAGCTATCTATAATGTAAGGCTGAGAGAAATAAGTATACGTAAGTATAACATAAGTATACTATAAGTACTAAAACAGTTGAATCCTTGTGGATAAATCATGCTTGCCTAACAGTACAACAATGCCAACTTGGCGGACTTAGTATTTAAACTATTATATTGCATACCAGTGTTGTTATTGTTAACTAATACTAAAGATATTTAAAATGTTTTTCAGAAATTGAAATAAAGCTGAAATCAAATAAAATATATATATTAGAGGGGAAAAAAATTAAACTTAAAATACTATAATTGTATATTATTAACTCTAAAATAACACTGCTGCAGAATTTAAAAAAATATCTAAATTAAAAAATTCAAAATTATCAGTGCTTGTGGTCAAATTCAGTACATACTTATTAAAGTACTAGACTGCACATACTATCAAATTTTAAAATAATTTGCTTTTTAAGAACACATTTCACTAATTTTCTATTCAGAAAGCCAAAGCTAATTGATTTGATAAGGCCATTAAAGCTCATGGTTTTCATAGAGTCTAAAGTCCAAAAAGCATTTCTTTACCTGTTCAGCTAAATCCAAATATAAAAAAGTGCTAGTTTATTAAACACCCAACCCATTTCACCTTTAATAAACTTAATTGTTTGTATCAAAAAATGTTTGTTCAAAAATAATTAAAATGTTCACTTAAGACATGAATACATCCAAGAGACATATTAAGTGACAGCATTATGGAATCTGTATTGTGAAGATACAGTAATAGTGCAATTACAGTGTAAGGCATTGTGAACATACAAAGGAGAAATATAAACATTCATACTGGCCATGAGATTTCTGAAGACAATAGCTGCAAACTCTTCAGTGAGTGTATGCGTACCAGTTGACCATATGACATTTGTCAATAATTACAGTACATACACAATACACATACACAGACTACACAAATCTCTTCCCTGTTCCCTCTAAATTCATATGAGGGCAGTAATTGTTCCCTTTCCTGCTTTAATTAAATAAGACTCTCTTATGGTGATATTTTCAACGTATCAACCTCTGGAATGACTGGTGTCTTATAACGGAAAGTAACATAAGACTTCAACTATCAGACACCTGCAGCAATAATACACACTACAGAAACTCTACAAAATAATCCAGCATAGATTTCTCTAGAGGTCAACAGTGTGAAAGAACACAACATTCCTGTCAAAATACAGCATTGTTTTTTATACATGGATTGTTTTTGACTGCCTTCGTACCAGAAGAGGAAGTCTGAGAATCAGTTTTTGGAAAGAGAGTGTTTTGATTGTTTAGCTGTTCTCTTAGCAAACCGTTGGAGCCCATCCCATTGCCTGTTCAGATGATTGATCTTTCAGTACATTTAGTCCAGAGTTGGAAGTGTGGCTTGAAGGCCAGTGGTCCACAGAGGTGGAGGGGGTGAGGGCAGAAGGGAGGAGACTGTCCAGCTCTTGTCTTTGTCCCGTTTCGAGCAACCACTCATGAAACTTCTGCTCCACTAAGGCCTGAAATTGCCGCCTCTGAACCCTATAAGACAACAAAGATGCAATACATCACTACTGAATGTCTCAAAAAGAACAAACTTATTGCCCAGGTTATTATTATGGAGTTACAATGACAATTTCACGTCCGATATCCACTCTAACATTAATAACGTTTATATATGCCTACTGCATATAGCAGAAAATGTGTTTAGTATAACCCCAAATAGCCATCTTTATATGTGAAAATAAATATAAAATAAAAAAATATTACTCTAAAATAATAAAATACTAATATAATTAATAAAAATACAAACACATACTATATTACGATCGATAGATAGATTGATACCCAAAATTGGGGTGTATCACAAAGTCTAAGCCCATGTGTACTCTATTTTCATCTAAAATGAACTAAAAACATAATTGAAGCCTTGAAAGGAACAGAAAAGTGGACTCACTTGTTCAAGTGTGCTTCCTTCACAGTCTTCTGCCATTCCTCTATCGCCTTCTCTCTGCCCTCCACAGCCTTCTGGTAGTCTGCCGGGAGGTCCCAAGGGAACTCACAGTTATCCCCCTCCATTTGGAAAGGTATCACCAGCGGATAAAACTCAGAGGGGGGCTGGATGCGGTAGCAGCCTGTGTCTGAAGCGCAACCCTCTGCTCCAAACAGCAGTGGCCGGTCCCATAAATTGGGAACCACAGCTAGGCCCACACTAGCCATGTGGTCCTCTAAACTGGGATAATGTGTGTGGAAGGGGCCCAGAGTGAGAGACACATTTCCAGGAAGGAGAAGGGGTCGAGTGGGGGTGAGGCAATGGATTGTGCAGTCAAAGGAGCCGCCTACAGTCAGACGGCCGGCCACACATACCACACGAACGTTCTCACAGCTCTGAACGTGGACGGTGGTCCCTACCGGGCCAAGCACCACTGTACTGTTCCTGCACTTATCCAAGGTCACAGACCTGAAAGATAAAGCAAAGATGTTGACACAGTACTAAACAAACACAACAAAAATTACTAATCGACGTCAGACTGACATTTATTTTGACTGCAAAGCCTGGTAAAGTAAGGATAGATCCAATGCTGTGGTTATTAGAATGGTTGACTACAGGGATGGGTCAATTCTTGATCAATACAATGAATCCGGATTGATCCTGATATTTTCTTTCTTGAATCAATTCTGAGCTTAGTTTTAACAGCAGATGGCACTCTAGGCTAGTTTTTAACTGCACATTCTCAAATGCTCACCAGGAAGCCTGCTGGACAGTGCTTGTGCGTTCGGCTGAGTCATGCAAGTGTTTAAACATACTTGCACCTCTGCTCAGAATGCTTTTATGAAGAGAGATTTGTAATTTGCTTCAACCTTTTTGAACTTTATGAATGATTATTTTAGGTTTAAGTGGTGTGTGTAAAGGAACTGGAAGAAGGCAGTGTAGGAGTGTTTCTAAAGCATGTACAGTAGTGCCATCTGCTGTTAAAAACTAAGCTCAAAATCAATTCGACATCAGAAAAAATAATTTTGTCAAAATATCTAAATAAATGAATAACCATATTTAAAAGGAGACATAGGATACTGCAAATGGCCTTAAAAATGACAAAAATGACAAACATATTGCTCAGGTGCTTATTAAGGAGTTACATTACAATTTCACATCTTTGATAATCTTTGTAAATAAATATATTGCAGCAAATCTGTGCTCAAAAGCAGTTTATGATCTCTAAAATAAATACGATACATACACAAATGTTAACTGTACAGACAGTAAACTAATATAATATAATATAATATAATAGACTGACAGAGAGAATCTTCTGTCATGGAATGCACTACAAAAAAGTGCATTTGATACCCAATTGACAATAAAAGTGCATTAAGTAAAGTGATAAAGTGATTCCTCACCGCAGAGGAGAGAGAAGGTAGATGAAAGCCTCACTGCAGCGGTGGAGTTTGATGTTGGCATCATTCAGTTTTTCAGAGTCTTTGGCCAACGTCTGTTTGCAAACCTGTGACATGAGCACCAGTCGACTTCCTGGAGGAGCCACGTGGGTGTTTCTGAATATTTTGGCTTTCTTCAAAGTGCCCTCTACTACAAAACAAAACATGAGGAGTTAGTGATACTACCAATCAAGTAAACCATCCATCAATTCAAGCTAAACCAGACAAATACAAAGGAATCATTATATATATTTCTTTCTCCCCCGAAGGTTCACTTATAATATTAGTCAAGGTTTTTACAGCCATTTTTCACTCTCCCTTAAGTCATTTTTTCTTCTTTTTGCTACTGTAACTTTAGCATTTCTATGTAAACAACCTCTTTGCATATGAAAAACATGTGTTCCCTTGCATATACAATTGACATGAAATGAAACTAAACCACAAATATTCTTAACGCACGTTTGGAAATTTAAAGATAAAATAACACCTACAACTTTATTTCCTTGACGAGAACTTCCAGTTTACCTTGTATGGCCCATGCCAGTTTCTTGCCTGACTGTGAGAAGGTGGAAATGCCAAAGGGGTTGAGGCAGAGAGCCTGACGCAGAAACCCCTGGAACTGCTGCAGAGAATAGGAGCGGCTGAGTTTGGAGAATCCCGCCTGGGACTGCAGCGCTGAGCGGCTGAGGAGCTTGTGGATCGGGTGCACAGTACGGCTGTGGCTCACAGAACCTTCCAGCAATAGACTGAGGCTTTCGATGGCCTCTGAAGTGAGCTGGCTGTCACGCAGAACCTGTCCTGAACTGCTCAGCTGCCCTGGTTCCACTAGCAACTCCAAGAGCTCAGCCAAGTGTGTCTGGATGAAAGCAAGATGAGCCTGGTCATCCCAGTTCTGGAGAAACAGAATAAATAAATAAACTGTTATGCAAAGGATAAACAAAAATTACGCAGGTGGAATTATCTCTATACACAAGCCTTACACACAACAAACTGATATTTCCTACATGGTACAGGCATAAATGTAATGTATACATGAGTAACAAGTTAAACATTCAAGAAGACATACACGAGTGAATCTGATGATATGTATACACTGATGATGTCTGAGGATACATTTACATGAAGAAAAATATTTTTTAATGTTTATTTTTATATTATATTCATGAAAATGAAGCACATTCCCCAAATTCCAATAAAAAATAAAGAATTTTTTTTATTATATACAATTTTTAACTATTTGTACATACACTGTTCAAAAGTTTGAGGTTGGTAATATTTTTTTCATGTTTTTGAAAGAAGTCTCTTATGCTCAGCATTTATTTGATAAAAAAAATACAGTAAAAACAGTAATATTATAAAATATTGCAATTTAAAATATCTCTTTTATATTTAAATATAATAATTATAGTAGTTTATTCCTGTGTTGGCATAGCTGAATTTTTAGCATCATTACCCCAGTCGTCACTGTCACATGATCCTTCAGAAATCATTTTAATATGCTGATTTGGTGCTCAAGAAACATTTCTTATCATCATCTGTGCAATTTTTTTCCAGGATTCTTTGATTAATAGAAAGCTCAAAAGAATGGCATTTATATATAATTTTAAAGAGACTGATTTTATAACAACATATAAGTCTTTACTGCCACTTTTGATTAATTTAATGCATCCTTGCTGAATAAAAGTATTCATTTATAAACAAAAAATACTGAAACCAAACTTTTAAATGGTTGTGAACAAAAAACACACTGTTTATTGCATTGAATATGTCATTAAAAATAACGCCAATGCAAATAATACATTAATGTTTTTACAATAAGAATTTCCTATTTTTCTTTTGATTTATGGTGAAACATGACTCATGTTTTCATAAGATTCACCCACACACCTTATTTTGGGAGCTTATTTTGGTGTCTCTCTCAGAGGAGGAAGAGGGAGATCGTGATCTGGGACTTGGCCACTCTTCCCCGATCAGTGATGTGCGGAGAGAGATTCGGTTCAGTTGCTGTAGATACAGGAAGAGTAGAAACTGCAGAGTGTCTACTGACAGCTAAAGGAAGACAAAGAGAAAAAACTTCAGTACAGCAGAACTGCAATACTGTCTAACAGCACTACAACATTTTGTCATTACCTGACAACGCTGTCTGTCAAGTTCCTTAGGACTATGGCATTGAGATAGAGCTTCTGCCCACTCTAATCTCTGCTCTGCAGAACGAGGCATCAACAGATCAAAAGTTTCAAAATACAGCCAGGCAAGCTCCTCTGCCAGCTGCAGTTTGCCACAAGCGATGTGTCGCCACATGTGCCAGCCAAGCCTGGGGAAACAGCCGTCCCGTGTCCGGACGTAACTGGCCATCTTGCGCAGATAATGCATGCTGAATTTGCTTGGGGCTGTGGCGGGAAGCACCCCGATCAGGAAGGGCTCCAGACGTGGCCATACACATGCTGTGTATTTGTCCATTACTATAGAAGAAAAGAGATTTGTTGAAATGAGTGAGCTGGTTCAGGAGAAATCACCAAATCCCCATTAAAGTGGCTGTGCAATAATGTGCTTGCATAAGTGATAATGTACTGACAAATTGCATAATATGTTAAAGGAAACACTAATCTGAATGTAAAGAGATGGTCAGGGAAGGTTAGTAGTAGAAACGTTTAGAGTTGTTGGTAACAATACAACTTGAAAGTCATGGTAGGAATGTCACCATATCTAACCTTTCGGAGACAGATCTACAGAAGATAAAGTCATGCAATTTTCTAAGTAACCACTTGATGGTCGTGTTGAAATCAACTTTCAATTTTTCCATGACAACTACAGCATCCCAGTATCAAGATGCTAGTCAGCAAACTTTTTTATTAATAGCAATAATAAAAAATTAATTATATTTGCTTACAAATTATCAACAATTGTATAAGATATGCCTTATCTTTTATCAATTCCATAGTGACTGAAGTGTATTTTTTATGTCATATCCACTCAGCTGTAAAGCAATGTTCAATTTTTTCTTAATTAAATGTTTATAAAATGGTTTCCTTGCCCCTGAAATCAATATTTAGTTTAAACGTTCCAGCACATGTACAAATATTAATATAAGATATCTGTATTACCAATTTTACTCTTGATGTCAGTATTTTGATCAATCATCCAACTTTACGACAAGTTTAGCAACATCTTTTTTTTAAAAAAACTACACAAATGGACTTAGATTTCACTCTCCTTACCTGACCATTGAAAGCTTTATGGCTTCAAAAGGTGGTCATCTTAGTTTCAAGGGTTAAAATCTATTTAAACATATATAAATATATATGTAAACTGAAATGCTTTCCGACGCTGTCCACACTGATGGGCGCGCGACCCGATACCAAACGGAAAAGCCACGCGAACGCGCGCTGTTGTGCCGCTTAAAACTTCATTGTTTTCATCTTTTTATTCACTCCACCATTATTAGATGTCTAGACAATCACCAACCCGTCACCTTAGATTATTAAAAATAATTCAAGGCCTAATATATATGTAAAGTCTCTACAGCAATATAATCTCTAAAAAACAAACAACGATAAAACAGAGCAACTGTTCCTGAGCGGTTGCCATGTTTGCGTCACAACGTGACGTAACACAAATCGTTCTGTGGAGCCCGGCTTCATTTCAATATAAAAGCCATGGTCTATCTATTGAGTAGATATATATGTCTTTACAAAAATAGTAGGAGTTAAAAACACAATTTGATCACGATGATCAAATAATATTTGGTGTTATTTATTAATATTGAATTATTTTTCGATACTATGAATTATTTCTGAACAAAGTACAAAGAAAGCCTTCTGTTAGGAGCGCTTGTCCAGATTTCAAAATAAAAGTTAATCTAAAAATCTACCTATTGATGTAAGAGACATTAAACTATTTATACTTTCATCCATTTAACCTAATTTAACTGTTATTCTTAGAAATATTTCAATTTTCTTTCAAAATAAACTGTAAAGGCCTATATAAGAACTACATAAGACAATAATGTATGGAATTTCATACAGTTTTACATCAAGCTTACTCATTACAAACGAGAAAAAAGATTAACCTTATATTAAAACTGTCCATACATATTACGTGTACATATATTAGGAATTAAAACAGAAATATATCCCTTCAGATTCTTTGACTTGTATGGCTCAATGCGCATGCGCGGATGTGCAGGAAGTGCTCGCAGCCCGATAACCAGCTGATAGATCAACAACTGAACAGCTACCTCTAAAACAGCCGCGACTGGCAACAACAGGTAAATATCACGAATGCCGGTAATTGTATATAACTATATATCTAAAGGAGGTGTGATTATTTTGGAATTTGATGTTTATGGCACCGCTTGGCCCGCTTCGCCTGGATCGAGACGAGTCACGTTAATGGTCAGAGTCTATACTGCGTCTCAATGCATCACATCAGACACATTCACCTGACAGTCAGAGTTATGGATCAGATCACGTACACATACACCTTATCATTACAGTTATGCGTTAGATCAGTAGACATACACCTGATTATTACAGGTATGCATTAGATCAGAAGACAGATAATAGATATACGCCAAATTATTAAAGTTATTAATCAGATCAATAGAAATACACCTGCTTTTTAGAGTTATTAATCAGATAGACACACAACAGATTGTTAGTTATTAATTAGATCAATGGAGATACACCTGATTATTAGAGCTATTAATCAGATCAATAGTCATACAACCGATTATTAGAAATATACATTAGATCAGTAGTCATACATCTGATTATTAGAGTTATGATTATGATACATAGACTTACTCCTGTTTATTGTACATGTGCACTAAATCGGATGCAGTATAGATTTACATGACTTGGGTAAAGTTGGTTTTATATTCGCACATTCGGACATCCGTATTCAATAGCCTTGTTAATCACACTACATTGGACATTGGGTGGACATTCACAAGTAAATATGCCATTAAAATAATACTTGCCTATTTTGATCGACTGTGAAAAATGTTGTAAGTTGACAATCGTTGGTTGTCAATATCATGTCGCTGCTTAAAATGTATTTATTGCACATTTATTGGAAAGTCTGAATTTATCAGAAGTCCGAATGTGCGAATATAAAACCAACTTTACCCAAGTATTGACATGCTGGTAAGAGTTATCAATTACAGATGTTATGTAAAAAGTGAGGTTCTGATGGACAGTTAAAGGTTTTACATCAAGTGCCATATCATGCAAAATCCATGTGTGCATAGATTTAGCTGCAAATGATGGTAATTTTATTACAATTATGTTCATGAAAAGTGTATGTAAATGCAATTCATTACAATAATATTAACAATATAACTGTGTAATTACAATCAGCTCATCAAAGATGTTACATATTAAGTGCACATTGCTTACACAGCTTACACTTGATTTAATGCCTTTAAATATCTGTATGAGATGACGTGACCTATGTACTTAAAACAGTTAAGCTATAAATGTTTGCATCAGTATCACTTTGCAGTGCAAACTCAGAGAACAGAACAGCACATGACAAAGAAACCACAAAGAGGTGACAAAGTTTCACAAACCTAGCGGTTTCCTACCTGCTCAACATCTAGGACAATAATCAGTGTTTATGTCGACATCCATTACAAGAGATTTGCAACAATAAAATTCATATTTGAGGCGAAATGCTGGATTTAGAATGCATCAGTACTTTAATAACCAGAAATTCTCACTGAGATGCCAAGATAAGAGTGTGGTTTTAAAGTTTTCTTCCTGTCACGTGCATCAAGTCAGTCTTGATGTTTAATCTTGAGGTTAGATACTTGCCACCTCTTTTTCTAGAGACATTTTTAAGATGTTGATCTAGAAATATTATGTATGGTACTTGCCTTGGATTTAAACTGTCATAAGGATGTTTAGTAATGCAGTCTTACTTAAGAAATGTTATTTTGTTGCTTTACCCATCAGCTTCCCTATTTCAGATGAGAACTGATTCACCGCACATATATGAAAGTTGTTATCTGGTTGTGTTTGTAAGGAGAATACAACATGTTGTCACATGTTTTCTCAATTTTTCTTTTTTATTTTGAATGTTACTTTATTTGTTTTAGTTCAGTTTTGCCTTTACTAGGCCATGAAATGAAATGGATTTTTTTTTTTTTTTTTTTACATATATAACTTATTGAAACGGATTCTCGAACAAGAAAACATGTAGGGTGGGACTTGATTTTCTACATCAGGATTTGATTGGACTGTTGTGGTTTACTATTGCTGTGATCAGTTCACCCAAAAATTAAAATTTTGTCATTATTTACACTCTCTCATTTCTTTCTAAACCTGCATAAATAGCTTTATTCTGTGTAACACAAAAGAAAATATTTACAAAATACTGAGACATTTTTATAAATTTCTTGCAATGAAAAAAAACCCCTTTCATTTTTAATAGGTTAACTCTTACCAGAGCATATAAATTGTAAATTACTTCCTCTTTCACTACTCGTTCCAGTTACGTTCTGCTCTTATATTGTTGTTTGTTTTTCAGCATCACAGTCTGTCTGCTGTCCTCACAGCCTAAAAAGAAGTCTCCAGTACTTCAAAAAACTGCATCCACTGCTTTGAGTTGCTGCTTTCAGAGACACCATCAGGGAGGACGGCCACCCTTCCTACATCATGAGCACCCGCGGGACCGGCAGGACCAATGGAAGCCTACCGCAGACCAAGATCTGCCAGTTCAAACTGGTGCTGTTGGGAGATATGGCCGTCGGCAAATCCAGCCTGGTGCTGCGCTTTGTTAAAGGCCAGTTTGATGAGTTTCAGGAGACCACCATTGGAGGTGAGGCATAAATGATGAATTCAATTCATAGAGATGGGTAGTACTGATGTTTAGGAAAAATTTGGTTGGTTTAAGTGGTTTATTGCATTTACATTCCTTCATACACTACCATTAAAGGATTGGTGTCAGTAAGATTGTTTTTTCCGAAATAAATTCATAATTTTATTTAGCAAGGACATTAAACTGATCAAAAGTATTTGATTTCATAACTGTTTTCAACATTAATAATAAGAAGAAGTTTCTTGAGCACTAAATCAGCATATTAGAATAATTTCCGAAGGATCATGTGACACTGAAGACTGGAGTAATGATGCTGAAAATATAGCTTTGCCATCACAGGAATAAATTACATTTTGAATTATATTAAAATAATATTTCACTAGTGGCATTTAATAGACAGAGCCATAGTTCACTGACAAGACACGCAATATCGCGTTCATTATCGAAGGCGATTCATCTGTGATATGAACGCGATATTGCGTATCTTGTCAGTGAACTACGGCTCTGTCTATTAAATGCCACTCCATTTGAAAGCAGGTGATGCCGATTTAGCGGTAATCAGGGAACCGGCTTTACTGACGAAATGTGCGTGACAATCTCATGCGATATATCGCCCAGCCCTATATTTCACAATATTACTGTTTCTACGGAGGTGCTTTAAGTGTGGGAAAAATACCAGGAAAAGTCTGGTAAATTCAGAGTCTCATTGGGTGCGAGCAGTGAAGTCAAGAGTGCCGAGAACACATTTGTGGATCCTTTATAGTTATCTGTAACCCTGTGTTAATTTGACTTCAAACTGAGCTGATTTTGCTATTAGTCATAGCAGTAGATGTCAGTAAATAAAAAAATATCACATGCAAGAATGACAGCAAACTAGGTTCACTATCTCTGTGCATAATCTTCACACTAGAATTTGCAAACATTGTTATAGACTTTGGCTCCCATAAAGTCAGAGAAAGGCAGATAGCATACAAATGGACATAATCCAGAGGTCAGAGGCAGAGGTCTGAAAGCATCAGCAATATTATAAAAGACTCTAATGTTCAACGAATAATTACTTAAAATAACATTATTTAAAAAAAATAACTTATTATTAATAGTCATCAGAATAAACAATACTACTGCTAAGAAAATGTTGCTTGCATTACCCTTGCTGCAATTATATAGAATTTATTGAGTGACCTTTATATTTTGTTCGTTCATCAATTTGACATTTCTTTTGTATAAGCAGTGTTATTTTAGAATTATTTATTCATAAATAGTATAGTATTATACTACTACTATATAATAGTATATAGTATAACAGTATTTATATACTAATAGACCCTTTTCACATTTCCAAAGCGGAAGTCGTCATAGTTGGGTAAAATTCTATAGCGGTGAACAAGAGAATACATTAAATATATTTTTTGTGTTTCCATTTGCTCAAATAGCAAAAGAAAAACTCCACAACAGTGTTTTCACAACTTTCAAAAAGAGGGGAAAATAGAAAGCGATTGATAACGGCAGTCAGAAGAGAGAAAGATGTCAATTTTACTTTCACTCCCATAGCTGCTGTATTAGAAACACCCTCACAGCAGCGTTAACTAGTTTTTTGTAATTTGATGCAAAGGTAATATAATACTAAGTATAGTGTTATAAATGTACTAACGTTTTTTTAAAAATGAAAATATAAGAAACTTTGCAGGATTTACAATATTGATGATGTTTAAAGGTGCCCTAGATTCAAAAATCGAATTTACCTGGGCATAGTTAAATAACACGAGTTCCGTACATGGAAATGACATACAGTGAGTCTCAAACTCCATTGTTTCCTCCTTCTTATATAAATCTCATTTGTTTAAAAGGCCTCCGAAGAACAGGCGAATCTCAACATAACGCCGACTGTTACGTAACAGTCGGGGTGTTCGCCCCCAATATTTGCATATGCCAGCCCATGTTCCCAACATTATGAAAGGCATTAGACAAGGGCAGAATTTCTGGATGTGGTGTGCACAGCTGAATTATCAGACCAGGTAAGCAAGCAAGGACAATAGCAAAAAATGGCAGATGGAGCAATAATAACTGACATGATTCATGATAACATGATATTTTTAGTGATATTTGAAAATTGTCTTTCTAAATGTTTCGTTAGCATGTTGCTAATGTACTGTTAAATGTGGTTAAAATTACCATCGTTTCTTACTGTATTCACGGAGACAAGAGCCATCGCTATTTTCATTTTTAAACGCTTGCAGTCTGTATAATTCATAAACATAACCATAATCTCTCCAACAGTGTAGCATTAGCCGTTAGCCACGGAGCATAGCCTCAAACTCATTCAGAATCAAATGTAAACATCAAAATAAACACTGTACTTACACGATTAGACATGCTGCATGACGAACACTTTGTTAAGATCCATTTTGAGGGTTATATTAGCCGTTTGAACTTTTTTTATGTTGTTTAAGGCAAGCGTGAGCTCTTGGGGCATGGAGCACGGGATTTAAAGGGCCACACACCCTGAATCATGTGTCTCATTTCTAATGATGCCCCAAAATAGGCAGTTAAAAAAATGAATTAAAAAAAATCTATGTGGTATTTTGAACTGCAACTTCACAGACACATTCAGGGGACACCTTAGACTTATATTACATCTTTTAAAAAAAAGTTCTAGGGCACCTTTAAAACACGTCATCAGAGTCTGTGAAAAGGGTCTATAGTATTTATTAATATTTAGACCTAGCTTTATTTTTTATATTTTTTCCTTTTATTTTATTTCTTAGTTTTAGTGTTAATTTTAATAGTAATTAAAAAGTAAGTGTTTTAGCATTTTTATGTGCTTTTGTCATTTTTTATTAATATGTGTTTTTATGTAAAAGTTCTATATATCATTAATGTATATGAGTTCATTTTCCAATATGTATATTCAATTTTATTTCAGCTGTATTTCAGTTAAGTGATTTTTAGTTTTAGTGTTAACAATAGCAATCTTGATTCAAAGAACAAAGAACCAAAAGTAAATCTCAAGATGGATCAGTGTAATTAATACTTGAATCACTGGCTTAGATTGCTTATCTTTTTTTTTTTTTTGTCTGTTGCCCACCATCAGCTGCGTTCTTGGCACAGTCTGTTTGTCTGGATGACACTACAGTGAAGTTTGAGATTTGGGACACAGCTGGACAGGAGCGCTACCACAGCTTGGCCCCCATGTACTACCGTGGAGCCCAGGCGGCCATTGTAGTGTTTGACATCACCAAGCCTGTAAGTTAACAGTACACTCTTTATACAAAGGATACAAACTTTCATTTGGTAAAATTCTAGATTTGTTGCTTAGTCTTTAGCCATCTGTTTGTAGGAAACTTTTGAGCGAGCAAAGGCGTGGGTGAAAGAGCTACAGCGGCAGGCCAGTCCCAACATCGTCATTGCTCTCGCAGGAAACAAGGCCGACCTAGCAGACAAGAGACTTGTGGAGTATGAGGTCATATCTTTCTCTCTTTTATCATATTTCTAGACATGGGGGGTGTTAGGGTTTTTCCTGTCAATGAAGTGGCAAGAATGATGAAAGAATCCAGTCTGGGTTTGATTCATAAATAGTTTGGGGTTTTTAAGATTGTTAATGTTTCTGAAAGAAGTCCCTTATGCTCACCCAAGCTGCTTTTATTTGATCAAAAATACAGAAAAACAGCAATATTTTGAAATATAATTACAATTTAAAAATATCTCTTTTTTTATTTTCATAAAATATTCAAATGTAATTTATTCCTGCGAAGGCACAGCTGAATTTTCAGCAGGCATTACTCCAGTCTTCAGTGTAACATGATCCTTCAGAAATCATTCTAATATGATGATTTGGGGCTCAAGAAACATTTTTTATGATTATTAATGCTGAAAACAGTTGTGCTGCAGAATATCTTTTTGGAAGCCATGATACTTCTTTTTCAGGATGCTTTGGTGAATAGAAAGTTCAAAAGAATGAAAAGCATTTATTTTAAATCTTTTGTATTATTAATGTATACATTTATTTACATTTAGTCACTTTTGATCAATTTAATGCATCCTTGCTGAATAAAAGCATATATATATATATATATATATATATATATAAAAAAAGAAAAATGTTAGTGTCCTCAAACGTTTAAATGGTATTACACAATAACTGTGTAAACTGGGGTAATTACATTTTTAACACATTTGACAGCCCAAATAATGATTTGAACTGTTGGTTATTTCTGTAATGTCTTGTGTGCAGTAACCCAGACTTTCATTTAACATCTCTGTACAGGAAGCTCAGACATATGCAGAAGACACAGGCTTGCTTTTCATGGAAACTTCTGCCAAGACTGCAATGAATGTAAACGAGTTGTTCCTGGCCATTGGTAAGTGTTAAAGTTGTCTTCTTACTAGTGTATTCTCTTCTGCACACTGTTATTGTTACTGCAATAAAACTGCAGAAACTGTGGTATTATTTACAAGTGTCATTAAATTAGGAATAGAAACGTCAGGGTCTGACAGACATTTTTTTTTTTTTTTAGTCTCAAAAATACAGTTACTATGATATTTTAAGGAAAACTATGGTTACCGGGTGCACAAAAGACTTAGACTTCAATAAATTCAAGAACATTAGTGAACATTTTTAATATTGTCTTTTCTTTACACACAGAATTAAAAATTTCCTGGCATACCATCCCATTTCCAGATTTTCAGATTGTTAGTCTAAACAGATAACTGAAAAAGAAAATATATATATATATATATATATATATACCATATAGGGTGGGGACTTTGGTTTTTGATTGGTTGTTGAGGCAGATCTGAATGCAAGCTTGCGGGCGATTTTAAGAAAAGTGCTGGGTTTAAACAGATTATATATGATTGGAGGAGTCCGGCATACGTCACCAGAAAGAAGTCAGTTGTTTCACTTATAGATCTAGTTGACGTTTTGATTAAGTACGAAAAAAGGAAAGAAACTTATGCATGGATATTTTGAATAAAATCAATAACATCATTTTGAAAATAGAGTGAATTTTCAGTTTTCATCTCCTGCCAACTTTAAACAAAAGATTAACAATATTAACAGATTTCAGGCTGTTGATTTTTTTTCATTCAACACTTCTTTATTTATCAATAGCAAAAAAGATGCCAAAAACAGACACCCAAAACCCCACGCATGCTGCCCGACACAGGGGGGTAAACCTACAGGATCCAGATGCACAGTCCTCTCGAAGCTGCTGTGGGAACTAAAGGCCTGTCAACACTCTCATCACGGGAGACCACTGACACATTCTCCTTCCCAAAATCCCACCCCTCACCCTTTCACCTCCCAAGACGGATACTGAAAGAGAAAGAAAGTAAGAGGAATAACAGAAAGAGATTGAGGAAAATTTCTCACTGATGCCATAAAGAGATTTTTCAAGGAAGGCTTCTGATGGACATGGCAGAAAGTGAACGGACGATGGACTCTATCATATCTGGCAGTATATATGGATTCTGTATTATTTTTAAGTCAAAAATAATTTCAGCCTCTGTTCGTTTTCATTACGCCAGCAAGGTGTCACCCAAAGAGATACAGGAACACAGAAGAAACAGGATGAACAGAAGAATTATTTCACCAACAAATCTTCCCATTCTCAATCCTGAAATGAACTGAAGTGGTCCATAATGCCCCCTTATAACATCCGGAAGTCTTCAAGTGAAATCTACACAAAGTATCCATATGCTCTGGGCTCCCCCATACTGATCCCAACTCTAACACTGGAAGGAAGTCAGCACCTTAACCTGAAACTAACCCTTACAATTCTTCAACAACGAGCTGCATCTACTAAATTTTTTAAACTACAAAAGGAACACTGAAGCAGAAGTTACTCACCCTGAGCTTGTTTTTTTTTCAGCCACCAGCTTTATTTATTACCTGTTTGAACTGGTCTCCCTTACGGAGCTCGTCATTCATCTTAGACCCAAAAAGTATTGAAGAACATCAATGTTGTCTTCCCTATCCCATTTGCTTCTCCTGACCACATTGACCTTGAAGTTCAGTGTTGAAGTTCACTAAACAACAGCAAGCTCTACGATGCCTTCTCTACGTTCTCGTCGCTTTGTGTAAACTACTGTTTGAGAAACAATCGACAAATCATATTGGCACCAACTAGATGACTGATCGAAAAGCATTTCGCTTCGCAAATAATATTGCACATTGATTCGTTTGAACAAGGAAGTCATGCAATACCAGGCCAATGTCTCAGTATGTTTTGAAAAAGCAACAAAAATATTTAAGCACCCACGAATCAACAACGTGAATGATTTAGCGACCAATGCTGTGCAATACAGTGGGACGGAAATAGCAGCAAAGGAAATTTTGCCCACAAAGCCCCTGAAAAAGTGGAAAAAAACAGAAGTGCCTACTCCGTTTTTTCCGTGTTCTTTGTTTTGGGCTTGTTTGAGGTCGGCAGACCACCAGAAAAGTAGCGTTTTCGAGATGTTGGCCCGAAGTGTACAGGCAATAACCTGTAAAAATAATCAGTTGAGCTTGTTAGTAACAGAGGAGTCATTTATGAAGTTTTGTTTTATGGATGCTGTTTGTTGATGTGTATAAAAATGAGTTTTATTTAAAATTGATTTTAGTCAGTAATTTAATGGGTTACCAATACATTTATATGGTCATTTAGGGAATGAATTAGGTATCATGATAATGTGTCACACAGCTAGAATTCATTTGTCATGTGTCTTCAGGTCCAACTTTTTTGTGGAATAGATCTGATCTCCTGTTAACACCTCTGTGAACTGAAATGTTAAATAAAGCTGTGCTGTTCTGCTATGAATGAAATGTGACTTTGGTTTCTGTGGCTTTTTTAACTAGCCTTGATCCAAACTTCGGCTAACGGTCATTTATGAGGAAATCGCATTCAACAGTTGTCCGTCTACACCCATGTGACGTCGCTGCAATATGTACCCGTGCCAAATTTGAAATAGACTAGCAGCACCAAACAAAATCGGAAAAATAATGACCAAACAGGTTTCCCCAACACATCTAGTGCTGTATGAAAATAAATAGCTCTTTAGGTATATTGTGCTGCGTTCCAGACTATGGAATTCTCCCTCCTCCTACTAAAAAATGGCTGAAAAGGTACTCGAGGTCAAAAATCTAACTTGAAAAGTCGTTAAGAAGTATTACCTGACATATTTTTTAGGCTAGCTATGACTAAAGTGGCAATCCGTTGGTTATTTTCAAGATGGGAGAACTCAGAGCTGCATGACTGCAATTATTTTTGATCAGACATGGGAAATTTCTATTTGAATATAGAGTTCTGCAAGAATAAGTCTAAAACCCTGAAATGAGTGAACACATTTGCACTTCTGTTTCCATTGCCCTAAAGTCGATTGGTTTTTGGTTAAACACTTGAAATAAGGTCTGTCATTGACACAAGCTCAAGATTTTAATACACCACTTGTGATTTCTTAAGCTTTAAAGGTACAATTTGTGATATTTTTTCCCGCTAGAGGTCGCTAGAAGCCTATTCAAAACAAAGGCGTAGTTTGATGACGTTTTAGAGCGGAAACTTGGGACATGTGGTCTCCATCTCAAAGGACGGTGCAAAAGAATAGGGATTGGAGTCGGGAAGAACTCATGTTCGTGGATGCGATTATTAACGTAACTGTAGTATGAGGCAGAGCAGGAATGAGTGTTGCGGGAGCTGAACGAGGAGCTGGAGCGATTGATCAACACACGCCTCACGAGCAGCGGGACTTTTATTATGACACAGTCGCCGGCGCCGCTTCCGCTTTTCCGGTCATGAGTTTACGGGAGCTGTCCTTGTCGACAGAACCAGCGGCAGATGGTAAACAGTAATTATGTTCCATAAATAAGTAACACAATCCACCATAAAACATACAAGAAGTAAATAAGGAACTGCTTGAAGCAAGCTAGTGGTTTGCTGGACACTAGACACTACTTCCGCATTTGTCCACGGCACTGTTGTCATGTGGTTTCTACTTCAGTAAAGGCGGTATCAAAGGGTAACTGACGTCATTGACAGGCGACTGCACTGCCCCGTGTTACTGTTTAGAATGGGAATTTTCTCATGATTTACAAGTAGTTGAAAACATTAGAGAAATTGTTAGTAATCAGCTGGACAAAATATATAACACTAGCCTAGTGGTTTTTGGATATTTTACTGCAAAAAAATTTACATATTGTACCTTTAATGTGCCTTGAAAAAGGCAGTTGCAAACAAATGGTTAAATGGAATTACAGAAGCTGTCAGGGACATTAAACATCATCGCGTAGAACAAGAAAACTTGCCTACTCACAAATCTGCTTTTACAGCATTGTCGTGTTTATACTGAATTTGTTGTCCGTTTATAGCATAAATCTAGCTTTTTACTTCTGGAAATTGTTTTTATGCTTCCAAATCTTACTTTTTTCCCCCACAAATGAAGATTATCTTGACTGTGTAAGAATCACACTGGTTGGTCACATAGACGTTATTTGTAATAATCCAAAACTCAATGGAAAAATCTTATTTGCTTTTTGTTGAGGAAACCAGGGTGATGCTAACATTTGGTTTAGCAAACAAAAATACATCTTTCTTGCAACATTCTATTCCTACATCCAACATTACCTGGAATGTTGTTCTAGGAAAAAAAAAAAAAAGAGCTCTGTGACACTGGTCAGCCAAAAAGTCGTCTTAGACGCGGAGGAAGATTATGCATTATCCTGAGAGACTGAGATAGAAATGCATTTCAAAATGAAAGAAAAAAAAAAAGACGCCAGGATCACTTAATATTTGAACTTTGATGTATTTACAATAGAGCGGTAAAGCAAACTCAACCACAAAACTAACAAATTAACAGCCAAGACAGAGAGCAAACAACTGAGTGTGATTTGATATATTTGGCTAAAAAAATGAAAAGGAATAGACCATTAAAATCCACGACAAATGAAAACAAATGACAAATACAAGATAAAAATGTATAAATGGCTGTCTGTGGCATTACACACAAAAATACCAACAACAACAACAAAAAAAAAAAAAGTAATTTTTCAAGAAAATAATTTTCCTTATTCCTCACAATCATAATCAGCAAAACTTGCGTTCTTTAAAACAACAGTAGATGTTTTACAAAGCAGATGAGGACTTATATCAAATAGGTCCAGTAACCCATTCAACGCTTAAGATTAAAAAAGAGACAGCAAACTATCTGGCACATCATTCTTGATATATGTAATTTGCTGATCTAAAAATATAATTGCGTTTATCTAGCCCTCGCTTTCTTCATCCTCTACTGCCGTGTAGATACTCTGGTTTCTCCGTTTTATTTGAGGTGTGCCGCCTGTGTGACTCGCGAACCCCTGTGCCGTCTCACCACTGGTGCGTTTTGGGACCCTGGCTGGTGTGAAACCCCCCTCCTCTTCTGAGCTGCCCTGAGAGAGAGAGGCTGAAGGAGGGGGAAGAGAAAGAGGCCGTGAGGAGTGTAGTGGAGCCTCCGTCTCTGGTGCAGCACATGGGGGCGGTAAGATCAGTCTATTAGCGGTCTCTCGCTGGGGGCTGCTGTCTCTATCGCTGTCCTGGCTCCCCATCTGCCCTTCTGGAACCACTGCATCTGTCCCTTTCTCCTCAGCACATCCTACTCCCTCGTCCTCTTCCTCCTCCCATTCGTCTTCAATGGTGATTTCATCAGGGTTGTAGGAGCTAGAGAGGCCGGAGGTGTCGGTGGGGTACTCACTTGGTTCGTCTACGCTCCCAGTGCTGTCCTCATCCTCCTCCTCTTCAGTCGCACCTGTGGCGCCCTCCTCCCCGTAAGTCTGCCCATTTTGCCCAGCCAGGATGTAGATGTCCGTCAGGCCGAGGGTGGCACACAGCTCTGTGGTTTGGGGGTTAGTGGAGTAAGCTGGGTGGGCATTGGGTTGAGGGTGGCTGGGGTCGTAGGCGGGCACCGTCAGGCTGAAATTTTCAGGGATGCAGAGGTCACCGCTCAAATCACTCACAACTTCCATCATAGCTTCCTCTGACGCACTGAAATCCCACCTGAAAGAAGCAGAAATATAGGATGTTAAAATGCAAATTCACTAATGTGCACCAAATTTACATAATTGTGAACCAGATTAATATTTTAATTATTCCGATTACATGTGCATGTGATGTAAATGTGTTAACCTATTTGCCATACAGTGGCATGAAAAAGTATGTGAAAATGAGAATTATTTTAATATAATAAGAGGGATAATAAAAAAAAAAATGCATGTTTTATAAGATATTTTACATAAAAAGATGTTTGCATTTAGTTCACAAGACAAAACAACAGCTGAATTTATTAAAATAACCCCATTCATAAGTATGTGAACCATCGATTCTCAATACTGTGTGTGGTTACCTGATGATCCACAACTGTTTTTATGTTGTGTGATGGTTGTTCATGAGTCTCTTGTTTGTTCTGAGCAGTTAAACTGAGCTCTGTTCTTCAGAAAAATCCTCCAGATCCTGCAGATTCATCAGTTTAAGCATTTTTGCATATTTGAACCCTTTCCAGCAGTGGCTGTATGATTCTGAGATTCATCTTTTCACACTGAGGACAACTGAGGGACTCAAACTCAACTATTTACTATGATGCTCCAGAAGGAAACACGATGCATTAAGAGCCGAGGGGTGAAAACTTTTGAATTCAAATATCAAGGTAAATTGTACTTAATTTTTCTGCCAGGAAACATGCAAGTATCTTCTGTTGGTTCTGAAGGGCAGTACTAAATGAAAAACAATGATATTTAAACAAATTCAAAAGTTCAAAAGTTTTTACACCCAGAATTTTTGGAGTTTTCGCACCCCTTAATGCATTGTGTTTCCTTCTGGAGCATCAGTGAATGTTTGAACCTTTTTTTAATAGTTGTGTTTGAGTCCCTCAGTTGTCCTCAGTATGAAAACACAGATCTCAAAATCCTACAGCCACTGCTGGAAAGGGTTCAAATATGCAACAAATGCTTGAAAACTGATGAATCTGCAGGAGCTGGAGGAATTTTCTGAAGAACAGAGCTCAGTTTAACTACTTAGGACAAACAAGAGACTCATGAACAACCATCACAAAATAAAAAACAGTCGTAGATCATCAGGTAACCACACACAGTATTGAGAATCAATGGTTCACATACTTATGAATGGGGTTATTTTAATAAATTCAGCTACTGTTTTGTTTTGTGAACTAAATGCAAACATCTTTTATGTAAAATATCTTATAAAACATGCATTTTTTATTATCCCTCTTATTTTATTAAAATGATTCTAATTTTCACATATTCTGCAAGGGGTTCACATACTTTTTCATGCCACTGTAAACCAGTTACGCAAAGTTCTCAATATGGTATATCCCTATATTAAATCTGATATTACACTTAACTGACCCCAAAAGTTTGAGGTAATAAATAAATTGTAATAAATTCAGTATTTTTTTCAGTTTTTTTTTTTTAAAGCAATTAATAATTTAATTCAGCAAAAAAGCATTTAATTGATCAAAAGTGACAGTGAAGACATTTATAATGTTATAGAAAAAATTAACTTTATTTTAATTAAAGAAAAGAATGTTATCATTTCAGAAATATATTAAGCATAAGAAATACATTAAACTGTTTTCAACATAGCAAGAAGAAATGTTTCTTAATCAGCAAATCAGCATATTAGATTTCTGAAGGATCATGTGACACTGAAGACTGGAGTAATGATGCTGAAAATTCAGCTTTAAATCACAGGAATAAATTACATTTTAAATTGTACTACAATAGAAAACCGGCTTAAATTGTAATAAATTCAGTATAAATTCTTGATCAAATAAATGCATCCTTGGTGAGCACTAGAGACTTCTAGAGGGGGGAGGGGATATCCAATTGCACATTCAAACAAAAGTAACTACAATATTGGAAATTGTGACACCTGAGAACTATAAGGAACACAGGCAGCTATAACAATTCAGACAATTCATCCTATGAATGTGCATCTCCAGAAGAGACTAGCGTGAAAAGATCAAAATTTATTGTGAATATGCTGATTATTGGAATATGCAAATAGAATGTAGGCTTAACAAGTAATCAAATAATGACATGCATGTAAATGTGGTTATTATCGTGATGTGGTCTGTACCGTGTGTGTAGTCCGTTGTCTTGTGGGGGGTTCCAAAAATTGTGGGATGGTTTCTGAAGTCTGTCTGTCGCTTTCAAGATGGCCAGCCACTCTGGGTCATACTCGAGGTGCTCAGAGGAGCCCGGTCTGTCTGCTACCTCCACGATCTGCAATATCAAAACCTTTATTCATTCACAAACATCTAGTTCTTGGTCAACTACTAGATCTACTACTTGGGACGCCACAATATTTGTTCAAAGTGGGATCTTGAAATATGCTTGTTGATTGAAACTGCAGGATCATTACCTGAAGGAAGTCTCGATGTGGAAGACACTTGTCAAGTGAGAGAAACTTGGTGATCTTTGGGGCAGCGTTATTCTTAGCCTGATGTGACAAATGGCTTGTTATTTACTTTTCAATAAGTAGTAAACTCTGATATCTACATCTTATCTCAGGCCTGTTTAACACATTTCATGAATGTAGCAGGTAACTGCAAGAGATATATAAAAATAAAATAAAAATATATACATATATTCAATTTATACAATATATAAAAATATTTATCTCTTAATATTTTCAGTTGTTTGCAGATACTGCCGTTCAAATGTTTGGTATCGGTTAGATTTTTAATGTTTTTAAAAAAGGCTCTTATGCTCACCAAGACTGCATTTATTTGATTAAAAATACAAAAAAAATTTAAATCAATAATAATATTGTTTGTGAAATATTATTGGAATTTAAAATAACTGTTTTCTATTTTGATATATTTAAAAGTGTAATTATTCCTGATATGGCAAAGCTGAATTTTCAGCATCATTGCTCCAGTCTTCAGTGTCACATGATCCTTTAGAAATCATTCGAATAAGCTGATTTGATGCTCAAAAAACATTATTATTATCAATGTTGAAAACAGTACAATTTTTGTTTTATCAGGATTCTTTGATGAATAGAAAGTTCAGCATTTATTTTAAATAGAATCTTTTGTAACATTACTGTCACTTTTGATCAATTTAATGCATCCCTGCTGAATAAAACTATTAATTTCTTTCATTTTTTTCCAAAATAAAAAAAACGAATTATTTCTACCCCAAACTTTTGAGAGGTACAAACAGTGTTACAAAAGCTTTCTTTTTCAGATAAATGCTTTTGAACTTTCTATTCATCAAGGAATCCTGAAAGAAAAACTGTTTTCAACATTGATAATAATAAGAAATGTTTCTTGAGCAGCAACTCAGCATATTAGAATGATTTCTGAAGAATCATGTGACACTGAAGACTGGAGTAATGATGCTGAAAATTCAGCTTTGTTCACAGGAATAAATTACATTTTAAAATATAAATGTTAATTAATATAAATGTTAATTAATATATATATATATATATATATATATATATATATATATATATATATATATATATATATATATATATATATATATATATATATATATATATATTTTAGTTAGAAACTTTAATATAAAGTTTCTTCCCCAACTATTTTTTTTGTTGCTGAAGTTGAAATCAGACACATACACGATGTATTAATGCTTTCATGCTCACAAGTCAAGAAGGCAAAATATTGGTCTTCTGATTAGTCTAATGACAATCTAGTGGATTGAATACAAATCATGTTAACATGTTCTAGATAATCAAGCTTTTTTAATATATTTGTAAGATGTGTGAAAAGAGCTTAAATCTAGTGTATCTGCAACAGCATAATCTCTGCAATGGTAACTGAAGGCTTGCATTTGTCAAAACCACTGACCCACCTCGTGCTGCATCAGTGCAGCAAACTTCACGTGCAGGTGAGCGGAGAACCAGTAGCTGGGCTGTAGGTGGTCTAGGAGCTCTGCAGCAGCAGGGCTGCCCAGGGTGCCGCTCTCCACTTCCTGTCTGAGAAACTTCTTCTTGTGCAGAAGCTGATTTGTGTTGCCGTAGTGATAAATGCCTCTCGGCCAATCATGCGTCATGAAGACGTCTACGGGCATCTTGATCTTAAGGAGTAAGGTTAGAAATTATACATGGGAAAATTAATCTTTTTACAATTAATAATTAATTTCCTGAGTTTTCTTGATGTATATAAAATGCCAGATCTTTTTTTCTGAATCTGCATCCTTATTATTAAATGTTAAGATGTTTACTGATGCATTTCACATTACAAAGCTTTACCTGCTTAAGCTTGAAGACATCAATGTTCCTTATGTGGTACACGCTGCGCAAGGTTTCTGGGTTGTATGGCGGAAACTCAAAGTGTCCTGAAAGAAATTGCATAAAAATGGTTCAAAAATGCATATTTGGGTCTTATAACACAATTGATTTGGAGTTCTTAAAACTCACCTTTCTTGTAATCGTGGGATTTAAATATTCCAGAAAGACCGCCAATCCGTACACCTCTAAAGCGTACGACGCCAGCATAACCTGAGTAATGAGGAACATCTACTGAGAACTGCTATTTAAGCCAAGTACTACCAAGAAAACCATAAAAGTATGAGAAGATTAACATTGAAACTAGGGTTGCAAAATTCCAGGAATTTTCAAAGCTGGAAACTTTCCATGGGAATTAACAGGAATTCATGGGAATAAACAGGGAATTTGCAAAATTGCAGGTTAGCCTATATAACAGGGTACTTAAAGGGTTAGTTCACCCAAAAATAAAAATTCTGTCATTTATTACTCACCCTCATGCCGTTCCACACTCGTAAGACCTTCGTTCATCTTCTGAACACAAATTAAGATATTTTTGTACTAAAAACATATTTAAATCAGTTCATGTGAGTACAGCGGTTCAATATTAATATTATAAAGCAACAAGAATATTTTTGATGCGCCAAAAAAAACAAAATAATGACTTATATAGTGATGGCCAATCTCAAAACACTGCTTCAGAGCGTTATGAATCAGAATCATCAGAACAGAAGAATCATAACGCTCCGAAGCTTCCTGAAGCAGTGTTGTGAAATCGGCCATCACTAAATAAGTCATTATTTTGTTTTTTTGCCGCACCAAAAATATTGAATATTAATATTGAACCACTGTATTCACATGAACTGATTTAAATATGTTTTTAGTACATTAATGGATCTTGAGAGAGGAAATGTCATTGCTGGATATGGAGGCCTCACAGAGCCATCGGATTTCAACAAAAATATCTTAATTTGTGTTCCGAAGATGAACGAAGGTCTTACGGGTGTGGAACGGCATGAGGGTGAGTAATAAATTACAGAATTTTCATTTTTGGATAAACTAACCCTTTAAGTTTCCAAATTGGAATATTTCCAAAATTCCCCAGGTTAAGTTCCCGTGGAAAGTTTCCGGAAATTTATCTGCCCTTTTGCAACCCCAAATGAAACACAAAAATGTATACTACTCTTATTAATCTAATGCTCATGTATGCATTTGAGAGTATGTGCCGAAGATCTCACCCAGGTAATAGATGTTTGGGGCCACCCAGCCTCCGTACGGAAGCTCCTGCATATGATTTGATGCCTCATGGTTTCCCCCAATGAAAATTGTCAGGACAGGAGCCTTCTTCTCACCAGAGTAGTACCTTGGAAAACCCATTGTCATGACATGAGAAACAATAGTCAACCAATATCACCAACAGAAAACTTTTATATAATTAACTCAAAAGTATTTTATTTGACGTCAAAAAAAATAAAAATAAAAAAAAAGAATTCAATCTCTGTGGATACTGTCTCTGTAGTACAATCAATTATTCTCATTGAACTGAATGATCAATACATATCTATGTGCATCCATCTACATGCCATTTTTTCTGCCTATCTGTCTATCCAGGCACTAATATCAGGTGTTTCCTTACTTGTAAAAAGTTTGCATGTGTCTGTATTTGACAGGCACCGCCATGCACTTCATGTCCCCTTCATTTCTGACAGCCTGGAAGTCTCCGCAGCACAGAAGCAGGTCCACCTTCACACCTTCTTTATTCTCCAGGTAACTGATGCTCTCATATATCTTATCCAGTTCTCCATGACAACAGCCTTCAACTGCCACCTTCATCCTTATTTCTCTAATCCACAGCGTTACACTCAAAGACAACAAAACGCGTTACCCATCGGTCAGCCTTTACATCTTAATATTTTGACATAATTATGCCAGCAGCCGCTTTGCCTCCCTGTACACACATGCTACTCTGCTCATGCGCAGAACAGTCATGTGACCAGCGCACCAAATGCATTTTTTATTTTTCATCCACACTTTCCGTAATTTATATTCGTTCTTCATTTTATACTTGTAAAAGCAATATAAAAACAGTAAATTATGGAGGTATATGTGGAACAGCGATACAACATTTATTATAATAATGTTGTTTGTATAAGAATGAACTAATAATAATATTAATTTTAGATTAAAATAAGGGTAGAACGCAGGTAAAATTTAATTACATTGTATTAACTGCACCAGTAGCACCAGACACTGACTAAAAAACTGCTGTATCATCTACTCTTCAGTGACTTCCTAAATGTTCTTACTGTCTATTATTATTATTCAACCCAATAATTTTATGCTACTGAAGCACTCTGAATTTGAAACTGTGGAAAGTGCAGCCAGGTGCTTTGTCACATGGTATATGTTACTTTTCATAGCGATGTTCGGAGTGGGCCAATCAAATCCACTTGTGTTTAATAAACAAACTTTTTTTTTGTAATCAATTCAAATTGTTCTGCTGAACTGAATGGTATTTTTTATTTAAAGTACAAATAATTTAAATTAACTAATAGGAAATTATCCTTTTTTAGTGCACAAATGTCTACGGTAAGATGTTCCAAAAATCGTGTTGAAAAGGCTGAAAGAAGTATGCGGCTTTTTGAGCCACCAAGTGACTTTCTAGGAAGAGGTTTGTCTCTCATTGTAACCACAATTTTTTTTTTTTTAATTTAATTTATTAATTTAAAGTTAATTATTAATAGTTGAGTTATGCATACTAGTATGAGTGATTAATTATTGTTATTATTTAATTTAAGCATAGCATTTCTTTAATTATTAAAGAAATGATTTTCCTTGATTTTTAAACATTTCTTATTTTTTTATTTTATTTTACTTTTATTGATTTATTTTTTTACGTTTATTATAAATACTATTTAAATAGATAGGCAGTAACATTTGACACGAAGTGGTGTGGAAAGTGCTGGACTGCTGATTTAAGTTTGGGGAGAAAGTGCTGCTGTAAATATTCCGCTGATTGAGCTGTGTTTGTGTGGAAAGTGCCGCTGTGAATGTTCCGCTGAGTGAATGATGGCGTGCCTGCTGGAGGCCCCTTTACGCATCAGCGTGTTATCCGTGAGTCTCTTTGATTATACCAATTAAAACCTCACGTTTTCACTTCAGGATCACTCAGATATACACTAGACACATTAGATAGACTTTAGCGAGTGATCTTAAATGAAACGGTCTGGGGGTTTTTATAAGTGCTTGTGTGTTTATGTGGGCTAACAGCAGATCTGGATGTGCTCAGAGCTGTCAAATCAAAGTTATATTTAGTTTTCAGTCTATATTTAGAGCTGAGGCTCCAAAAACAAAAACAAACCTGCTTGATATTATCTGATGTAGTGGTTAAATGATGATATGATGGGCAAATGTAGTGGTAACGCCCCCCTTTTGACAGCCCTGTAGTTCTGTCCTGTCCTGTATGTTGACACATGTTGATCTACCCTCACTGTGGTGCTACCCAAGTACTGTATTAGATGTTAATACACTAGTAATGTGATGTATAGTATTTTACTGAATTATTACCAATTTCATCTGCCCCGGTATTTACATTAATACTTTGAATGGTAATGTGCTCCTCTGATGTAATCAAACCAGTAGAGTGATATTGTTAAAGCTTTAACCCTTTGTTATGTTATAAAGTAGAAATGCTGTTTTCAGAAATGTTAACTGTTAGTAAATGAACACTGTTTCTGTTCAGAAGTCTATTTGATCATCTGATTTATTGCATTTATTCATGTTTTACACCTGAGGTCTCGGACACCCTTTGTAAAGTATGTGTATGTCTGTATGTGCATTTATTTATTTTTTAGGTTTAAAAAATATCTAAATTATAATTTTAAAAATAATCTTATGTGCTTCTTAATATTTGTGATTGTAGTTGTGCTTCTCTATAAGCTTGTATTTGTTAGTATATTAAAGACACAATATTTAAGATTTTTGGATTCAAATATCCAAAAACCACAAAAACAATGTTATATATTTTGTAGACTTGAGTACTTATATTATTCCAAATGTTTAAATCCATAGAGGTCGGCAATTTTAACCAGTGTCATTGCATTACATAACTTTCAACACACTCAAACATATTTTAGTATGATTGTTGTGACCAAGTAAAACAGCGCTGTGTTACCTCAGTTTTAATTAGTCAAATAAAGTGACCTGCTGTATGAGTACTAATTCAGCACTTCCGGCTATTTCATTAGAATGAAATAAAATAATGTGATTTTAAGTGATCAAACATAACTGTAACAAAGTTCAGGGAAGGAGGAGGTGGAAACTGGCGAACGGTAAACTTAACTTTAATCGTATAATAGACATAAACGACAAAACAAAAGGAACAGCAGTGGTCGACTACAGCATATAAGCATAATTAAAGCTCCGAAGCTCCTCCATAGGACTTGAGACCGGTGTGTCAGGCAGGTGTCTCTCTTTAGCATTCGTTCCACCAGCCTTGTTCCGCTCCCACAGCTCTCGGCCTACTTCATGTCACAGTAATGTTAATAAATATACATTATCTCATCCATGAACATGATTTCTGCCTGAGTCTCTTCGGATTGCTTTCCATTGGCTGTGGAGGTGAAGACAACAACTCCCATGATTCCACGCTCATTCACGGCGTCATCAAGCTACTCCTTTGTTATTATTTTGAATAAGTGACCTCTAGCGGCGAATATCACATACTCTGACTTTAACTTTCCTGCATCATAGTGAGAATCACCAATGAAACAAGATGAGTTTAGCACTGCATACAGATCTTATTTCAGTAAATGTCAAAAACATTAATTGTGTTATGTAAGATTTGCAACTTAATTGTTTAAGTAATGACCGCTACATAATTCTTTAGGACTGGGTAATACTGTAAAGTAATAATTATCTCAAATCATTCAAATGCTTTGTTGAAATTAATTTGTGTTTGAACAGGTTATATGCATTGAATCACTTTTTATCATGTTGCAGGTCAATTTGGCCAATTTATATTTTTGAGTTGACAGAAATACTAGTTAACCTATGATGTCTTTCCTGAATTGTTTTCTGAATTTTTATGGTCATGAAAATGCCTGCAAAATATCAACACTATGATGTGTTGTGGAATGCGTGTACAAAATTTATATTGCTATTATGATCTTTGCACATATTTCATTGTTAGAGGCAGCTGAAAAAAAAAAAAAATAATATATATATATATATGTATATGTTTTAAACACGTTCTCTTGTTTATTTTTTAATTTATTTTTTTTCTATTTTAATTATAGTGTGATTTTTGGTGAATTGTATTGAATCCAATTTGAATCCAATTTGTATTGAATCCAATTTTTATTTTTTTTCTATTTTAATTATAGTGTGATTTTTGGTGAATTGTATTGAATCCAATTTGGGTCAGATTCTCCATAAAAATCGTTCTCAGAACATAATACAAGAGTTAAAATCAATGTGAAATTCTATAGTTCATCTGTCAATGTGATGTTTTGAAGCATGAAATGACATTTATAGCAGTGCAAGGCAAGCTGATTGCACAGATTCTTTGGTGTATTTGGGGTGACCCATCATTCCCACAGAGCATAATCCCACTTTTCTCTGGCCTGAAATTGCCGTCTCTACACGAGTGAGCTGCAAGCAGGTCTCTGCTCTCCTTCTAGAGACTTCCACCAACAGCCGGCGACTGTAAGGATAAACAGACTGATGTATTGTGACCCTGTGAGCTGGAGAGGTGGCTATGGGGCGAGAATGAGGGTGTTGTGATGCCTCAGATGGGATGAGTTTGCTGAATCATCTTTGTGCTGTCGTTTGTCACTATGCAGGAAGTCACAGCCACGAGTCGCCACTATGTTGACCGGCTTTTCGATCCTGACCCACAGAACGTGCTGCAGGGAGTCATGTGAGTACTCAACCATATGTCTTTCCTCTGCGTGAGCGATCTGATCTGTGTTACAGTTCACCGTGCTAACTTTTCTGAGAGCTAAAGATGAGGTTGTCACCATCGGAGGTTGTTTTTAGTCCTCAGGGAGCAAAAGTTTTTTTGTTTGTTTCATGTAAGACGTTGTGAAGCGCCGTACTTGCGTGTTTATGTGAGTGCGCCTGGGTAGCTGCAACTTGGGTCTCTTCATCTTTATTTTTAACTCCAGCTCTGGTTACTGTTAGCTTGACGTTTCTCGACTGCCATCGCCATACTTTTCCTCAGATATAAATCCTCCATCAGAGCAGACATCAACCTATATTTTAAAGTAGCTTTTATTTTTATAATTTCAGTTTTAATTTTCATATAAGTTTTAGTATTTTTGTGCTTATGTTCCTATTTAGCTTTCTTTTTTTCTTTTCTTTTTTTTAGTTAGCTGCTAAGGTTTTTCTCCCTTTTTCATTTCCTGACAAAAGCTTTTTAGTACAATGCAACATAATGAAGAGCAAATGAAGCACATTAAGTTTGTAATTGATGCTTTATCTTTGTATCTATTATGACTTTATGGTGCCATTCATGTGCACTCAACTTTCAAATTAATCATTTTGACATGACTTCAATGCTGCATAAGATTATTTTGACTATATGGTTACATTTGTTAATCATTTGAATTTGAGCAACAATCCTTGCCAAATATTCACTCATTTGACTGTTTTTTTTAATATATAAAGTGACAGGCTTACATGATCAATCCTCTTTTCATTCTTAGTAGCAGAACAATATTGATAAAATGCATCGATAATGTGCATATCATTGTCTTTAATTTTTGTGCAAAAATAAATATCACATTTTTTACTGCATCTGCATTTTATTCAGACCAGAATCACTTTGTGTCACAATTACAAAGCCCATACTTGTGAAGTTGAAACTTTACAGGTGAACTTGAATGTGGCTACATTACCTGTACATGCTGTAAGTGAACTGAATGATGCATGAAATATCTGCTGGGAGGGTGTTACTGTTTGCTCTGTCATTATCAGCTTCTATAATCCTCAGATCATTCAAATACACACTAACTGTATATGTAGGCATTTGATGTCCAACAAAGACATCAGTGTCCTCTACTTTAGCAGTTTTAAACATGTATCCAATTCTTGTGTAATTATTATACATGCAGTTTCCATTTTAATTAAAAGACAACATGTAATATTTGTACAAATTGCTAAAAACAAATTCTCACACTGAAGCACTATATAAGTGAACTTCAAAAAAGCAAAAAATTATAAAACAAAATGTGTCAAATCTATTTTATTCATACACTACCGTTAAGACGTTTGGGGTTGTATGATTTTTTAATGTAATGAAAGAAGTTTATAATGCTAACCAAAGAGCACAAAACAAATACAGGAAAACAGCAATATTGTTAAATGTTAGTACAATTTTAAAATAACAGTTTTTATTTCTACAAGAAACTTTTTTTTTTTATCATTTCTGTATTGACAGTGACATGAAGAATGCTGTCATTGGAAACAACAAACAGAAGGCCAACCTGATTGTGCTGGGAGCCGTGCCAAGGTAGGTCCACCCCTTTAAACTGAAGCATCATAGCTTTAGTTAATTTATCCAGTTTTACTTGTCTATGTGATTGTAGCTGAAATTTACTGTGTGGTCCAAAAGTCTGATATTAGATTCAAAATCTCGGATTCAAAATCTGTAAATAAACATCTAAAAAATCTAAAAAGTTCTAGAATTTTAGAAATTTCACATCACCATGAAATCAAAAATTGACAATTCCTTTTTTTTTATAGAATATTGCGGTATTTATTATGAAAAATGTATCTTGTGCACATCATTATTATTTTTTTTAATTCATGTGCCATCATTATGAAAAATAACTTATCTTCCTTCTAGCAATGTCATCTCTTCTGTTAATGTGTTTACTGGCCTGAGGGCGGAACAGCCTGTCACTCACATGACGTCATAGCAATAGCAAACCACAAGCATCCCAATGGACAAAAAAGTCCCTCCCTACATTTTTTTCTTGTTCGAGAAGCTGTTTCACTCTGATATGTCACAATAGGGGGAAAAAAATACTGTTACAACTTCCGTTTCATGAAGACTTTAAGACAATCTCAGTTATGATCTAGTGTGACAGCCCTTTAAAGTCGTCATGAAACAGAAGTTGTGATAGTCTTTTCTTCCCTATTATAACTTATATCCAAGTGAAATGCCTTCTCGAACAAGAAAAAAAATCAAGCACATGGCTTGATCTTGTCCACCGGGAATTGGGTGAATCTTTGATCATTGAGGTTTGCTATTGATCTCATGTGAGTGACTGGTTGTCCTGTCAACAGAAGAGAGAAGATGCTGCAAGAGGAAGGTGAAGTTATTTTGATTAAAAATTACGAGGGCACATGATTTAAAAAAAAGTCATAGTGACTTTAAGATACAGAAAAAGTGTTAATTTTGATGTTTTATATGCTAATCACTGGCTCTTATGGTGTTGTTGATGATGACAAGGTTTTGTTTGTTTGTGTGTGTGTGTGTGTGTGTGTGTGTGTGTGTGTGTGTGTGTGTGTGTGTGTGTGTGTGTGTGTGTGTGTAGACTCCTGTATCTTCTCCAGCAGAGCTCCTCCAGTCTGGAGCTGAGGACTGAGTGTGCGGTCGTGTTGGGCAGTTTGGCTATGGGCACCGAGAACAACATCAAGTCCCTGGTGGACTGTCACATCATCCCAGCCCTGCTGCAAGGTTCTTGCTCTTTCTCCCCTCTGTCTTTTTCTCTCTTGAAATCCATTCTGATTTCTGCTATATATTTTTATTTGGAAAGTGTTTTGTGATTCTGCAGGTCTCTTGTGTACTGATCTGATCTTCATCGAGGCATGTCTGCGCTGTTTAAGAACCGTTTTCATCAGTCCAGTCACCCCAGTGCAGCTGCTCTACACAGTAAGATGTCTCGCATGTTTCCCTTTCTGAAATTACATATGTACATGCATGAACAGAAGTGTGATCAACATGTTTTTATTTGCATCAGGACCCTACTGTGATCCCCCACCTCATGTCATTACTGAGTCGGTCACAGCACACACAGGAATACATCACGCAAATCTTCGCCCACTGCTGCAAGGTAACACACGCAACTCTGTGCATCACACAGTAAATATGCATTTATTCAGATTTATAAAGAAAAAAAATCGTTTCAGCTCTAAATTGCGATTGGATTAGCCACATATAATAGGACACATCTACGGCCACTCGTCAAACTGTAAAGCGGTTGGCAGTTTAGGCTTCTTGGCCTAAATTTTATTTTGCCTCTTGAAAAATGTGTTGAAAAATTTGTGTGTCCAGACTCCAGAACATCAGACGGTGTTGTTCAACCACGGTGCCATCCAGAACATTGCTCCACTCCTCATCTCTCCCTCCTATAAGGTATGAAATGGAACAGAATGGCTTTTCCATTCGTTTTTATACATGTTGGGTATTTGTAAGGGATAATCCATGTCTAATTGTGCATTAAATGATTTAATGTACGACATAGAGGCAAAGAACTGCCTGGCGTGAAGCGTTCAAATAGTTTAAATCAGACACAGAGATAAAGTAGTGTGGTAAGGTAGTGTTTATTTGATTGAATTATAACATTTATTTGGATGAATTAGCCTAACGAGAGAGATTGAAAGAGATATCGAGAGAGAGAGAGAGAGACAGGGAGGGATGTGCGTGTGAATTACCTCCATCTGTGTTGCATCTCTCTATTATCAATGAAGCTGTGAATGAAAGTAATGAAGTTTAATTACTTCAAAAACAGCGATGTTACAACCTCCTTGCTAAGTAATATAAAATAGCGATTCAGTAGTTTATTTTTTAATAAAAGTCACAGGGCAGCATTGACAACAATATTCTCTCTCTGTGTGCGCGCATAGCGTGATCTCTGATCTCTGTGTGCGCTTCAATGAAATTTGCGCATTAATACAGAATGGTGAATAAACTGACTTGGAACTACCTGTCCATTAAATGGTTTCATTACACACCTTCCACCATCAGAATTGAGTATTCAGACAGACCATGGTATAACGATTAAAGGTGCCGTAGAACGTCTATGTAATAGATGTAATATAAGTCTAAGGTGTCCCCTGAAGGTGTCTGTGAAGTTTCAGCTTTTTATTCATTTTTTTTAACTGCCTATTTTGGTAAATATAAATATGAGCCGATTTAGGCTGCGGCCCCTTTAAATGCTCACGCTCTCTGCCCACAGAGATCGCACTTGCCTTAAACAGTGCATAAACAAAGTTCACACAGCTAATATAACCCTCAAAATGGATCTTTACAGAGTGTTCATCATGCAACATGTCTAATCGCATAAGTATAGTATTTATTTGGATTTTTACATTTGATTCTGAATGAGTTTGATGGTGCTCCATGGCTAAAGCTAACAATACACACTATTGGAGAGATTTATAAAGAATGAAGTTGTGTTTATGAATTATACAGACTGCAAGTGTTTAAAAATGAAAATAACCACAGTCTTGTCTCCGTGAATACAGTAAGAAACAATGGTAACTTTAACCACATTTAACAGTACATTAGCAACATGCTAACAAAACATTTAGAAAGACAATTCACAAATATCACTAAAAATATCATGATATCATGGATCATGTCAGTTATTATCGCTCCATCTGGCATTTTTCGCTGTTTCGCTGTACTGAACTCTTGTTATTTAACTATGCCAAGATAAATTACATTTTTAATTCTAGGGCACCTTTAATAATCTCTCCGCAGGTACGGATGCAGGCGTTAAAGTGTTTCTCAGTCTTGGCCTATGAGAACGCTCAGGTCTCCATGACACTGGTGAATGGTGAGAACCCACTTCCTGTCATCATTTGATCACCTCTTATTTGGTCCTCCTGGCTGTAGTCAGTGTTTTCATAATAACTTAATCACTGTTCAGTAAAAAAAAAAGCATATAGTACAATGTTAGTTTTTTGGAAGAAAAAAAAAATGCCATTCAGAATCTCTTCTGCAGATGCCACAAGGCAGTGTAATAGCAATGTGTGATAGTGTTTTTTCCTTCCAAAAAACTCACTACATCTCTGTTACCATGGAAATCCTTTCAAGAAGAGTTGTGAACGTTTTATTAGCAAGTGGAGGCTAGCTGTTTAACATGATCTATTATTAGAAAGCTACTACACTAGACTCCTGTTGAAATGTTTGTGATCAGTAAGATTTGTTTTTTGATGGAAATAATTTTATTCAGCAAGGATGCATTCGATCAAATGGGACAGTTTTAAATTGTTGCAAAAGATTTTTATTTTAAATAAATTCTGTTATTTTGAACTTTCTATTCATCAAACAATACTGAAAAAATCATGTTTTCCACAAAAATATTAAGCAGCACAAATGTTTTCAACATTGATAAAAATAAATGTTTCTTGAGTAACAAAACTTGCATATTAGAATGATTTTTGAAGGATCATGTGACACTGAAGACTGGAGTAATGATGCTGAAATTTCAGCTTTGACATCACAGGAATAAGTTACATTTTAAAGTACAGTACAGTCCAAAAGTTTGCACCACTAAGATTTTTAATGTTTTTAAAAGAAGTTTCATCTGCTCACCAAGGCTACATTTATCTAATTAAAAATACAGTAAAAACAGTAATATTGTGAAATATTATTACAAGTTTTCTATTTGAATATATTTCACAAAGTAATTTATTCCTGTGATGGCAAAGCTGAATTTTCAGCATCATAACTCCAGTCTTCAGTGTCACATGATCCTTCAGAAATCATTCTAATATGCTGATCTGCTGCTCAAGAAAAATTTCATGTGTACAATTGTACAAAATATTTGTGTACAATATTTTTTTTGATGAATAGAAAGTTCAAAAGAACAGTGTTTATCTGAAATCTAATCTTTTGTAACATTATAAATGTCTTTACTGCCACTTTTGATTGATTTAATGCATCCTTGCTGAATAAAAGTATTAATTTCTTTAATTTCTTTTCAAAAAAATAAAAATTCTTACTGACCCCAAACTTTTGAACGGTAGTGTATAATGCTACAGAAGCTTTGTATTTCAGATAAATGCTGTTCTTTTGAACTTTCTATTCATCAAGGAATCCTGAAAAAAAAAAAAAAAAGTACACAACTGTTTTCAACATTGAAAATAATCATAAATGTTTATTGAGCAGCAAATCAGCATATTAGAATGATTTCTGAAGGATCATGTGACACTGAAGACTGGAGTAACGATGCTGAAAATTCAGCTTTGCATCACAGGAATAAATTACTTTGTCAAATATATTTAAATAGTACACAGTTATTTTAAATTGTAATAATATTTCACAATATTACTGTTTTTACTGTATTTTTAATTAAATAAATGTAGTCTTGGTGAGCAGACGAAACTTCAATCTTAGTGGTTCCAAACTTTTGGACTGTACTGTATATCAAAATAGAAAATAGTTATTTTAAATTGTAATCATATTTCTCAATATTACTGTTTCACTGTTTTTGATCAAATAAATGCAGCCTTGGTGAGCAGAAGAGACTTCTTTCAAAAACATTAAAACATCTTACTGACCCTAAACATTTGAATGATAATGTACCTTAAAGGGTTAGTTCACCCCAAAAAAAAAAAAAGAAAATAATGTAATTTATTTTTCACTCTCATGTCATTCTAAACCCGTAAGTCCTTCGTTAATCTTCGAAACACAAATTAAGATATTTTTAAAAAATAAAAAAACGATGGCTCAGTGAGGCCTGCATTGACAGCAAGTTAATTTACAATTTCAGATGGCCAGAAAGCTACTAAAGATATATTTAAAATGGTCCATGTGACTACAGTGGTTCAACCTTAATATTATGAAGAGACAAGAATACTTTTTGTGCGCCAAAAAACGAAATAATAACTTTATTCAACAATATCTAGTGATGGGCGATTTCAAAACACTGCTTCATGAAGCTTCGAAGCTTTACGAATCTTTTGTTTTGAATCAGTGGTTCAGAGCGTGAAAGTCAAGTGATTTCAGTAAACGAGGCTTCGTTATGTCATAAGTGTTTCGAAATTTCAACAGTTCACGTGAGTTTGGTAGTATGATACACACTCCGAACCACTGATTCGTTGAATAAAGTCATTATTTTGTTTTTATGGCGCACCAAAAATATTCTCGTCGCTTCATAACATTAAGGTTGAACCATTGTAGTCACATGAACTGTTTTAAATATATCTTTAGCACTTTTCTAGGCATTTGAAAGTGTAAATTAACTTTCTGGCAATGCAGGCCTCACTGAGCCTTCAGATTTTATCAAAAATATCTTAATTTGTGTTCTGAAGATGAACAAAGGTCTTACGGGTGAGTAATTAATGACAGAATGTTCATTTTTGGGTGAATTAACCCTTTAAAGGCAAGCTCACACTACACCACTTTTGGCTGGAGTTTGCTGTCGCAGACAGATTTCTAAGGTCTGCTACAAACCCTCTGGATCACCGATGCTCGTTAAGAATGAGCAGGCCAGTGACGTGATCTGAGCAGTCACAGGCGCTGCGATATTTTCAAACCTGTTTAATATTATCGCCACATGATCTTGTAGTGTGTGCAATGCAATGACCAGTATAGATGGTATAAACTGAATGTTGTTTCTGAATGTTTTTTGCTGATGGTCGGGACTGCCTCTTGGCCTTTTAGTTTGTGCACCTCGTCAGCATTGTGTTGTGAAGTATGTGCACTGCTATTACAAGACAACAACAGATGACAAGAAACCTTGTTGTGTAGTGTGAGCACCACAACAATACAGGTAGTCTTACAGTCCTGTAGTGTGAGCTTGCCCTTAGTTTATAGTGTAGTTTTAGAGCCTGAAAATCATCAGCAGTGTTTTCTCATAAGAAAATACATGAAAAAAACTGTTATGACATTATGTGCAATGCTCCTTTTTTCTGTGAATCATATGTTGTGATTATGTTTGGTTCAGGCTTTATTTAGGTTTCCTATATGTCTATAGAAAAAAATAATAAAATAATACTTCAACCTGCTGAAAAGCATGATTTTGTTGTATGTGTTTCTCAGTGCTTGTAGATGGTGAGCAGCTCTCTCAGGTTTTTGTTAGAATGATGCAAAGGGACAAACCCATCGAAATGCAGCTTACAGCCGCCAAATGGTGAGTGAATCTCATCCTGCAGGTTTTTTCTGAAAATACATGTGCAATGCCTTCAGTTTTACTCACTCGCGCTCTTTCTCTCTTAGTTTAACATACATGTGTCGAGCAGGAGCCATCAGGACAGACGACAGCTGTATTGTACTAAAGGTACCTTCAAAAAGCACCTACATTTATGTGATGAATGCAGATGTGTAACCACTGAGAGTGCACGGGAACTAGTTGTGCGTGTGTGTGGACAGACTCTGCCGTGCCTGGTCCGAATGTGCAGTAAAGAGCGGTTACTGGAGGAGAGGGTGGAGGGGGCTGAGACGCTGGCCTACCTGATGGAGCCGGACATAGAACTACAGCGGATCGCCAGCGTCACTGACCACCTCGTGTCTATGTTGGCTGACTACTTTAAATACCCGAGCTCCGTCAGCGCAATCACTGATATTAAGAGGGTAATTACACTCGCACATACACATATACACGCTTTTAAATTAGGACATACCAGAGACTTCTGTTGTTTTTATATAAAGCTAAGTATGAAGATTCCAATAGCAGGTGTATTCAGGTACATTTTGATTTTCCGTTAAAATGTAGACTCAGTTTAACTGATCGTCTGTCTTCCTGTAGTTGGACCATGACTTGAAACATGCACATGAGCTCCGACAAGCAGCTTTTAAACTCTATGCTTCACTGGGCTCCAATGACGAGGACATCAGGAAAAAGGTGAGATACCATGGGAGGCTTCTCGTCATGAATGTACTATGGCTGTCAAACGATTAATCATACAAAATAAAAGTTTGAGTTTGCATAATATATGTGCGAGTAATGTGTGTAAATAATATGTATATATAAATACACACAAATTAATGTATATATTTAAGAGAAATATGTTATTTATGTACAAACAATGTATTTATATATAATATAAATTATATAAAAATATAAATAAATACATATACTTGTAAATATTTCTCAAATATATACTGGATGTGTTTGTATTTATATATACATAATAATTACACACAGTACACCCACATATATTAGGCAAACTCAAACTTTTATTTTGTATGCGATTAATCACGATTAATCGTTTGACAGCCCTAAAATGTACTACCAAAATGGATATATTATATTATATTATATTATATTATATTATATTATATTATATTATATTATATTATATTATATTATATTATATTATATTATATTATATTATATTATATTATATTATATTATATTATATTATATTAATTTCCATTAATTTCCATTAATTTCCATTAATTTCCCACTACAGATTACAGAGACAGAAAACATGATGGACAGGATTGTTAGCGGCCTATCAGAATCTAGTATCAAAGTACGGTTAGCAGCAGTCAGGTATGATACACCTTTTCGCTTAACTGTTTTCTATTAAAAAAAAATAGGAGAACCAAAGTTCCATTGTACACTACCATTCAAATGTTTGGGGTCAGTAAGATGACTTTATATTCATCAAAAAAATAAATAAAAAAGTATCAAAGTTTACACAAAAATATAGCAGCACAACTGTTTTCAACATTGATAGTCATAAGAAGCATCAAATCAGTATATTAGAATGATTACTGAAGGATCATGTGACACTGAAGACTGGAGTAATAATGCAGAAAATGAGTTTTGGAATAAATTAAATTTTAAAAATATTTAAATAGAAAACAGTTATTTTAAATTTTAATAATTTTACCATATTACTGTTGTTACTGGAATTTTGTTCAAATAAATGCAGCTTTAGTGAGCATAAATTCTTACCGACCCCAAACATTTGAACAGTTGTGCAAATGTGAAATGTGTTTATTGTAAGGGCACAACAACTGGATATATAAACAATTCAAAGAATAAAATAAAGAAAAGAGGTTTTGGTTTCTCTTATTTCATTCAAATTTCTTCTAGATGTTTGCACAGTTTATCACGATCTGTACAACAGCTAAGGACGAGTTTCCACGATCATGCAGTATGGAAGCCACTAATGAAGGTATGATATTCAGATGATGTTGAGTTATAACTGAACGCTATTCAAACACTAACTGAATGCACATTTGTTTTTGAGGGTAGTTATTACAGAACGCACCAGACGAGGTGCTGGTCATGGCCTCTTCAACACTATGCAACCTGCTGCTGGAGTTTTCACCCAGCAAAGAGGTAAAGTACACACACTCTGTTGGGCTAAGCAATTATTAGCATTGCTTGCTAAGGCAGATTTCTAACAAAACACTGTTTGTTTATTGGTGTGTTTTAATTTTTTATAATTTAATAACAAAAAATTATCCGAGAATTCTTATTAAAGTGCCCCTATTATGCTATTTTAAAGGTTCCTAATGTTGTTTTGGAGGTCTCCTACAACTGGTTTACATGCATCGAAGGTCAAAAAACACTTTTATTTTCTCATAATATACATTGCACATCACATTTTCAATGATTCTCAAAGGACTTGTCAGAAAATTCAATTTCTGTAAATCCCTCTTTTCCGGGAGCCTGCTCTGCTCTGATTGGTCAGACGGCCCATTCTGTTGTGATCGGTCTACTGCTTACAGCAAGTGTCGGAAACAAAACACCCATTTCCAAAACTGAATTTCAACTCCGGAGGCTTCCTAAAGCTCAGTGATTGAACACACAGTAAAGACAGTAATGATCGCATCGATTTTACCATATCAATCCGAGCGCGATTGTCCGATGCTGAAACATTGCAAGAACTAGTTATTCAACCCGGGCCTCCATCGCAAGAATTAATTGAGCAGGACGTTTCCCAGTGATACGCTACTCAGTTTGTCATACATTATGAGATGTTGAATTCATCAGCATCAGCATTAACAATTATGTGTCCATGTCGGCGCCGATAGCCTAGTGGTTAGTGTGCCGACATATGGTGCAAATGCGTTCACGGCGACCCAAGTTCGTTTCTCGCCTCGAGGTCCTTTGCTGATCCCGCCCTCCTCTCTCCACCCAATGCTTTCCTGTCTGCACTCTACTGTCCTCTATGAATAAAGGCACAAAAAGCCCATAAATATAACTTTAAAGTCGGCATGAAATCAAAATTGACCCTGTTTACTTTGTTAGTGCATATTACTACTCTTGTGGTGAACAATTCATCCGTGCAAGTTCATACACAGAAAAAAAAATTGTTTGTCATGGTAATCTTTAATCAAAATCTGAAAAGTTACTTCTGGTCTGGAATGGCGTTCCTTCCCTGATGATGTCAGTTTGACGGCTTGGGTTGAAAACGTGTAAACCACTCCCCTGCAACCGTTAGTCAGCTATGAGTGAGAGATGGAGAGGAGGAGCGCTAAAGTAAAACACTGCCCTCTATTCAATATACCGTTTCACTTGGAAATGCGTCACAACACTGGAGAAAAGTCGTTTGCAACTTCCAGTTCACGGGGACTTTAGATCCCATTTAGACCTCATGAAGATTTAAGATGCAATCATCAAAAGGTTATACTGCTGTGATCATTTTAACCACTGACTCTTCACGTCCTTGTCCTTTGGAAGTGAGAATTTGCTTTTGCAGAGCAGAAAACAGCATTTTCTCGACATGTATACACAACACAAACCAGCTCAGCGTTTGAGGGTGGGTCAAAGTAGACATTGTTCACAGGCAGCCAACGAAGCCCAAAGGCTGGCATTATGCAAATGCATTACTGCGTTACATATGCAGGAATTCTTGGCGACTCATTTAGGCAGTTCAGAGTCAATTCTTTCTTTTGGGAGACAATAACTTTATCAGGCATTTTTGACTTTGCAGAACATTTACATTCACAAACAACTATATTACACACACTGCATGAAAGTAATATTCAAAAAGCATAATAGGGGCACTTTAACAGAAGACAGTAGAAAAACATTGTTGCTAATACTATTTAGTTACTTTGTCATAATTTAAAAGTAGAATTTTTCCATTAAATAGAATGAGAGTTATTCAGAGTGTAACTTTGAGTGTAACTGTGGATGTGTTTGTTCACAGCCCATCTTAGAGTCTGGGGTTATTGAGTTACTATGCAGCCTGACACAAAGTGACAGTCCAGCTCTGAGGGTCAACGGCATCTGGGCTCTCATGGTAAGACCAGCTGACTTCGGTCCTCACCAAAGGTTCAGTATGAAAACGGTATGTGTCATCAGAAACTGTAATGTGTGTTTGTGCAGAACATGGCCTTCCATGCAGATCAGAAAGTGAAGGTGGAGATAGTTAAAGCTCTGGGCACAGAACAGCTCTTTAGACTACTGTCTGATCCTGACACCAATGTGCTCATGAAAACATTGGGGCTGCTTCGAAACCTGCTCTCCAACCGGCCGGTAACACTCATAATATATATGCATACTTGCTCTGATATATTCTAACAAGATTATGGAATTTCTGAAACACACACACACAAACACACACTAATTGTCTTTCCCTGTCTTTGGTAGCATATAGACCAGATCATGAGCTCACATGGGAAGCAGATAATGCAAGCGGTCACGCTTATCCTGGAGGGAGAACACAGCATAGAGGTCAAAGAGCAGGTGAGTTACACAAACACACTGTACAATTTATAATAGTCCATTACGACTGTTGCTTGTCAGACTGTACAAACGTTATCCCTGCTGTAAGCCACACTGTGGGATCTTAGTTATTAAAGTCATTAAAGTAATAGTTTACACACAAATTCAATTTTTGTCATCATTTACTCTCCCTCAACTTATTCCAAACCTGTACTGTATGACTTTCTTTCTTCTGTTGAACACAAAAGAAGATATTCTGAAGAATGTTGGTAACCAGACAGTTGATGGTAGCCATTGACTTCCATAGTAGGAAAAATAAATACTATGGAAGTCAATGGCTACCATCAACTGTCTGGTTACCATCATTCTTCAGAATATCTTCTTTTGTGTTCAACAGAAGAAAGAAAGACATACAGTACAGGTTTGGAACAACTTGAGGGAGAGTAAATGATGACAAAATTGTCATTTCTGGGTGAACTATCCCTTTAAAACGCGTTGAAAATGGAAGCACACAAGAAGACTCGTCCGGAGTTCTACATCAATCCTTGACATGTTCAGTGATGTGAGCTGCACTTACATGCGGAGTAGAAATGGTGGATAACTACAAAATCACAAGAAACTGAAAAAAAAAAAAAAAAAAACGAAGACAGTGTTTGTGGAGCAAGTGGTGGTTTGTTGTTGTCACACTATTGCGTCATCAGGCTGATTTTACTGTCATCGTAGAAGTTATACTACTACAGGACTGTGCATCAAATCTTCTGACACTGACAGAATTTGAACACACTGGTCATTAATCGGCTGTCGGTGAACTAACAATCAATGACTTTTGGCCTAGGATCCGAGAAATCTTTTAGCATTCACAAAATGTGTCTCAGACCAAATTGTGGCCAAAATTGTACAATGTGAACCCAGCTTAAGAAGAGTGAGATTAGACACCGAGATGACAGTGTGCTCACTGGGTCTTACACATCTGACTAGTAAGTCTTCTCAAGCAAGTGTTATATTCCAGGCATTGTTAAAGGAATGTTCCTGGTTTTATACAAGATAAGGTTTAAGTTTATTCAGGGTGAATACAAAAATCCTTAAAGTGTTAGTCTTAAATTCACTTTTCAAAATGTAAAGCTATTCATCTTAAATGCCATAAAAAGTTTATTGTTATTGTAAAATTATTATTGTTATTAAAATACTCCTATTTTTACAATACAATAGTATTACTATAGTAATATTTCTTTATTGGTTTGTTTAATTTTTATAATTTTAGTAATAAAAAAATATGTTAATCACTCACCACTTACATTGGGTCTCATTCATGAAACACGAGCAGAACGACTTTTTGTGTAATCGTGTGTAAAGTGGTTCTGGCATAAATTTTCAGATTCATTAAAATGTTTGTATTTTCCAAAAGTTAGTTGGTACGAAAGAAATCTACACCTGCTCCCAACCACGCGTAAATAGTGCGTTTAACATCCGAACGTTTTGCTCATTAATAAGGCTGCATTTTAATTCACCTTAATAAGGTACATATTTACACAGCATTTTGAAAATATATTATATATAGTAATTACATATGTTTTTTCTTTTTACTTTTATTGTGAGAGCCTGTAATAGCGTCTGCAAACGGAGCACTTTAATCAAATAATTAATTGATTTCAATAGGCCTGGGCAAACTAATGGCCCCTTAATTGTTATGGAAATTATTTCCTATAAAATGGCCAAAATCCTTAGTTTGGTGTCATAATATGATGCCCATATATAGTTGTCAGTCGGATTTAATGGGCGGGATTTATGGTAATTGAGAATGAGCGTGCACGCGCGTCCCATTTATGACTGATTGGAATTCATTAACACACACACACATTTCACTAACGCTTCTGAGATTTACGAAGTATTTGTGAATCAGGAGGAGAGTTTTCGGGAAAGTCTCTTTACGTGCAAATCACTCACATATTCACTCGTATATTTACGAATGTTCCATGAATGAGACCCATCTTCTCCAAGAATTATTATTAAAGTGCCCCTATTATGCTATTTTAAAGGTTCCTAATTTTGTTTTGGAGGTCTCCTACAACTGGTTTACATGCTTCGCAGATCAAAAAACACTTGTATTTTCTCATAATATTCATTGCATCACCACATTTTTCAGTGATTCTCAAACAACTCATCAGAAGATTCAGTTTCTGTAAATCCCTCCTTTCCTAGAGCCTACTCTGCTTCGATTGGTCAGATGGCCCAGTCTGTTGTGCTTAAAGCACGTGTCGGAAACAAAACACCCGTTTCCATAACTGGAACTTCCTAAAGCTCAGCGATTGAACACACTGTAAAAGATGGCATCCATTTTACCATATCAATCTGAGCGTGAGTCCGATGATGAAATATTGGAAGAACTAGTTATTTAAGCCAAACTTCTATCACAAGGACGACTCGAGTAGGACGTTTCTCAGTGATACGCTACTCAGTTTGACGTTCATCATGAGTTGTTGCAACTGTAATTTATCACCATCAGCATTAACAAGTGTGTGTCCATCAACAAACCAATGTGTATATTTCTAATTTATTGCAGTGCACATGTGGGAACTGTATCATTGGCTGGCATTAGTTAGCCAGAGAACTACACAATACAAAACACAAAACCACATTGTTGTTGGCTACGTTGTTTTGAATGTGATACACTGTGGTGCTTTGCAAATATGCCAATATGTGTAAATACGCCGTGGCACATACATCAATTCTGAAAAATTTCACATGAATTTAAATGTTTTATTGTATGTGCAGATAAATATTGCTGTTTATTAACATTAATATAATGTTACATTTACACTACTGCTCTTTTTCTTTTTTTTTTTTTTTTTTTTTAAAGAATACTTTTATTCAGCAAGGATGCATCAAATTGGTCAAAAGTAGCAGTAAAGACATTTAAATATTACAATATTTCAAATTAATGCTGTTTGACTGAACTTTCTATTCATCAAAGAATCTTGAAAAAATGTACCATGGTTTCGACAAAAAAATTTGTTTTCAAAACTGTTTTCAACATTTTTTTACCTTTATCACCACCCATAATCTTTATTCATAGTTATGAATGGTGCTATCAATGACCTAATATAATTAGTTTTTTATTTTTTTCAATTTACAAGTTTAAAAGGTTATAAAAAGTCTTTTATTTCATTCCACACATGTAGATACCCTGCTTTTGACCCTGAAACTTTTGTTTAGGAGCATCCATTTTTAATAAAGAAGTCTAAAGGTGATTATTAAGTCTCCAAAGTTGATGCTTAACAATGCCTTTGGCATCTTTTGCAGACATTGTGCATATTGGCCAACATTGCTGACGGAAACACTGCCAAGGAACTCATTATGACCAATGACGACATGCTCCAAAAAATTAAATATTACATGGTCAGTGTATTGTCATTAGCTTATCTGGTTTCTCAGTCGTGGCCTTTGTTTTCAATGCTTCTTTGTTACGCTACTGTTTTTCTGTTCTTTTTAGCGTTTTTTATTCTTAATCGCTTGCCTTAGTCTCCTTGTACTGTTGTTTGTTTCCCCCTTGTCACTGTCCTTTGCTCCTGCCCCTTCTTTTCTTTCTCCAGCTGGATAATTAATTTGCTTCTCTTGCTTCTCTATGATTCAGGGTCACTCCAATGTGAAACTGCAGCTGGCTGCCACCTTCTGCATCTCTAACCTCATCTGGAATGAGGAGGATGGTGAGGAGCTCATGACACATGGTTTGTGGAGGCGTAGAAGGCTCAGATCAAAGCATGAGTTTTGTCAATGAAATTACAAACAAAAACATTTTAATATAATAAAAATGTATAAAATCTTAACGTCACCTTTGTCCTAAATATTTCCTGTTTGGAGGCTCTTAGAGAATAACAACAGAGCAGCATTGGAAATAAATTTTGTGAAGATTTACTTGTTGTTTATTCATATCTGTGTTGAATCGGATTCTTTGTATATTGTCAAGAATACAAGTTTCTGTTTTTTTTTTTGGCTTCTTCCAGGTTCACAAGAGAGACAAGACAAGCTAAGGGAGATGGGCTTCGTTGATATCTTACACAAACTCACCCAGGCGTCAGATCCCAACCTCTGTGAAAGGTGATGGACAGACTGGTGGTAGTTGTTTCATCTGTTGTACAGTCAAACCATAAAATATTCAGGCATTTTTGATATATTTTTACTAGGGGGTGCAGGACACTATAGTTAATTTATGTAAGTGAGGATAAACTGTGACATATTATACTAAAAAATTCTTCATACAGTGGACTAGCAGTAAAATTGATAAAGATTTGGAACCAAAAATTCTTTAGACACTTTGACCTGACCATGTTTTGCTTAAAGGGTTAGTTCACCCAAAAATGAAAATGATGTCATTAATGACTCACCCTCATGTCGTTCCAAACCCGTAAGACCTCCGTTCATCTTCGGAACACAATTTAAGATATTTTAGCTTTAGTCCGAGAGCTTTCTGTCCCTCCATTGAAAATGTATGTCTGTCCATGTCCAGAAAGGTAATAAAAACATCATCGAAGTAGTCCATGTGACATCAGTGGGTTAGTTAGAATTTTTTGAAGCATCGAAAATACATTTTGGTCCAAAAATATCAAAAACTACGACTTTATTCAGCATTGTCTTCTTTTCCGGGTCTGTTGTATATCCACTTTCACTCCACAGTGACGCTGCTTCTTCTTCTTTATTGTTTTACCCCGGTTGGCTTCCAGCTTATTGGTGCATTACCGCCCCCTTCTGCTCCGGACAGTGACGCTGATGACGTGTTATCTAGTGCGCCCGAGCTTCATTTACAGTCTGAGGGAGACGCACGCTGTATTCAAGCTATTCTACATCGTTTGTATTTTGGTATTGCTATATTTTTTAAAATGGTGCGTAGGTGTGCATGTCGCGGATGTCCTAATCACGTCACTCTCCGGAGCAGAAGGGGGCGGTAATGCACCAATAAGCTGGATGCCAACCGCCGTAAAACAGGAAAGAAGAAGAAGCAGCGTCACTGTGGAGTGAAAGCGGATATACAACAGACCCGGAAGAGAAGACAATGCTGAATAAAGTCGTAGTTTTGGTTATTTTTTTGGACCAAAATGTATTTGCGATGCTTCAAAAACTTCTAACTAACCCACTGATGTCACATGGACTACTTTGATGATGTTTTTATTACCTTTCTGGACACGGACAGTCTACCGTACATACATTTTCAATGGAGGGACAGAAAGTTCTCGGACTAAATCTAAAATATCTTAAACTGTGTTCAGAAGATGAACGGAGGTCTTACGGGTGTGGAACAACATGAGGGGGAGTCATTAATGACATAATTTTCATTTTTGGGTGAACTAACCCTTTAAGTGTTGCTGACATAATTAGGATTTATTTTTTTCTGACAGTTTAACTCTGAATTCTTGTCATATTTTATTTCCATTTTTTAAACTATAGTGAATAAACTGTATTAATAAATGAAATGTTCAAGGTGTCTGAATAAATTTTGGTTTGACTGTATGTTTTTTTTAGTTTTTTTTTTGGTCACAGTAATGACGTGACTGTTCACATCTCCCTCTTTCTGTCAGGGCAAAAACGGCGATGCAGCAGTATCTGGCATGACCTCGAAGGAAGGCACGCTACAGCCTCACTAACAATCTCTAGGAGGATCGCATCTCCTGTGTTTTTGTTTTAGATTTGAGTTTTTTTTGCTCTTCCTTTTTGTTTTGTTGCACAAGACACCTTTTGTTGTGGAGACCCTGAACAGCTTCGTAAATCAGAGACACGGTTGCCAGGGGGCCACAGCACATTTTGGGCTTTCAGCTACGTTGGCTTAGGATGTTTTCTGCTGAACTCTTGGAACTATTTTTTGTTGTTTTGTTTGTTTTTGGACTTAATGTGAAGGAAAAGTTCCTCAAAGTGTGTTGCAGCGCCACCTAGTGGATTGAGGCTTTGATGCTTTGGACTCCCTTTGGAGAAAGCTGACTGACCTCTCAGTGCTACGCTTATAGGATCTTAGTCTCCTCATTTATGGTTTGCTGACTTACTATTGATGATATTATTATAACAATAATTATATTATTATTTTAATTGGGACTTTGACACAAAGTTAAAAAAGACTGCTTGTTTTTGTTCTTTTTTTGTGGATACATACCTCGTAAATATATATAAATATAAATATATAAATATATTTTTTGGATTTTTAATTTACCCTTTCAGGTTGTTTTTTCCCTTTGTATTTTCCTCTCTGTAATATAGGCTAATGTGGGTATATTGGAGAGGCAGCATGTTGGGTCATATACCGAGACATTTCGTAGAAACCATCCAACCCCAAATAGAAGGTGAAACTTTGTTTGCTCTTTCCACAGTTTCTTCGTTTTCTCATTTTCACTCCCTTTATCTTCACACGAATCAGTCTCCTCATAACTCCCTCTTTTTGAAGCTCTATAGTGAATGTTTCCACTCAAATATATGCAGGCCTCTGCCATGGAGCAGCCCACTGGTTTGTGTGTTTTTTCCGGGGTCGGGAAGGGCTTTTTAGCGCAGAAGATGAGGCCTAGCAGTTATCGCATGCTTCAGAAATGTTGGACCTTGGTGCTCATGTGGGAAAAACCGGTTTGAATCCTGAATGCGGCCCTTATTTTCTGAAAAAAATGTCCTATCGTCTACTTTTCCTGTCTAAAAAAAGTAGGAGAAAAACCAAATGTATTTAATATATTATTACTCAAGTATTTAATTTAATTTTGTGATTTTTTTTTTTTAAAGAAAGTTTTTAATTAAAGGAGCACAGAAGTCTTTATTCTTATAAAACATCACCTTTTGTTTTATTATCCTGGTAAGTGTCTCTCGTAAAGCTCGTTACAGTTAATAAAATACATCTGGACCCCTGTTTGCCTTGGGCGTGCCGCCCATCCCCTCCCCCCATATATGCAGGCACATTCCTCATGCAAATTAATTGGACATGCAGGAAACCCCAGACCCCAAAATCCCTCAAAGCTCCTCCCATCCATATTCAGGCCCCCTGACCTAGGTACAGAAAATAGAAACCAGAGTATTCTATTGTGTTATAAACAACGTGACCCTTCCCTATTCAAGCAAGTACACGTTAGTCAGGGTGGACAGATGGCGCACACGTGCCATGGGTCCTCAGTAAACTGATAAAAACGAGATGATGTCCATCTGGTTCCAAGAGTGGTGCTAAATTATACAGCAACTATTGGAAAGAAATAACACTGGCTGCTCAGTTTAAGCCAGTCTGCTGCTGGTCATCAGATATATCAGAGATGCTGAGTTGATCTTCATTACTGAAATCCATAATCACACGGTCGTGAGAAACTAATTCAATTTGAGGTGTTCCATGGGCACCAGCTGCAAGAATCATCTGTGGAGTCTGTTCTTATCAGGATAGCAGGTAGATAAATACATACATACATACATAAAATCATTAAATAAATAGATCAGTGAAATAAAAGTGCAGTGCTTTCTACTGTGATACGACCAACAGCTTTTGAGAAGTATTGTGAACACTGAAAAATGGGGAGCGCTATAGTTTTTTTTTTTTCATATATATTTTATGAGAAGGCACGCTGGCAGGATGGCTAAAGCTGTGTGTATAGGTTTATTTCAGTTCATAAGGTGTCGTGCCAAGCTCTCAGGACCCTGCATGGGCTGTCCAGCATATGGCAAGCTGTCCTCTGTCATAGTCTGACAACAAAATATACTTAAAGTTTCACGTTACAATGACGCAGTTTCGCTTATTTCATCTGTTTAAGTCCTGTTTGTGGTATTGCGATGATTGTCTTTTGTATGCCTGTTGTGGTTTTTATTTTTATACATTTTTAAAGGAGATAGGAGTAAGCTTGGGCAATAGAACATGACTTGTTAGGCTACTATACTGTATGCTACAGCGCTTGTGGTTGTTTGCTGGGTCATAAATGAACACTTGCCAAGTGCAAATATAAGTAAACTGGCTTTGGCAAGTAAATGAAACGACCAGATGGCTGGTAATTCGGTTAGCAATTTTAACATGCATGATTTGAATTACATGTAAGAATGATAGTTTGAGCTTTTTTTTTTTTTTTTTTTTTTTTTTTAAACATGAGTGAAGGAATCCAATTACAAGTGAGAAATTGAACTTTTAACTAAATGGGAAATATACCATCAAAATTTTTATTTATTTATTTTTTATTTTCTTAGCTCCAGAAATGAGGTGGCACATTTGTGACATTCATACCACTGAAATGAATCCAAACGAACAAGAAAGTCAAGATGTTTTGTTGTTGTTGTTGTTGTTGTTTTGTTTTTGACGGGATGGGTGACGTTTCAAGAGTTTGGATTGATTGCGATACCGTGAGCGACGTAATGTCCTGTGCTGATTGCTCCAACTATACAAGGGACTAATAGCTAAATAAATCCATTGTGATAGGGAAAATATTTATAGAATTTTTAAGTAAGTGATGAAAAATATATTTTTCATGGCTGGTAAAAAAAAAATATTTCTAGCAGGAATCAATTACCACATGAATTGTCCCAATTTATATATGCAGGTGTTGCAAAAATACATGTGGACCCTTGCTGTATACGTGTATGTGTGTGTGTGTGTGAGGGAAGTACAGTATTACTTTCTGCTTACTCGAGAACATACTTGTTTTGACTGAATATAATGAAAAAATCTATAAACTGACCAAATTTGATCATTTTCCAGAAGTGGAGGACAGGCATTTCCCAAGGTCTCCATTCTGACTAAATATGCAACCCCTAGTTCTGGCTAGTGAATGTGTTAACTGTCCTAGGACAGTCTGGAGGAAACAAACGAATTATGGAAAATGTGACAGCTTCATTCATTTACCAAGTCTGAAAATTTAAATATGAACTTGATTCATAAGGTGGCTAATTTGTAGAGTAAAAACATTTTGATAATACAGAGATAAGAAACACCACCTGACAATTTCTGTATTCTGTGCATGATTAGTGCACAGCCATGCAAGTTTATCAGTGCACTTTCACTTATGCTATTCCCATAGCAAGGTTTCTAGGACCGCAGCGGGATCCTCGCAGTTCGGGTCACCATGCTCCTGTGATGATTATGATGCCTGTGAAGGCCCTATAAAGCCTTTAGAAGAGAAACTTCATGAAGTTGTGCTCAGAGGAGAGTGACTGGCTGGTATCAAGTACTGAGGTGCTCCTTAGTGGCGAGTGGCTCACCACAGTGGCTCTGTTTCAAACCATAGCGAGCTGCCTCACTGTATGCTGTCTACATAGGCAGATGCCATTCTATGGCAGAATTCTAACCAAAAATTAGGCTAATCTCATAAATGACTTTTCATGGGTAGCATCTCTACTTGCTGAAAAACAGCTAGTCTCTGAGACTGACCAGCTGACAAGTGCTCAAAACCCTTCTAAAACCATCAAAACAAACTAGCCTAACCTCACTAGACACTTTGATGTTATCGTGTTGCTAAGCTAATGCTAAATGCTGACTCGGTTCTCTAAGCACAAAAATATGTAAAATACAGTATAAGGCTAAACATTTTTAATATATATTTAGATAGAATTTTCATTGTGGAAAAGTTCTGTTAGCATTAGCTTAGCAGCATGTTAAAATTGGACTGTACTGGAGTCAACTGTGAAAAAATGTGTGTTCCTGCCATGTATGTTTTACCATAATTACGGGATGTCTACATAGAAAAAGCACTCAAAGCCTGATAATTACACCACTGACAGAATTTTTTGAGAGCTTCAACTTCTACCACCTGACTGCTGCAACATCATGTAGAAACACTCAAAATGCCAGCGGATTCAGAAGTAAAATGTAGTTAAAGGATTAGTCCACTTTTAAATTAAATTTTCCTGATAATTTACTCACCCCCATGTCATCCAAGATGTTCATGTCTTTCTTTCGTCAGTTGAAAAGAAATTAAGGATTTTGATGAAAACATTCCAGGATTATTCACTTTATAGTGGACTTCAATGGCCTCCAAACGGTTGAAGGTCAAAATGACAGTTTCAGTGCAGCTTCAAAGGGCTTTAAACGATACCAGATGAGGAATAAGGGTCTTATCTAGCGAAAAGATCAGTAATTTTCGAAAAAAAAAATACAACTATATTTGCTTTATAAACATAAATTATCACCTTGCATGTGTTTCTGCTTTCTGTATTTTTCAAAAAGCTTACGCCGTATGTCCTACACCTTCCCTATTCTACTTACAGAAAAAAAACGAAACTGGTGACGCATTTGTTCCGAATACTGCAAAAAAATGCTGTTCTTACTTAGAATTTTTGTCTTGTTTCCAGTCCAAATATCTAAAAATTCTGAAATCAAGAAGCATTTTCTTGACAAGTAAAAATTATTTTCTTGTTTTCAGAAAAAACAATTTAAAATTAAGTGAGTTTTTCCTTAAAACAAGCAAAATAATCTGCCAGTGGGGTAAGTAAAATAATCTTATATCAAACTAAAAATAAGATATATAATCTTGTTTTCAGTTTGTATTAAGATTATTTTGCTTACCCCAGTGGCAGATTATTTTGCTTGTTTTAAGGAAAAACTTAATTTTGACTTATTTTTCCTAAAAACAAGAAAATAATTTTTTCTTGTCAAGAAAATGCTTCTTGATCTAAGAATTTTTAGATATTTGGACTGGAAACAAGACAAAAATTCTAAGCAAGAACAGCATTTTTTGCAGTGAAGCATGTGCAAGGCGATAATTTGTGTTTATAAAGCTTATACAGTTTTATTTTTTTTTTGAAAATGACAGATCGTTTCGCTAGATAAGATCCTTATTCCTCGTCTGGTATTGTTTAAAGCCCTTTGAAGCTGCACTGAAACTGTCATTTTGACCTTCAACCATTTATAGACCATTGAAGTCCATTATAAGGAGAATAATCCTGGAAAGTTTTCATCAAAAACCTTCGTTTCTTTTCGACTGATGAAAGAAAGACATGAACATCTTGGATGACATGGGAGTGAGTAATACTGGTCCCCGCAGAACCCCAGGTAATTACCCCAAGTAATTTTATTTAAAAGTAGAATAATCCTTTAATGCAGATTTTTTTTTTTTTTAAATAATCCTTGTAATTGCCTATTGTTAATGTCTTAATAATGCGATAATAATCTGAAAATAAACAAAAGGCATAGAATAGTTTAGTGTAACTACCTAAAGTCTTGCTAAATAATTTTTAAGCAATGACATAATGACTGTTACTTGTATTGTAGATTTGTCTACTGATTACTCAGATTGCACAATTATTTTGGCATTAATAATATTGCGGTAGAAATACTTAATTTAGAGTCTGAGGACATGAATAGCTCCAAGTAAAACGTCCATGTTTTCATCTCGCAAGTACAGTATTTACACGATGACTCTTGTGTGGTTTTGTTTCTTGTAACAAGTGGGATAATCTTGGATGAAACTTTTCCCTGATCCGCAGTGCGATCTAATATGTCTTATCTTTATAAATATGTCTTATCTTTTGATTTTTGGCTAAAAATCATATAAGAATGCCTTGAAAATGCTGTCTAGCTAAGCAGCTCACTACGATTTTGGAACAGATCCACAATTTGTCCAATTACAAGTGTTGTCCTGAAGGAACAGCAATCAGTATTGTCTGTTATTCAGAATGTAGGTGTGTTGGGGTAATTGCTGTTGGCCCAGTTCACCACTCCATTATTTGCTAAGTCAACTAGTTGTAGTATTCATCTTTCAGTCACTCACAGTGGCGGTCCCTCTTCATCTATGAAGCTGATATGCTCTGTGGAAGGCCTCCCTCCTGCTGCCCACTCTTGCATCTCAAACTCTAACTGAGGAGGTCCTGACCTGGGGTTCTGCGGGGACCAGGAAGTGCCAAAAGAGGCCTGGGTTTCTGGCAGGGAGTCCAGGGAGCAGGGCAAGGGTGGGGAGGTGTGCGGGCAAGAAGGAGGAGTGCACGACAGTGGCTGGATCCGAGGAGCAGTGTCAGCGGAGGAAGAGGGCAAGGGAAATGTGTTGATCCCCAGCCTGTGGTCGCCAGGGGAGTTATTGATTGAGGGTGGTGCCGAGCAATGAGAGGGTGGTGGAGGCGGGGTGTCTTGTGAGGGGGGTCTAGGTAGCAAACTTCTGCTGTGACTGGCAGGTCGATGAGGCCCCTGGCAGGGAGAGCAGGAAGTAGACTGGGAGCGGAAAGAAGGAAGCGAGGAAGAAAAGGTTAGAGATGGAGATGGGGGGTGACTGGTCTGCTGTGGCTTGGTCGGAGCTGCCTGGCCACCGGGTCCCTCTGTTTGGGCTGTCACTGGAGAAAGGAGGACTGGCAAGGAAGGTCCCCTTAAACAGCCTGCCGGAGACACCTGAGCATGTGCTAGGTGTCTCTGTGTTGGGCTGGTGGGTATGAGGCAGCTGGGCAAGCCAGTGCTTCCAGTTTCTGCGCTGTCCAATAGTAAGCATCCAGGCCTGAATGGTGCGGACAGTGGGGCTGTGGGCGAAGGAGCTGGTGGTGTTGATATTGTTGGACTGCTGCTACTGCTGGTAGACGGAGGTATTGTTGGACTCATGGCTGTTAGGAGGGGTTGAGGTCCAATGACAAGCAAGGGCCGGAGGAGACGTGTCATTTCCTGTAGCTCTTTGCTCAGCTGAGAGACTTGCTGGGATAGACTAGTCATCTGTGAATGAGATTAATGGAATGTAAGCTATGGAAAAGATAGATTTGACTGGATGTTCATTCAAAGCTGACCTTCTTCAGGTCTCTGACTCAAACTCAAACTACTCAGGCCTAGACTCTGATTCGAATGAGCTGTTCTCTACTAGCTGTGCAAACATTTTAAACATATTTTATGTTTAAAAATGTTTTTTTATTTTGATTCAATGTGCTTGATTGTTACCTCCTCGCTCAGTTTGGTGATGCTCTGCTTGGTCTCCAGCTGCTCCTGGTTCACTGCACACAAAATGGGGTAAATTTAGATTTTTACATATCTTGAGTTTGTAGTAGAGATTAAGCATATTTTGAGGTAAGAGAGTGAGAGGATTGGATAGATGAAGAAAAGTTTACTGTAACGCAGACCACTCCTTGACCATCTTACGCATACGCTCTTAAAAACAAAGGTTCTTTATTGGCATCGATGGTTCCTTGAAGAACCTTTATTATCCCTAGAACCTCTCCATTCCACAAAACATTCTTCATAGGTTCTTTAGATTATTAAAATGTTCTTCACAATTCGAAAATATAATGGTTCTTTTAAGAACGGTTCGCTGAAAGGTTCTTTTGAGGAACCAAGAATGGTTATTTTATGACCATGTGTGGTTATTTTAGTTGTGAAAAAATATATTTTTAACTGTCTTTATGTAATTTCTCTTGAGTCGGGGTGCACCGAAATTAAAGTTTTGTTTGTAAATTTCCCATGCTGCTACAATGAAAGATTCTGAGGAAGAACTAATAGCTATTATATCTCCCTGTGCAACAGTATATTCTGCTTTGCTTTGAGGTTTATATCCAATTTCAGATGTACCACCCCTGTGGACGTGTTAAAAAAAATAGTTGGCAGCTTTACATATTGGTCAGATGGTCCCTTCCTGTCTGAGTGGGCGGTTCTTGGCCAGAATAAGTCTGACTGTGCAAGACAGTCTATTTTTGGAAATATCACTTCATAATATTTCCCTCCAGAAATCGCATTCTGTCTTGTAGTTGTGTTTGTACCTGGTGAAGGGGACGGGGGGCCGCTCTGAGGTAGGCTGGGACCGAACTCAAACCTTTGTGTTGAGCTGGAATTGCTTTCTGTCTCTATGCCATCCACAAACCTGCAGAGACATCAGAAGAAAAAAAAATCCACTGTTGTTCATGTGCAGCAGATCAAGGACTGAGATTTAAGCAGTTTGGTTAAATGCATGATCATATCAATGGCTATATATAAAATGGAGCATAAAATGCCTAGTTAGAAATAGATTCCTTTTGGTTTAAGCTCACTAAATTGCAGCTTTAGGTAAGCTTTGATTTCTAAGTGTGAAATTGCAGAGCCAATCACTAGAGCAAGCAGCGATTCCACCCAAACTGGTTGCCATGGTAGCTGGATACTTCTTCTAAATTATGAATATATAAAGTTCTTATAAAAGCCACCAGAGGGCAACAGCTCATTGAGGATGTGAGATGTGTAGTTGTACCTGGGGCTGAGTTCTGGAGGAGCGCTGCTGAAACTGACCACAGGGATCTGGAGGGTGGCGGGTCGCGTGTGGTCTGATGGAGGGCGGAAGGGGCGAGGAGGGAGGAGTGGCGATCGCAGTGGGGAGCTGAGGCCTCTGGTCAGGCGAAGGGGAGACCGCTGGGCTCTTGACACAGAGTTCTGTTCTTCATCATTCTCCTCGTCCTCACGGATAGCAGGAAGTTTCTTCACCAGTCCGCCATTGCTTTCCCAGTCCAGCTGAGAGAGACAGAGCAGGATTAGTTATGTTGATGTCTATATGAAATGCAGTAGATGCACATGTTTTTGACCAACAGAAGTTAATTTAAAGGGTTAGTTCACCCAAAAATGAAAATAATGTTATTTATTACACACCCGTAAGACCTTCGTTCATCTTCAGAACACAAATTAAGATATTTTTGATAAAATCCGATGGCTCAGTGAGGCCTGCATAGACAGCAAGTTAATTTACACTTTCAAATGGCCAGAAAGGTACTAAACCTTGATATTATAAAGCGACGAGAATACTTTTTGTGTGCAAATTAACGACTATCGGATCGCATGTCAAACTGCCAAACTGCTAAAATAACGTGATTTTTTTTGCCGCTCTGAACCACTGATTCAAAACAATGTTTTGAAATCGTCCATCACTAAATATTGTTGAAAAGTCATTATTTATTTTTTTTGGCGCACAAAAAGTATTCACGTTGCTTTATAATATCAAGGTTGAACCACTGTAGTCACATGAACTGTTTTAAATATGTTTTTAGTACTTTTCTGGGCATTTGAAAGTGTAAATTAACTTGCTGTCTATGCAGGCCTCACCGAGCCATCAAATTTTTATCAAAAATATCTTAATTTGTGTTCCAAAGATGAACGAAGGTCTTACAGGTGTAGAATGACATGAGGGTGAGTAATAAATTACATTATTTTAATTTTTGTGTGGACTAACCCTTTAAGTGGTATGGTTAGAGCTTGGCTGATAATACTTTACTATAGTATTTGCGAGGCAGCACTGTATTTATGTTCCATTCTGTTATTTTTATTCTTATGCTCAATATTCTACAAGGTCACATTACATTGATCAAAAGCGACAGTAAAGACATTTATAATGTTACAAAATGTTTCTATTTCAAATAAATGCAATATTAGATATGAATATTATAATATTAGCATATTAGAATGATCATGAAGGATCATGTGACACTGAAGACTAGAGTAATGATGCTGAAAATTCAGCTTTGCCATCACAGGAATAAATTATACACAGGAATCAAAGTAATTTTAAAACATATTAAAATTTTTTTTTTTTTTTTTTTAATTGTAAAAATATTTCACGCTATTACTATTTTTGATCAAATAAATGCAGCCTTTGTGAGCATAAAAGATTTCTTTCAAAAACATGAACAGTAGTGTATGTATATTAGTTTGAAACCAAAATGTAAAACACTGTCACTACATACCAAATAGTGACTGACCTTCTCTCCTGCATGTATTGGCATACTAAACTCTGATCTTGCTATATATATAGCCATATATAATCACTTTTTTACCCTGCAAAGATGCTGTGCCATTGTGTCGAACCTAAGGTTACCACCAACATTAATACTGCTGCTTTGCAAACACTGGCATGTCCATTTGAAAATCCAAATCTAGTTATTAAAGAACAATTTATTTTTTATGAAAAAAATAAAAGCATGCAATTATAAAAATTATTTTCAAAAGGGTAGTAAAGAGTCATGACCAGAGCGTGGCAGACTAACACAGCCTGTTGATTTTTCTTGTCCTTCTCACCCTCTCTTACATGTTTCTCCACCTCCAGCTCAACTCTCTGCATATTTTTCCATTGTACTAGATTAAGGAACCTCAATTGGTTTTCGCCCAGAATAAAAACACTCTTCTTTATAGAAGCTGAAATTGATTTAGATTTCTTCTTTGTTAAACTCTCTCAGCACTGTATGTTCTTAGAATGTCATAAAAAGGATGACTGCAAGCAGCGTTATCCTGCAGCACTGCAAAAGAGGTTGCAGAGAGGAGAGGCGGCACTGTTTATTTTTGTTTTGTCAAAACACATAAAAGGCTGTGTCAATCACGGTCTGTCGCTATAGGATGACAACACACACAGTCCTTATCCCTGTATTGCTAACTCATAATCAGGAAGGAAAAAGACTGAAAAATACCAAAACTCAAGCTTATCTTAATTCAAATTAACATGGTTCCAATTGTCTCCCCCGTCCCTCTGTTTGTTCTCTCCCATTCACTTTGACTGAAATCTCTCCATCTTTATCCGCAACCCCCCTCCCGTTCACCGCACCCTGCCTCTCTCTTTCTTCGCATCTTGTTTTTTTCCCGTTCCTCTCATGATCTCCACCCCCATGCTCTGTCTGCAGTCCCACACCCCACCTAAAGCAGAATTTATTTTTAGCCATCTCCTTCCAATCTTAGTAACACAGACCCCAGTGGCACGAGGCGAATGTGTGTGCATGTGTGTACGATGCTTAAATTGGTGCTTTTGCAGAAGTTTTCACTTTCTTTCCCTCCCATCCTCCAGAGAGAGAGAGAAGGAGGTGTTTGTTCGGACATTTCCATGTCCCTCGAGTCACCAAAAATTGTCAATCACAGCTAAGTATAACAAGAAAGAGAGGAAAGAATGCATTACCTTTCGCCTCCAAAGCCCTACTGCACACACACACACACACATTTGTATATGTGGTTTACGGGGACTCTCCATAGGTGTAATGGTTTTTATTCTGTACAAACTAGTTTGCTGTTTTTTATTTTTTAAGCCATACTAGTTTTTTAAACAAGCATGTTTTTAAGCCACCTGGTTTACGAGGACACGGGAAGTAAACTATGTTTACATTGTAATACCCATGTCATTATACACAAGTGTGTCCTCATAAGCCATATATACAAGAACACACAAACAGTAATAGGGATGCTTCACCAATAATCACACCACACTTCTATTCTCACCAGCTCTGCAATTATCTGTGTATGTGTGTTCATTGGTATTCTGGGGTTGCACACGTGAAATGAGCATCGATGCTGATCTGTTATGTCTCATGGCACAAACAAAGTTGATTTTTACATTTTCTGAAGGAAACAAAGTGCCTTGCATATGCGAAAGTCACTGCCAAGATGCTAAGCTATTGTTGCTGGTTGCCGGGGCATTTCTATGCGGTTGCTAAGGTGTTCTGAGAGGCATTTAGCGCATTGCTATGCAGCTGCTAGGGTGTTCTCATTGGTCTCTCAGGTCAAACAAGTCCCTTGATATTGCTAGGTGAAAACTGAACAACCGATTAAACACCTCTTGTCAACAACCTGCACGATTTGAGGTACAGTTACAACAGTGTCTTTTATGTTTACATGTTATGTACCTGCCACTCCACCAACCAACTGTAATGAATTTCTCTTTTCTTTCTTACTTGATCTCTCTCTTTTTCTTCTCAAACACAGCGATATCTTTCTCAAGCTGGAATGAAATCTACATGTGACACCTTGCAGAAGCAGCACTGCAGGAAAAAGTGAAAAGGAGAGAAATGAGGCACCTCTCTCCCCCCGCCGCGCCTCTCGTTTCAGTGCTATTTTTATCCGCCAGGATCCAATCTTAGCTCGAGGCGTGGGGGACCCAGCCAACACGGAGTCCCCGCCTTCCCTCAATGCTATTCTTAGTATCAGCACACACTCCAAACCGCAGCCTGCTGCTATTCCTGTCCTTGCAAGTTACACTCAAGGCTGCGAGAACGTGTGTGTGTCTCGTGCACAGGCATACATGTGCATCCCTAAGATGAGGGGGGGTAGCAGCTTTATCTAAGTCAAGGAAAGTACACTGACTTAAAGAACGTGCAAGAAGGAAGGAAAGATGCCAGAGACAGCAGATGGGGAACCATTTTGTATTCAGCTGGTTGTGGATGTGGGTAATGCAGAGTCACACACACATACCTCCAGTCTGTAGGTCACGGCTAATGAATTCATTGAGTAACTCTGCACTTTACATATACAAATCCACTGTGGTCAACTGGGCTTGTGGTAGAGGATTACAAATTTACATTTTTTATTTTTATTCATGTTTCAATTGTTTGTTTGTGTGTGTGTGACTTAACACAAACACAAATGTTCCGCCTTAAAATTCGATTTTCGCATTTGATTGTTCAGACCAACGCATAAAAAATAGCAGGAACATGCTAATTTACTCTCTGGTAGAAGGTGATGCTTAGACAGGCAGAAATATAGCGGTTACCCTGTTTACTATGGTGTGCAAAGCGATACTGCGCAACTTTGTTTATCATGGAGAAGTCAAACATTATTTACAATGTTATGAAACAGCCATTGAGATTAGTAATACGTGCAAGTAATATGCTTCTATAGGCGGGTGCACAACACGTGTACACTCTGCTTGTTACACAAACAAAGATTCCTCTCTGGAGAAGCGTTCATTCTTTCTGCTTGCAAATTCTGCCATGTAAAAAGCGTATCCACCATGGTGTGAGTGCAACTGGATTTTAAAGGGAATGGGAGATGAGACTCTGATTGGTTTATTGCAAGTTACACCCAAAACACACCCATGACTCATTAAGAGACTAGACACAACACTTTTGGACCACCTCAAACATTTTTTCCGTCGTTACACTCGCAAAAGAGGATTCGGACACTCCCTAAGCGCACCTGCGCCATGCACTTCAGACTATGCGCTTAGATCGCTAAAATAGGGCCCCAAATGAAGACTTTTTTTAGAAGTCTCTTGCATATCAGATTTTTTTTTTTTTACCCAGAGACGACAAAAAAACAATACTGAATTTTTCCTCTAGAGATATATAAGAAATAGAGACTCAAACTGTGCTCAAATTTGTCAAGACACCAAATTCTGCAATCAAAAGTCAGAGATTATGAACTCATCTCATCAAATTCCTCCAAGACCAGCATATCAGAAATATACCATCCAAATTAAAAGGATAGTTCACCCAAAAATGAAATTTTCATTTTCCTTTACTCACCCTCATGTTGTTCCAAACCTGACTCTGTCTTTTGCCGAACACAATTTTGATGAATATCGGTAACCGAACAGTTATGATTACCGCTGATTTACAAAAAAAAAAAGAAGAAAAAAAAAGAAGAAAAACTGAACTCTCTAAAAATAGGGTGAATTCAGGGTGATTGGGACACTTTTTTGCCATTGAGATGAACTGGAAAAAGTGTCCCAATCAACCTGAATTCACCCTATCTTCTTTTATATTCTGTAGTAGACAAAATCATACAGTTTAGCACAACATGAGGGTGAGTAAATGACAGTTATTCATTTATACATCCCTATTTATAGCTCAATACTCTTACTGTATGTAACATGTTTCTATTTTTATATATACTAAAGTATTTTATGAGAAAAATCTGAAACAAAATTGATACAGCAGAGAATATGAACCATAATACAGGTTCATGAAGGTGACTGTTTTATGTTTGTCTATTTGAACAATGCACTATTTATAGGACTCATATCAGCTCCACAGCACAACCGTACAATATTGATAATCCAATCCGAGGCAATGTATTGACTCCTGACCTGTACTTTCATGGTAATTGCCTCAGTCCCTCATGCACATGATTTGGGCTAAAAAAAGCACTACTGTATGCACACACTCCTTGAATCAAAGGATTGTTGTCCTTTGCCCCGAATACCGTCATGTGTGCTTGCATGCATCACTCACGTCAGCTCCACTGCCCTCCCGCAGGTTATAGGTGAGATCGTGCTGAATTTCACTGACAAATTTCTGGGCGTATTCAGGATAGAGGCGCAGCACCTCTCGCAGTCCTTTCAGGCTGATGTATTGCAGGTCGCAATATGTCAGAGCTTTGACGTTTGCGTTAGTCTTGATCACCTGCTCTTTCGTCAGCGAGTCCGATCCGATCAGGTCCCCTTTTCCTATTTGAGAAAAGCATATATAAGTTCATTTGTTAGTCTATTTAATTTTAGTTAACATAAACTTATCATTTGGATTAGAATATATTGTGACCATATCGGTATCAGCCAAAATCTGTATCGTTCTCAATAGGCCGATTTTGGAATACTGTATTTTTTTTTTTCACTTTGAACAGTAAAAATGTCTATTCTAGGTTTTAAATGGCTAAAATGGACAAAAATGGACATTTTGCAACTCTTGCAGTTGTCACAAGTATATTTTGAGGATCTGATGTGGCTTAAACAGGCATTGCTATGCAGTATTCATAAGTACACAATAAAAGTTGAATATACAGTACAGTCCAAAAGTTTGGAACCACTAAGATTTTTAATGTTTTTAAAAGAAGTTTCATCTGCTCACCAAGGTTACATTTATTTAATTAAAAATACATTAAAAAACAGTAATATTGTGAAATATTATTACAATTTAAAATAACTGTGTACTATTTAAATATATTTGACAAAGTAATTTATTCCTGTGATGCAAAGCTGAATTTTCAGCATCGTTACTCCAGTCTTCAGTGTCACATGATCCTTCAGAAATCATTCTAATATGCTGATTTGCTGCTCAAAAAACATTTATGATTATTTTCAATGTTGAAAACAGTTGTGTACTTTTTTTTCAGGATTCCTTGATGAATAGAAAGTTCAAAAGAACAGCATTTATCTGAAATACAAAGCTTCTGTAGCATTATACACTACCGTTCAAAAGTTTGGGGTCAGTAAGAATTTTTATTTTTTTGAAAAGAAATTAAAGAAATGAATACTTTTATTCAGCAAGGATGCATTAAATCAATCAAAAGTGGCAGTAAAGACATTTATAATGTTACAAAAGATTAGATTTCAGATAAACAATGTTCTTTTGAACTTTCTATTCATCAAACAATCCTGAAAAAAAAATATTGTACACAAATATTTTGTACAATTGTACACATCAAATGGTTCTTGAGCAGCAGATCAGCATATCAGAATGATTTCTGAAGGATCATGTGACACTGAAGACTGGAGTAATGATGCTGAAAATTCAGCTTTGCCATCACAGGAATAAATTACTTTGTGAAATATATTCAAATAGAAAACAGTTGTTTTAAATTGTAATAATATTTCACAATATTACTGTTTTTACTGTATTTTTAATTAAATAAATGTAGCCTTGGTGAGCAGGTGAAACTTCTTTTAAAAACATTAAAAATCTTAGTGGTTCCAAACTTTTGGACTGTACTGTACATGTAAGATCTTGCCAATATTTTGTGTAAATGTTATTGGACAAGTAAACATAAGAAAAGAATGTCAATCAAATTTAGATGCTAAAATGATAAGCAAAAAGTTTCTGTTTTAGGTTTGAAAATGAGACTCAGAAAGGCAGCATAGAGGCTAAAAATATGTTCTGATTTGGTGCAAAGGGACTATGAAAGCAGTGGCAAATTCTGAAGTGTGCTGAAGTGTCAAAGCAGTGCATTCTGGGAAGGCACACATTGGAGGCAACTGAGTTCAGCAGCACTGGGAGAGAGATGTGTGGTGGACCATATGTGCATCCTTCATCAAGTTAAGCAGGTGTGGTAATTATGCATGTGCTGTGTGTGTGTTTGCATGTTTGTACTGTCATGTTTACAAGAGCTCAACATATCTCTTCTCTAAGATAACATGACAGAACACAATTACAGCAGTTTGTTTTAAATGTTTTCCTTCAGCTATCCAAAGAACTTTTCTCTCTCATTCTCTATCTTTTTGTTGCTCTTTTACCCCTTGTTCTCTTCTGATTCCGAATGCGAGCAAAAAATTGTCCATTGACGACCTTTCAAAAGAAGCCATGGATTTTGCCAAATTTGTATTTTAAAGCTACATATTAATGAAAAGTATAGAACATATACACATTTTTTTATATATAAATCATCTCATTTGAAATTGTAATTGTATTTGTATCTTTATAAATAGTGGATATTGCCCTAACTATGACCTGCATGCATTATTTATTGTGTTTTAGAATAACTGAATTCTGCATGCAAAGCCTGGGGGTTATTCCACAAAGCAGGTAATGCGACTTACCTGGGTAAGTTTACTCAGGTAAGCAGATAAACTCAAATTTCCGTTCCAAAACCTGTTCAAAAATGTTAATTTTACTCACATTTATTTATTTTTTCTTTTCTCATCTCACACATTGTGGATCTGCACTCAAAAGTGGCTAAACATTCTTTTTAGTTTCTATTTTCATGGTGACTCCTTGATTCGGCGCTCAGTTGAGAATGTCTTTGTGTGGCCACCATTTACATTGAGTTTCATACTCCGGGTTTTGGAACCTGCATACCTCGAGTAAACAAGATTTTGGTTAATAAACAGAGAGATTGGGGCATATGTGAAGGTAAGTTAACCTTGCTTTCTAGAATGCCCCACCAGAATGGATGTTTTCCCAATCTTGTGAAGTCTTGATTCGATTTGAGTTCTAATGAGTCAATATTTTCATCCATTTTTGACATGCATTAGAAAATTGGACTCTTTTTTTTTTTTTTTAAACGGAATCTTGCAGTGTTTTTTTTTTTATCATTTTTAAAAATGCCCTCATAAATCAAAAACATTAACATAACCACAATCTCGCAAAGACATATCTTCTCTTTACACGCGCACTGGTATGAGGACTGGGCAATAAAGGTGTCCAATAGCCAGATGAGTTCAATATCTCCTCTCCAGCAACCTGTCACTCACATGAAACAGAAATTGTAAAAAATGGCCATTGCAAACTAAATGGATGAACATTTAGTTTGCAACACCCACTTTCTACAATCCAATCAATACCTAATTGACAAAATCAAGTCCTTCCCTACTTGTTTGTTTTTGTTTTTTGCATTCGATAAGCCATTTCACTTTGATATACATCACAATAGTGAAGAAAAGTCCATTGCGATTTCTATTTCATGCCGATTTTAACGCAAGTTTCCTGAGCTTTTTTTATCCTCACCCTGAAAAGTGTAACTGAAGCGTGATTTTTTAATTTATTTATTGATTGATTTTTTTCTAGGTAGCAGAAAGCAGGAAGTGAGCATAGGTTTTGCCAAAAAAAAAAAAAAAAAAAACCCTCTGAAATTATTGATTCACCAAAACTTTATGAGTTGTTAATACATTTAAATTAGTTCATGTCACAAGATTATTTTGGAAGCAGTATGGTACATGAACATGAATGAAAGGTGAATGTGACTGAAAAGAGGCATTCAAGATCTATATTAAAAATATTTCTGGTTGCTTTGGTCTCTAGAAGACATCATTAGAGGGTCAAAAGCATGAGTGAATCACAGGACCTGTCACTGACGGTAATTACTGACTGCGCTTCAAAAGGTCAGTTGGCGATGGGGTCAAAGTTGAAATTGTTTGAACATTGAGCTTGACTAGCATGCATTGCAGCATTGAGGGATAGGCTGTTGACGCTTCATTGCAACAAGTTCATTGCTTCAGGCAACATTGATACGAGTCATGTAAAAAGAATCTCTCCATCCTTTTGTTTCGTCCTTTCCTTGTCTTTATATATGTGCTTTCTACTCTATCTCTCTCTCCTGATTCAGTTTCCCGTTCTCCTCACAGCCCCGACAGACTGTAGCTCTACAGTGCAATAAGAAGTGTAATCTCATCGTAAGGTGACATGAGTCTAGGTGGAGGAAGCCATTTCATATCACAGCTTTAATTAAGACAATCACTCTCACTCCAACCGCATCTCAGAGATGTCTGTGTGAGTATATATATTGGTCTGGTTCTGAGAGTAAGTGTTTATTGCTGTCTGTCTTGACTAATCATTTGCTTGCATTTCATGCTTTCATTTTTTTATCAGTCATTGCCAATTTGCTCTCTCTCTTTCTCTCTCTCTCTCTTCTGCTGTCTCTCTGTTTTCCTGGCTGTCTGTCTGTTTGTCTCTTATTCTCTCTCTCTCCACTATTCTCCAGAGCCTCCTGCAGATCCCCGGGTCAAGCTGTCAGATCGATAAAGCCACAGGAAAGTGCCATTACTTTGCGTGTGTGCAGGTGGTGTGTTTTTAACATCAAACGCAGATCCTCCAAACAGTCTCTTGGTGACAGTGAGTGGATGTGCATTCATGTGTGCATTCATTCACAGCTCTGCATTTCCTCTTTCTTTCAAGACAATAGTCCAATCTTACACTCAAAATAATATTTAGGCATACATTTAGGATTCATGTACCTAAATTCAATATACACAAATGAAACATGTAAGATTTTTGTAATAGTGATAATAGTGATTTTTTTTTAATATATTTTCAAAACTGACGTAATGCATATTTTTGATTCACGAACAAAGCGTTTAAACAAGTTTCAGTTGTTAAATAACATTTCAAAGTGTTTAAATTCATTTTTGACTCTTTATGTCAGGTGGTACAACCAAATAGTTGTATGTATATACTGTAGTTGTACCACCTGACATGGAACGTGTACCAACCTACCCACAGTTGAAATTAGCAGTTTTTACCAGTATTTGAGAGAGATCTACAAACTTTTTCACTCTGCCACAAGGATCAGTTGGTGTCCTCTGGATGATGCATGCATCATGTTTACTGTTATTACCTTGTCAATTCATTACAAAAGAGCCATGTTTGCAGTTGTGCCATCCTGACATTTGAGAACATATAAATTGCTGGACAAATGTTTTTCAACTTCTGATATAAACTTGTTTGTATTTAGTTTTTCATTTTTCATTATTAAGACACCATTTTAAATAGTTTCCATTTTAAATAGTTTCCGCCGCTACATGTAGTTAACTACTCCCCAACACTGCAAATGTGCATCACATTCAGTTTATTAGTTAATGTTAAAACTGCCTGAATCAAATGAATGGAAATTTTATATGAAATTAAAATAAATCAATTTTAATTTAGGCTTAAATATGGGTTGTATATATTTGTCTAATGCTCCATTTACACTGTAATGAAACTGGAAGTGTGAGATTTATATATGACATTATATGTTAGACAGCAGTTACATGACGTCATTGTGCTTGTCTTGATGCATTTATTACTGGATGTTCCTTTTCTCATTCCTTGATTCAGTCCCTCCTACATTATTTTCCATGTGCATTGAGATCTATGGCTCTCGCCTTTAATGTGTCAGTCTGTATTAATAGTCAAAGTAAATTAATAATGCATTAACCATCAATTATTAAGTGTGCGAGAGAGAGAGAGAGAGAGAGAGAGAGAGAGAGGGAGAGAGAGAGATGGATGTGGCCTATCAGCATGCCAATATTTGATTTGATCAGAGCAATAGATTCCAGGCGTTTGGAGATAAAGAGAGCCACACACACACACACATGCAGGAACCTTTAGCTCAGCGAGAGCTCTGGCTCATCGTTTACTGTGACCTTTTGAGAGCCTTTATTTACAGATTAACTGTAGGCACTGTACAAGAGGGGGTTTGGATATGACAAATAGTTTATTTATGATGGGAAAACTGAAAACATCTGTATTTTTTATTATTTTATTTTGCCCTTTGGTCTGAAGCAGCATTTAAGGCACTATGTAAATGAATGTTATATCTAAATAATGCATGTTATCTAATAATCTAGTACAAATCATTATCCTTATTCCTACCAAATGTTTTTCTTGAACAGCTGCTCCATGCTCAGATAAATGGAGAAAAACACAATAAAAGTTTCATTGGCCATCTATGGTCACAGCTGCTGTCTTCCAGTTTTCAAAAAAAAAAAAAAAAAAAAAAAAAGGTGGGCACAAACAAAAAAGGAAAGGCTATAGCAAAGAGGGTCCTGGGTGACTAAACTAAAAGAACACAAATGGGCAGAGAGAGACTACAGAAAGGATATGTTCATTGAACTCCAGTCCTAATACCCTCAAGGGCATACAGACAATGTCTGAGATAGTGCTGCATTGATGATACATCTCAAACAGAACAGCAATTGTTCATTACATTGGCCCCTACGGTCTGGTGCATCACATTAGATAAGGATTATGAAAAAAATCCCTGGATTAGGAGGAAATGAAGGAGGTTCTCCCTGTATGCACATGTAAGAAAACCCCAAAGATTAAGACTCATATAAGGCAGCAACAAACATTGTGCACAGTCTCTAAATTTAAATTTGACATTTGCATCATCTGCAAGACAAAACCTTATTTTATTTATTTATTTATTTATTTGTATCATTTGGTTTGAAAGGTGCAGAGCCCTGCACATGACATGCAGGGATAAATATGTATATCATGGCCACAAATTAACAATTTGTTCTCACAATTTACTAACACACCTATGAAGGTACACTACATACAATAAGTTCTACACTATCAAGAATACTGATTTCATTTCAAATCATTTTAACTAACCAGATCATATTCTTTAATATTAATTTAGAATATAGACAAACCTTATATAACTGCAATTGTTTAGTTTGAAAATATGTTTAATCTGCCCTATATTTAGCCATTCCTTGTTTGTTTTCTATTAACACACACACACACACACACACACACACACACACACACACACACACACACACACACACACACACACACACACACACACACACACACACACACACACACACACACACACACACACACACACACACACACACACACACACACACACACACACACAAAACAACAGAACTTGAATCTATCAATTTGCCACTTCTGTAATTCAAAGTGACATTAAAAACCACAAATCCTTTTACTCCAAGGCTATAAATGTCACATTTAGCTGCTGGGTCATTATTTGTCTGTCATTCACTCTGATGAGCAGTTTAAATGAAAGCATTGACGGAGTGCTGTCAGCCACTGCACTTTAAAAAAAAAAAAAAAAAAAAAAAAAATATGATATTTGTGAACCTAAGCTGATTTGACAAAAGATTTGTGAAAAGTTGTGAAAACAAATCATGAAAAAATATATATATATATATATAATATATATTTTCATGATTTGTTATCACAACTTTTCACAAATCTTTTGTCAAATCAGCTTAGGTTCACAAATGTTTACATAACCTACTATTTTGAGTTTCTGTTGAATAAGCTAATCTCTTTCTTTGTATTAATTCAATTTTTTTCGTTTAAATGAACTCAAATTTTAAGGCAACCAGGTCAGGCTAATTACTTTAAGTTAAACCAACAAATCATTTTTACAGTGTGATTGTGTCTTTAATAATTTATGTGCATGATGTTAATCTAATGTAGGCATGTGACGGTATCAAATTTTCATGTTGCGATTAATTGATGAAGCTTTTATCACGGTATACGGTATTATCACGGTATTAAAATAAGTTGCAAAACCATTTTTGTCAGTTTAACAGGTTTAAGAACTATTTTTGTAATAAAACAAAAACAACTCTGACTGAAATTTTCAAACAGATTATAGCCTAATTCTTTTGCATTTTAAAGAACAACAGATAACACTTTACTCTATTTAATGCATTAACTAAGATTGAGCAATAGCTACATTTGTTACAGAATGTGTTATTTTTTGTTAATGTTAGTTTAGAAACACAACTGATCATTGTTAGTTTTATCTCAGGTCCATTAAATAAGTTATTTTGATTTTAGTAATGTTATTAAACAGTAACTAAGAAATTAACATTAATTAATAATAATTAATACTTTATAAGTATTTTTATTGTCAGTTTAGTGATAATGAATAGGTTGCTTGCACATGACGTCACAGCAGCAGCGCGAATGAGTCTGGAGGGCATTTTAAAAGTTGTCGCCTTTTTATAGCGTTTTGCGTCTGCTGATACTTAACGTAAAAGAATATGGATACATGCTTTTTTGACTTGGTTAAATATTCACATTCATGCTATCGTTTGCAGGGAGGAGAAGATATTTTATCCTATTTGATTATAATTTGGTATTTCAGTTTTGTAGTATTCTGTTCACAATGTTGATCTGGTTACCATGAGAACAGTGTCATGCGCTGCTTCTTCAGCCATCGTATGGTAGAAAATGTCCAAATAAAATAAATGTGTTCAACAAGCTGACAGAAGTCGATCCATTTATTTGTTGGAAGTGTGTAAATGTAACTAATTTAAATGTTGTTTTTGTAAATATTCACTTTCCCATATGACCACGGAGGAGAATCGGAGGGTCACGTTCAGGACATAGACACACTGTATTTTTGTATTTATTTCAATCAATGACAACCAAAATCAAACCCATAGAAGCTCGTGAACACTTTTGAAGTGGCTGTGTACAAATTATAATCATTCACAAGCCGAGTGATCATACTCTAAAACATAATGTTAATTATTACACAAAAAAACAAATACAAAACTCAGCAAAGTATGTGATTATTTTGAGTGAAAGGCAGTGGGTTTATTTAGTGACATATTAAATTTGCTAGTCGTCTTTCCTCATCTTCTCAACCAAGGCGACAATGTATTACCTTCCCTTTTTTCCACTAAGGATATCGTGAGTTCCTATTACAATTCCCGATTCAGCATAAATGATCTACAATGGTGACATTTTTCAAAATCACGAAAAATCATAAAAATACTGCTCTAACTTCTCTAGTAGAAAGGCAGCGCGATATAAACAAACACAGACTAGAACTGAACATGGCATGAGGGCAGCTTCACATCCTCTATATCTGTCTCCTCGATGGCAGGAAAGTATTTTAATTTAGCGGAAAAGTCGCTCCTCTTCATAGCATAAGGATCGTGTCCAACATATGTTGTGATTTTCTGTTTATACCTTTCTAAACCAGCAAAGAAAGGACTTTTCCCCAATCTCTTCCATTCTAATTTTCACTGTTTGCCCTCTACCGGAATTTCGCGCGTCACCAGAACCACGTCATTGCAAACAACCTATTAACATGTTAACTAATGAAGCTGTGATGAGGGGTAAACGCAATCCCCCCCACCCCCCCATCACATTATTTTAACGCCATTTATAACAAAGAACTGCAGATGCAAATATCATGACAAGCTATTGATAGCTATTGATAAACACACACCTTGCCCTCTGCTTCTGACGCTGGCGAAACCTGCTACCTATCAGATTGTGCTACCAACAATATATTTGCATTGTTTTTAGGGTAGATTTAGGGTATAGGGGTAGGTAAGGATTTGTTTTAAATAAGCCTCAGACCACATGATGCTGATAGCACAGTCTAATAGGTAGCATTTTTCGCTATCGATTGGTGATACCTATCTGTTTTAATAGGAGGTAGCACAATCTGAGCGGGTAGCACAAATCATCAGAACAACCGGCCCACTTTTACTAGGCTAATTAGTTGTACTTAAAATGAGCAAACTAATTAGTAAATGTAAATGGCCACAAATTAACTAAAATGAGTGAACAAATTCTTAAATATATATTTAAGTCATGTGCGGGGCTCTGTAGGAAAGACATCAGAGTGAGTATATAATGACAAAATTCATTTTTGGGTGAACTATTTCCTTTAGAGCAAAAAAATGCATATGTAAATGTGTATTTTAGCTATCATTCACATTTAGGTTAGGAGCTTATTATGAAGATTCCTACTGATATTGGCCAAAGGCATTTTCATCTGCTGTTATCAGGTTTTTGAGGAGCCTTTAGGCTGTGTACATTTCTCATGAATACTTCAAGATGAAGCAGAAAAGTGAGCACTGTTTTATTAAATTACTAGGGCTGTAACGATATGCGATATGAAACCGAAATCGCGATACGCAGGTCCACCTACCTGTATCGCGATGTGAGAAGGCAGAATCGCGACACACCCCATCCAACTGCCAGAGTTATCCTTCCTGTCCAGATCCAATGCTACCACATTTTTAAATTACTATAAGTATTAGGGGTGTAACGATTTATCGTAACGTAAGATGGTGTTTCTCAATCAGCTCTCTAGTTCAGTAAGTGTTTCGGGCACACATTGAATCTTGCAAGCAGGTTTAAACGTTTCTTATGTCAGTCTCTTGCATGGTCGCGTGAGAAAAGTCATAGCTTTCTTTCACCGCAGTGCACAGCAACAGCTGTGCTCACAGAAAAGCAAAAGACGCTTGTGATGCTTTGCTTTAAGAAGTTCTGTGGGGCTGTTCACATATTGCGTCTTTTCCGCATGCAAGTCAGTTATTATTTTCAAATGTAGCCGCGCAGAATGCCGCAAGCGCACCGCAGGTCGTGTGACAAGAATCAACCGATCAGCTATGGCCTTTCCGTAACAAAACATCAAAAGCTCAGCCGAACAGCTGATCATAGCTGTACATGGTGGTTTTTATATCTTATCTCCGTCAATATATCTCGTAGTAAAACTAATGCAAGGGCTAGAAATCATTTATCCTTTGCAGAAACATCCTGATCCTCTTGGAGAGCTCAAGCGTTTTGGAAAGAAGGAGAAGCGGTTTTTTCCACGCGTTTTTAGACACGATATGTGAACGGCCCCTATTCATAATTCTAAGTTCATGTTAAATTTAAAACAATTTTTTTAGTGACAGACAGACCTATTCAGCTGTTGATCTGAATACAGAAGGTTTTTATTAAAATGTTATATTTATTTATTTTATTGAAATGTGATCTTGTATGTACAACAAGGAAAATTATTGAAATTTGTTCATGTTTTTTTAATAAATCTTGTTTGAATTTCAGTTTCATTTTGTTCAAAATATCGTGATACGTATCGTATCGTGAACTCCGTATCGAGATACGTACCGTATCGTGACCTGAGCGTATCGTTACACCCCTATAAATTACCCATAAACAGAATATTTTTATGCAGTGAATTCTATTTCAAATAAAACCACAAGCTTTTCTTCTTTTTTTTTCAATTTGCTTCTGTTAACATGGTTTTCTTTTCTATTATTCCTATTATGTATTTGTTTATTATTATGGTTTTATCTATGGGATTGAAGCGAAGTGATTAGCGCTGCATGACATTGAAAGGTCCTATGTAAATTCAGCTCATAATTACAAGCCATTATGGAGCAAAGGCATTTTATCACTGATGTATGCAAGGGCATAGAATTTAGTAGGGACATGTCCCTACCAATATCCAGCAACTACTGAATTGTTTGTTTAGATATTCTTTCATGTTGTACAGAAAGCGAAATTGTCCAATTATTGAGATAATATGAAACTGCAGTCAAACGTCTATAATAAATGCTGCTTTTATGTCCCCACTAATGTCAAAATCAAACCTATGCCACTGAATGCAAGTATCTGTTTTGACTATATTCAGAACCATATTTTTTATCTGTTTTCAGACATTATTACATTGTGTTACATTTATAAAACATATAAAATGCTTTTCTCTAGCAGGCATTATGTTGGCTTCAAATATCTAGTTAAAAATACATTGTTGTATTATTCATACCTACATAATAATGTATATAAATGTATTATTCTCAAAACAGGTTATCTAGGACTCACTGTGTGTTAACTGAACTGTATATTTTTTCCTAGGCAGTAATGTACCTACAGTGAAAATTAATCACTTGAGTGAAAAGTATGACAACTAGCCCAAGAATGTTTAGCTTGTAGACCAGGGTGCATTGTGCAAGATCAGTATTTGCAGAAGAAATAAGACATTTATGCTTATGTAATTTCTGATTCTATTGTTATTTATCAAAAGTAACTTACAGGGTGGTTACTGCAGCAACCAGTAAGCTAAGTGACACAATCGGTCACAAAATCATGAATCCTCGTGAACACTACTGGGTTTCACATCTGGGCTGCCTGCACAGCTCATTAAGCACTACAATATCATAAAAAGCACTGACCTTTTCTAGTGCAATTCAAGGAATGATATTCACACATTAAACAGAAAAGATATAAACAGAAAATATCTCTGTGTTAACTCACTCAAATCCGAATGGCTATACTAGATCTGCCTGAACTAATTGTGAGCCGAAGCTCCTGTGCATTTTGTGTCAAGAGTGTTTTGTGTGACAAACATGTTAATAATTTAGCATACAGGTGCTGGTCATATAATTAGAATATCATCAAAAAGTTGATTTATTTCACTAATTCCATTCAAAAAGACTGAAACAAAACCCATTCAAAAATGTGGGGGAGATTCACAAAGAGTGGACTGCAGCTGGAGTCAGTGCTTCAAGAACCACTACGCATAGACGTATGCAAGACATGGGTTTCAGCTGTCGCATTCCTCCACTCTTGAACAACAGGCAGCGTCAGAAGCATCTCGCCTGGGCTAAAGACAAAAAAGACTGGACTGCTGCTGAGTGGTCCAGAGTTATATTCTCTGATGAAAGTAAATTTTGCATTTCCTTTGGAAACCAGGGTCCCAGAGTCTGGAGGAAGAGAGGAGAGGCACACAATCCACGCTGCTTGAGGTCCAGTGTAAAGTTTCCACAGTCAGTGATGGTTTGGGGTGCCATGTCATCTGCTGGTGTTGGTCCACTGTGTTTTCTGAGGTCCAAGGTCAACGCAGCCATATACCAGGAAGTTTTAGAGCATTTCATGCTTCCTGCTGCTGACCAACTTTATGGAGATGCAGATTTCATTTTCCAACAGGACTTGGCACCTGCACACAGTGCCAAAGCTACCAGTACCTGGTTTAAGGACCATGGTATCCCTGTTCTTAATTGGCCAGCAAACTCGCCTGACCTTAACCCCATAGAAAATCTATGGGCTATTGTGAAGAGGAAGATGCGATATGCCAGACCCAACAATGCAGAAGAGCTGAAGGCCACTATCAGAGCAACCTGGGCTCTCATAACACCTGAGCAGTGCCACAGACTGATCGACTCCATGCCACGCCGCATTGCTGCAGTAATTCAGGCAAAAGGAGCCCCAACTAAGTATTGAGTGCTGTACATGCTCATACTTTTCATGTTCATACTTTTCAGTTGGCCAAGATTTCTAAAAATCCTTTCTTTGTATTGGTCTTAAGTAATATTCTAATTTTCTGAGATACTGAATTTGGGATTTTCCTTAGTTGTCAGTTATAATCATCAAAATGAAAAGAAATAAACATTTTAAATATATCAGTCTGTGTGTAATTAACAAATGTAATCTACAAGTTTCACTTTTTGAATGGAATTAGTGAAATAAATCAACTTTTTGATGATATTCTAATTTTATGACCAGCACCTATATATTGTTGGGCCTGTGCAGTTCATGATAATATTATGTCAATTCCATGTTTGATTTTAAGGGCATTTTTGTTACCTATATATATATATATATTTTTTTTTTTTTTTGTAAAAAAACAAAACAAAACTTGGACATAGAATAGATAATTTAGGTCCATCTCTTATGACGTTTCATTTCAGTTAGAATGCTGCCTTAAGGTGAAGTCACAGTAGCAAAATTTCAGTGCAATTCCATGACAAAAATGTCCATTGTCGATAGTGTAGCAATGCATGAACACAGAAGTCACTTTCTGTTGGTCAACATGGAAAATTCTCTTGACCAACTTGGATACGAGAAAAATCTGCATGTGAAACTTTTTCACCCTTGCTTGAAGTTCCTGACTGTGTGGATTCCTATTGAAATGACTGTATTCCACATGTTAACATTCACTGAATAAAATGTGACCACACCTTTATTAGGTACTTACTTAGGCAAGGCAGCTCTCTAGATTTTGGAACTGAGCTTGTATGTTTTGACATGCCATGTATTTGCAAGAAACTGTATGTATCCTCATCATCAACAGTAGCTGAATCTCACATATAATGTCTGCATTAATATGCATAACAAAGGAAGTCAATTAATGAGAAAATGAAGCCAATGGGCCTATTGTGCCTGTGTAAAGGGGGGAGGGGATAGTTACTGTTCAATAGACTTGAAAATTATATGGGAATCCTCCATCGAAACAATGAGAACTACAGATAGTGGGGGGATGAGATCCACTGAGCAAGTGTATGTGTCTGTGTGATGAGGTGCCTTATAAGAGTCATTATTTAGCTTATTTATAATGTCTGAGTTGTGTCATAAATGATACAATGATATTAATGGATGGTATGTGTGTGTGTAGGCAGTTTTTATTGTATTGGCCTGTCTCAATCTCACACAGGAAGCACAATTAATAGTGACAGGTAGGAGGAATTTAAATGGGCTTTGAAATTGCTGTGAAATTACAATATAGGAGCCAATGAATAATCCATCTTGACTGACACACAAAAATGCCTTTGCATTATAGCTGTAGTGTTACTAATGACATTTGAGTCTGAATGTAATTGTTTTGTTTTCACTTTTTCACAGTTTACAGCAAATATTTTACCTGGTTACCTCTGGCACTTTTATTAGGTAAGTAATTATTAAAAAAAACTGTATTTGTAGTGCTACTAGTGGCACCGAATGGAACTGCAATCTATTTGTTTGAGCAGCAGGCTGACTGGTAGTGTTTGAAACTTGTTTAAAATGCAACATACGATTCTTATTAAACAGTTTAAGAACAAAAGAACATTTGGGACCTTGTTTTTAATAAACAATAAAAGCATTTCTTAAACGCAACCAGAACAAATTTCTGCACAAATCTTTAGTAAAATCATTATGTAAATTGTCATAGTGGTGTTTTTGGGGGGTTTTGTTCAAAAATTCATTCTGCACTTGTTTCAACATTGAGGCCGGTTGTGTTTGTGTATAATCTCACCCAGTATAGCCAGCACAGTGTTGTCCTTGAGCACTTCCATGGAGCCCGAGCAGACAAAGTATATGGCCTGCAGAGCATCACCCTGGCGAATAAGAAACTCCCCTGGAGCACAGAAAGAAGTTTTGATGATAAGCGACAGGGAGCGCAGACACCCTCGACTGGCCGATTCAAACAGAGGCAGCTGTAAGAGCTCTTTATTCAGATGCATGGCAATGTCAGCCCGCAATTCATCTGGGAAGTCCTTCAGAAGCTGGAAAAGGACAAAAAGATATTTAATTAGAAGTACTTTTGAAGTACACTTACTTCTGATTCTTGAAAAGCATATAACAAAAAAATTGATTCACATTTTATCATCAAGGAAAACTGCAGCTAAGAAACTGCAGTCTTCTACTTGGACTTTAATGGGATATTATATTGGATATCAAAGCAGGGAGAGAGAGGGTTATGAGTTATGTAACGAGTGTTTTGAATTGGGCCCATTAAATACATTGTGAGTTTAAGATGGAATCTCTTGTTTATGAGCATGACAGAGATATGGATGAGATGGTGAATGAGAGGTGGGTGGACAGAGAAAATAAAGCAAATGATAAAAGAGATGAGGGATTGTGAAACAGAATGAGAGACAGAATGGTGAAGTGAAAAAGGAATAGAAAAGAATAATATGCTCTAATCTTAGACAGATGCATCAAATCACATCACAGAAGCCCAATAATGAGCAATGCGGATTGGAACCAACTGTTGCATAGAGTAGCTAAAAATTGCATCAAACATTATACTATGAGCATGATATTTAATTCCAAGTGTTTATTCGATTTCCAGCATTCCCTATTTAGATGTGTAACACTCACATAGAGAAATGATGAATGCAAAATGCACTCTCCGTAAAGGTTAAAAACATTTCCACCTGGAAGTCATGGAATATCGAATGAATTGTACTAGAGTAGCCAAGTTTATAAGAGATTTAAAATAATGTGTTACTCAAACAGGTCAAATATTCAGTTAGATCTTTAATTGAATATTCTTTATCTTTGCCATGAATGGAGGTACTTATTGCCTTGAAGTAAGAGCACTTCAGAAGAGGCACATTCTACAAATATAGTACATTTCAGTGTCATATCAGGTCAACATTCCTTAAAAATCCACTTTAATATTTAATACATTTTAAATATATTTAAATTGGAAGTTTATCTAATCAGTCACACAAAATTTTAAATAAAAAGTATCATAACTTCGCCAACAAAATTGCAAACCCACAAATCATTCAATAGTTTGACCTCCTGAGATTGAAGATCAACTATTTCTAAAAGTTAAACAACTCTTTCACTGACCATTAGCTGTAAAAGAAAGAAAGTACACTATCTGTGACAAGTGACAGAGCTATTCGAACTTGGCATCCAGAAACCAAGAAAACCCAACAAGAGTTCAATGAGTGGATAAGAACAGCAGCTCTCATACAGCTACATCTTTCCTTCAAATATAACACCTACATGACTGTGCATACTGTCCACACTTATAGTAAAAATATTTATAAATTGTGAACTTGTTTTGACAGTTTATTCATGTGTGCACACAGATTATTGAAATCCCTTACCTCGCTGACATCGATGCCGTTGTTGACAGACCATGTCGTCTGAAAGCACTCCAGCATGCGCTGCGCGAGAGCCTTGGGCAGCCTATGCACGCGGATGAAGTCTTTGAGGTCTTTGGTACGAGTGTGATAGAGTGAGCGCCGTGAGTACATCCGCTGGATAATGGCCGTCACGTTACCGAAGACTGCGGCATGCATCAGTGCTGGTGGGAGACACAACAAGCAAACATTTAAGGAGATTATACAATGAATTTTAACAATGACATTATTTTGCTTTGTTTTGTGACAAAATCAGATATATAATTAAAATCCATCAAAATTAGATTATATTAATGTTAATTCATATATTCAGGAAATTCATTTCTTTCACCAAGGTCCATAAAATAAAAAAAATTATATATATATATATATATATATACAATTATACACATACACACAAACAAACACACACACACATACAAACATACTCACACACAGGTCCTAAAATTAACACTCGCCGAGCACCAAATGCCAGTTGGCCAGTAACATTTTTATGAATTCTAACAATGCAATGTTGTGAGAACATGAATGTAAACATGCATCGTCACAATTTAGGCCTTGGCAATTTAAATATTCAGGTGCAAGAAGATGTAAAAAGGAAACTCAATTCATTGCAGACTGTGTGGAAAGTTTTGTGCACATGCCCAGAAAGTTGCCTCTCAGACAGCGCAAGAATAACTAACTTGAGCACTCTTTCACATCTTTTTGTGCTTTTACAAATTCTCAAAATATATATGTCAAAAAAGTCTTGGTGAGTATCCTAGTAAACAGTCAGTTATGGCTTAAATGAATGTAAATAGTAAAGTGTTTTTCGACACCATCTGAACAAATTTTAAAGCGTAAAGTTTAAAAGTTTAGAGAACTACGTCTAATTACTTTATTATACATGTATCTTGTATATCATCAAATGAATATATTTCAAATTAATAGCGTAATGATTTATATTTTGCAGTAAAACCTATCAGAGGACTAATCAGAGGAGTTGTTTTGTGGTTTTCTGATCACACATGGTCAGCCGTTTACAAAGAGAAATAGTGAATCCGCTTACACAACAGCAATGTACTAAAAACGGAAACGTTCTGCCTTTGCATTTTTCGCGTACAGGCGACAACGTTGTCAAAACAATCTCTGTTCACACAGATCCGTGAAAACGACTTAAAATGCTGTATTATGAGTGCCAGGCCAGTAGTGGGCGATGTCACTTTGTAAAGAAAGACTACGGTCCATAGACTGAACCAAAGTCCCTTTAAGACAAGTCATTTCACTCGGTGGCCATCTTTGAAACCCGTTTTAAAAAAGTTTGTTGTCAGGCCCCCAAAACGGCAATGTCATTTAAATGATCAGCCAAAATGCATGAAAAGTTTTTAGTTGAAAACGGTGTTGTGTAAAACACCCCAGAGACAGATTTCCATTTACATGTGGTGTTAAAATGCCTCTCCAGAATCACTTGTAATTAGTTTTTTACACCTAGATAACAAAATTTAGAACCAATATTCCATTGCAATGATGGTCAATCATTCTGCTCTTGTGCATCAGGATGAGCTCATGGTTATGCCACAAATGTAATCTCCAGTCTTTGTGATCTCCATATGTGATTGGATTCACCCTATCTCATCCAAGAACGATTTTAAGTGGCCTGTTGCATGAAGCTAGCTGAACAAACCCTGGTTTAGAGTTGACAAAACCATGCAAATCCAACTTGGCTTAGTTCAGGTTCAGCGGGCTCACAACATTCAATATAAATGTTCTCTGTAAACTCAGGGTTTGATCCAGAGATTGTGATTAAGCACGTGCACCTGAAAGTGTAACATCTACAGTGAACAACCAATAATATGGAACATGGAAAGTGTCAGTTTGATTTAATTCGTGCAAGAGATATATATATATTTATATTCATTTAAATGCAAACTTTAATATTAGTTGTCAATTCAACATAATAATTATACGAATATATTATGAATGAAAAGTAATTACAAATCATATAATATAAAAGTATTATATAATTATCAGCAAAAGACTGGCAATTTTGTCTTTAAAATTCTTTCACTGTAAACTGCTTTAATTTGAAGTGAGAGATACAGGGGGAGTGGCCTTATTGCATCTCATATATGTCACTTTGCTCACAGCTGATTGGTCAAGTTTTGATTTGCAGTCGCTAACCCAAAATAAAACCTGCTCCGGAGCAGGTTAGCATTATAGCGAAAGTTACCATGACAATGTAAACCAATTCATCTCAAGTCCAAAAAAAAGTTAGCTTAAACTATTCCCAACCTGGGTAGCAAATAACACTGGCTTTGTGCAACAGGCCTCTGGTGATACATCTGGTCATATGCACATAGTTCAGTCTGTTTTCTTTCTCCTGTTTGATTTCATTGTCAGTGAACAGCATGCTGGTTTGCATCTGTTTTGTTCATCTTTTTAGTGTTTACTTTTCCTATACATAGTATATTCTGTTCAGTGTAACCATTTTCACTCCACCACCAAACTCTTTATCATGTAGTTATTTAACATTGTGAACTTTGCCAACATGAGTGTAAACAATCAAGAAGGACTGGAGAGTACTCATGGAGCGTTAATTGAAGTCAACATAAATTGTTGCGGAAATTGCATGCCGCTCTTCTGTTCAAGAACTGCACTCAGAGCAAGTGGCTGCACCTGGGTTATATGCCTTTTGAGTGCTTGGATGAGGTTTGTGCTGAAATTTATAGCAAATAGGGCTACAAAATGAAATATGAGCTATTAAAACCTGTTTCAACTACCTCATTCTTGTAGCAAGGAGAAATGAGCACTCTTGCTGAGTTGTTTCTCCAATATAGCAGTGAGATTATTTGAAGACTTTTTCTTTATTCTTGAGATTCAATTTATTATTGAATTTCTATTTATTCTTTATTTAGTCTCAAACTGTGCGACCAGTATGAAGTGGTATCCACATTTTATCATGCTATCCTCGTAACCATTTCTTTCTATTGTTATTTCTCCTAATGAATTTTAGGACAAACATCTTAAAGGGGGACCTCACCTTAAAAATATAAAAATTGTCATCATTTACTCACCCTCATGTTGTTCCAAACCTGTATGAATTTCTATATTCTGTGGAAATTAAAGAAATATAATTGCATAGCTCTTTTTTTTAAATCATATTTTCATCTTTACATGTTTTGTATCCTTAAGATGTAGAACAACATGAGGCATGAAACTGATGTTGTGATAGAGTAAACTAAGCTAATTTTAACCAACTTAAGCTAAATAAGTTTAATCTTTGAGAAATATTTCCTTTGGGTTGAGTGGTGAATATCATATTGTTGTCTGGTTAATATAATACACAGTATGCTCAATCATTTGCCGTAATTATGGTAATTTTTGTCTAAGGCATATCAGTGTTCCCCAAATACCCTCTGTGTGTGGGTAGGAGCCCAGCTGTCAGCTGGCTGGGACAGTAATGGCCCTTAGTGGTAGGATTTGGTGACACATGGATTTAGTGTGCACGTATGTGAGTGTGCATGGATTGAGCCAGGCTCATTTGCCCCTCTTAAGTGCAATGAAGCCTGTGTCTATCTCTTCATGGCCCAGAGGACATGCCTTAAAATTCAGTCCACTGTCACAACATCTTCTTTGAATCCACATGGGGCGCATGCAGCCGCAAAAAAATCATTACAGCTTTCCCAGCAGATAACAAAGTATAGCTCCATTTCTGTGGCAGTCAAATCCTGCTGGTCAAGTTAAAACAGCTAAGAGTAGCCAACAAAAGCTGCCTTTTTCTAAGAATCCACACAAATATGGCAACACTAAAGTTCTGAACCATACAAACAAGTACAGACTGAATCAAATCACTTGTTTTGCAATGAAACAATCAATGCGACATGCCGTAAGACATACAGAATGTTGGCCATTGGCATAAATAGGTAAATGCAGGAATATTGTACAACTGTGTATACTCAACCGTTATGTTTCTATAAATATGTTTGAAGATTTTAAGGTAGTTAAACAATGGCCAGGGCGAAGTAGTAACTAATCAGATTCCAAAAATGAAATGCTTGTAATTATATTATATTATATTTTAAAATACTCAAAATCAGACTATAGTTATGTTTTTATTGATTACATGATTACTTAATATTCACAAAACGGCAGTAAATTATAAACAATTCATTGATTCTTTTCTTAAAACTTTTGTGGAATTGCACACACAGTTTGGCCACTAGCCAGGCAACTATAATTACATAAAAAATTGAGAGGCCACACAGCATAAACAAATAAAATATTAAATATCTTTTTTAGTTAGTGTTTTATTTTGATTGTTTTTATTTATTTGTATCTTATAATTTAACTTTTTTTGTGATTTAATTAATAAAGCTTTTTCATAAATTTATGAACCACCTGTAGTTCCTTCCCAAACCCTAGTTAGGGAAATGGTGACGTAAAGTAATGTTTAATGCACTTCATGTTTTTGATAACAAAAAATGTAATAATTTTTCTTTATCTTTGTATTTTTTATTAATATGGTACAAGATTGTTCAATTCAAATCAATGTTATAAACAAGTTAGGTCAAAAGTATTCTAAAAGTAATCAAAAAGTCAGATCACCTAAAATGTGTAATATAATAGATACGTTACTAACAACAGTTTGTAATCATGTTACTGGTATTCAGTAATGGACTACAATTTGTATATACCCAGCACCGAAGATGGTCAATAAACCATAGACCACTGGGGAAATGTGTTAAAGACAGGGATAATCAATAAGTAGCAAAGCTTAATAAATAACATGGTCAAAGGAAATGTTGGTGCTCTAAGAATGGACCCCGTGGGAAATGTAGTTTAAAAGTAAATGAGGTCACATGGATACACAAACTTAATAGTCACTGATGGTATACTAAAGACTCATATAAAGTAAATGCACCACTGTCTTGACTTATAGAGAATGCAGTCCTTTGGGAAATTTATGAAGTCTAAAGGAAGTTTAAATGCAGTCATTAGCACACTTGATGTGGACTAGTGGTCTTGTAGGCTTCTTTGCATGTAATGTGAAATCTACACAGTCCAAGCTGTAATTTTAAAGCTCAAATGCGTGCTCATAAACCCCCATCACACCCTTTTGTAAGTGTATTATTCAGTAATCCTTGAAGCATACTATCTTGGTCAATCATATGGGAAATATAGATTTTTTTTCTCCTTTTTGTTATAGATTATAATCTGTTTTTTAAAGAGTTTTTAATTATTTAACTAAAAAGGTTAAGTGACTCCTTTTTTAATGACCTGACATTTTTGATAGTGTTGGTATTGTATAAAACCAGATTAGCTGATTTATGCTTTTCAGTCCATCCTAAATGTGCAATATTACATACCAATTTGTATGATTTTCATGATCTCTAGCTTGATCATTTACCCCTGGTTTTACAGACAAGGCTTAACTCTAGTCCCAGACTAAAACGCATGTTTGAGTTGTTTTAACTGAAAGCAACTTGGACTGACATACCTTAAAATAATGTCTGTGCCATTGTTTTGTCTCAAGATGCAAACCAGTAATGTTTTTTTTTCAAATGCACATTTATAAAAGCTACTTAAATGTCTTAATTGAAGTAAGGTCTAATCCTGGTTTAATCTAAACCCTGTCGGTGAAACCAGTGTCATCATCACTGCTTGAGATAATTTGTCTGAATATTGATGTCTGGTAGGGGTGGAAAAGATAACGGAAGGAACATTTGGATCCCCCAAGCTATAAGGAAACTTATTAAGCCATGTCTTTAACACAACGATTAGGGAACCGAGAGCAGGATTCTACCAGAGGGGTTCAAGTATACACTTGTCCCAGTATACATGATATTTACACAGCAGACAGAAATCATCTTCAACCTTCAACATATGGTTCTTTTTATTGATAAGTACAGAAATTCCTGCTTCTCATTAGCTGATTATCAAAACTGTTTCCTTAAAATTATGGATCTTTGTTTTTGGGTGTTGGCTTATATTTTGGTTGTACTTTCTATTTATCATTAATGTAAAGTTTGTAATAAATGAAGTTTTGTATTTTGTAAAAATGAATGGTCATTTGTAATGGGTTTAAAATAAAATTAAGATTTTGCCAGATTTAGCAGTGAACATTTACTGATTTTCCCCCCACTAAATGGTTTACATTTTTATTTAAATGATCTAAATCTTAATATTTTTCAAAATAACTGTTGGATTGAACATTTTCACTGGTATTCTTGTTAACTGATAAAAAGTTAGCAAAGATTTGCTTTTTTATGCTGATCATGAAAAAAAAAGAACACTTAATTTTAGGGGTTTAAAACATTTAATTATCAGTATTTGGAAAGCGACAAATCTCTATAGTAAAACATTTTAAATTCAAACCTCACAATCATTTAAAAACTTGTAAATGTGTTCTCTTGCACTTACCTCCAATCAGCATGGTGCAGATAGAGAAGATCTTCTCTGAGTCAGTATTGGCTGAGACATTGCCAAAACCCACACTGGTCAGACTGCTTAAAGCAAAGTACAGCGACGTCACATATGAACTCCTAATCGAGGGCCCACCTTCCAATACGGCTGCAGTCTGTTTGGTATTTGAAGTGCCCATCGGCCCCACTCCTGTTGTGTTCCATTGGCTCGAGTTCCACACAGACTCATGTCCTACCAAATCAGTGCCGTTCCACTGGCTTGAATTGACCACCAATCCATCCAAGATGGTGGGGCGCAGTGAATCAGGAATGAGGGATGCAAGTGGAGACAGGAAGTAGGGGGTACCCAGACGTTTACCCAGCTCATGCAACCAGCCTATGAGAAAGAGGAAGAGAAAACGCAAGACAAGACAATTTTACATTTACTGTTGTACAGACTCGATTGTTTTGACCAGTGCAATTCTCTATTATCCTCATTATATTGTAGTTTTGGAGATTGTTTTATAATATATTTTTCCAGTTGTTTGGCACTATAACTACCAAACTCCTGGCACTATAACTACCAAACTCCTGGCACTCCTAAAACTTTTTCAGCGGGTACATGGCCACTGTCCAGGGTTCTTAGGTCACTCTCAGAGCTGAGCATATATGGAGCAGCTGTCCTTGTCCATGGTGCTGAACCTGAAGCAGTTTGAATATTAGTTGGTTTGCTCTACTTTTTTTCCCTGTGGGACTGATTCTGTACATTTTTCTCTCTCTCTCTCTCTCTCTCTGTCTCTCTCTTTTCCCTCCACCGCTTGTTTGTCTGTAAGCTTCTAGTTTGTAGGTAGTACAGGTACCATATGTGGCATTAGAAATGATATTTTCGAGAGAACCAGACAAACTCACAGGGGAGACAGAGAGAAGTGTAAAAGGTCAGAAAGGGAATGATGAAGACTAAGAGGACAAAAAGTGCCAGAAAACATCCAGCTAGCAGTTGTCAGGTTTAAAGCACAATCATGAAAAATGCACAAACAAATATACTTTTCCAAATACTTTTCTCATTTACACAGCGACCAGCTCCAGTTTACATGACCTTTCTCATGTACACATACACAAGAAACCTTGGTCATTCCTTTCCTGACATACATCCAAAGTCTTCCCTTTGTTGTCTGAAGTGTCAATTCAAACGTCCATGGCCAAGATATCTGCTTACTAACTTTCCCTTCCAGTGTTCATACAAAGTTCTGTCATGAAAATCTAGATGGCACAGGCTGATAAGTCCTTGACACAATCTGATTGCAATCACATCATTCTCCATAGGGCACAGTTGATTGGTTCCCGCTGTATCATTCACCAATGAGCCTGCTGCTCAACATTCAGATACTTACTTATCGTTTGATGTAGCAGTTTTCAGTGCTCTTTCAGAAACCCTCCACCTTCCCCAGCTCCACCTTTGGAGATCTGCTACAGGGTGATTCATGCATGCTTGTACAGCAGCAGCATGTCTTGCTCATGGCAGCATGTTGTGTATATTTTGGCAGTGGCAAGTTCTGTACTCCATACAGCTATAATCAACAGCAATAACAACAGCAGCAGCAGTGTAGCAGATCTATTCCACCAAGACCAAACACATTAACTTTGTCATATTTATTACAGTGCCAATCTCTCAGAGCACTGTCATGACAGAACTCATGTGAGTACATACTGATTTGTTTGTGTGTGTGTGTGTGTGTGTGTGTGTGTGTGTGTGTGTGTGTGTGTGTGTGTGTGTGTGTGCGCGCTCAGGTTTCTATATATATGTAATATCTAAAGATACATTTTCCATGGTTTTGTTCAGACTAAGGATTATGGAGAAAAAAAGAGCCCCGTTTTTTTCACTTTTGCTTTCAGAACCAATATCACTTAATGACCAAGTAAAAGAAAAAAAGGTAACCTTGGCTACTACCAATAATATATAATAGTACCATTAAAATATTTACATAGAGAAAGATTTATTAATAATACTGAATTGACTTCAAAGTGTTATAATTGCCCCATTACACTTTATGGTATTTCAATGGTATCTCATTGTATCTAAAATGAGAGCACACCTCAAAGTAATATAATTGCTTTAATACTTAATAATATTACATATAATAGCTTTCATTTTTATATGGTACTAATGATTTTAGCTGGCAAGAATAATGTACATTTAAAGCAGGACCTACATTGTGAATATTTTAAATAACTAGATCTTCAGCTGTTTCATTTCAATGAAATAATGTTCCTCACACATTTTCAAGATTACATTTTTCAATTTGTATTACAAAATTATTGTTACAATTGGCCAAAACTCACAGCCATAATTAAATCATGTGTAGTAGCTACATTCATATTCAATTGTAACCAACAATATAGAGATAAAATAGATATTATTTTACATTCAAAAGGCATCAAAACTTAATATTTGCCCTTGTGTGTGATCCTGGTAAACCCTACATTTTGGGAACATGTCCCCACAAGGATAGTAAAACCTGAGATCACCTACATCCATTCCCCCACAAGGGATATGGATTAATAAACATACTAAATTATGTTTTTTTATATTTTTTTTTTCAAAATGTAAAAATGCAGAGTTTTCTGTGATGGCTAGGTTTATGGGTAGGGTTAGAGTAAGGGGATTAGAATAATAGGGTTAGAATATACAGTTTGTACAGTGTAAAAACCATTACATCTATGGAGAATCCCCACAAAGAAGAGTATGAAAGGTGTGGATGTCTGGGCTGACTGGGTGAAGCTGGTGTGTTAGTGAGAGATTCCTCAGACACCACTGAGATTTATGCCAGCTTTCCTGTCACATTATTTGTATAGGGTAAAGAATTGAGTTTTTTACAATTCAATTGCGCTTGTTGACAGAGTGCATAATTATTTCTGAAAAACAGCCATCAACCAGTACTTGACCTGCTTACAGCCTCTAAAACAAATAGTGCAAATGTATACTTGCAAATAGCATTGCCAAAGATTAATTTATACCATTAATGCCTCTGATGGAACAGCCTATAAGGATATACTCTGCATATACTGTTTATTTATAATTAAAATCGGAATAGAAAATTCCTGAAAAATGTAAAAATGTTGTCTCAGACCACAAAGGTTTAACTGGGTTGTAAATCACTGCAGTAGGAAAAAAAGAACAAGTACAAATGAAAGCTTACTTTGAATATCTAATATATCTAATGTCAAAAAAAAAAAAGTGATATGTTTGATATGGGTATGAGATGGACATTATTTATTAATAGCATGAGAAAGGAGCCAATGATTAGCCCATCGGTAATGATATAGGTGACAAAATAAACATAGCTTCTTGGATAGAGAGAAAAATCAAGTAGAAAGAGATATTTTTTTCATTATTTTTTTTAAAGATAGTCCTGGAAAGGGTTAAAGGGGGTTATACAGGATACTCAAGCAGAAATGGAGAATCATTTTTGGTTGAGAAAGGTGAGGGAGATTGATGTGCAATTAAATGACTGTAATAACAAGACTGAAAAGATAATATATTTCTAATAGTGGGCAATCTGTTTTCTCTTCCAAACCACTTGAGAAAGAATCAAGAAGTTTGACTGATTAGACACTGGGATTTTTGGAGCCACCTTGTCTGCTGGGCAGCTCGCCATTAAAAAGAACAGTGTTCTGTTGAGGTGAGGCCAGTGAAGTGAGTGATATGGAGAAAAAAGACAGAGAGGGAGGCACAGAGCAACAAGAGTTCAATCAGCTCCTGGAGGAACCCTCAGAGAAACCTTTCATCATTGATACAGCAGAACTCCAATCCACTTACATTCTTTCATTTCCACATTTCCAACACAGATAGACAGCACTACTCAAAACTACTTCAATATTTCATTATCAATAATACTGTCTCAAGTTTGCACAAAGGCAAATAATAATAGCTGTAAAGAGCTAATGTGAAACTGGTACCAGATATAAAACAGATTTTTTGTAAATCTAGTACATTTCCAATATTCTACATTCAGCATTTGAATGCTGAACTGTTAAACATTTGAGTCTCATTACACATTGGATGTGTCTTGTCTTTCGGTGCTAAATATTCCATCTGATGTGCAGAATGCTACAAACTTCCATTTCCACTAGCAAAGCTAACCGTGTCAAGACAGCCTCATGTGCTTAATATTTAATGGCTGGGCAATGTAAAAATGGGCAGGAGGGAATGGTGGGCACACCAGCAGAGACTGGAAATTGGAGTAGTATCCTTGCTTTTCAAGAGAACATGTGGATGTAATTTAAACTGCAGGCCAGTAGCCAGTGTGGTATAGTGGTCAGATGTACCCAAGCTTACTACTGATGCAGAGGCCAATCAGAAATATTTTCATTACACATGACAGATGGTGTTAGACTGTGGGCATATTGCAGGCATTTTTCAAGGAATAAATTCTCAAATAGAATAAATAGGTTGGACACACCCATGTTTTCAATCAATAAATCAATAAATCAATAAATCTATCTATCTATCTATCTATCTATCTATCTATCTATCTATCTATCTATCTATCTATCTATCTATCTATCTATCTATCTATCTATCTATCTATCTATCTATCTATCTATCTATCTATCTATCTATCTATCTATCTATCTATCTATCTATCTATCTATCGTTTATTCATTCATTCATTAAATCAATTAATTAATATCAATTTATAATTATATATGGGTGTGAATCTTTGAATCAATTCATTGGTTTCTGTCAATTCAGTTTAAAAATTGTTTTCTATCGATTCAATCAATACAATGAATTCGATTCAGTGACTGAGAAAAATCACAGCCAAGAAAAAGAGGAATAACTTCGGTCCTTCGAGATTCATGCTGTCAAGATCATATCAATGTCATCATGCACTCTTCTTCGCACTACAGCCATTTATTTTACCTTTGGTCTTTTTTCTCTTTCATGTGGAGGGCAGCACATGGGAGACTGATAGAGAGGTTCATTTTAAAGTCATATTGATATAGTTATTCACCTGTTCATGAACAAATGTGAAAAAGGTAAGTTTGTTCAGACTTGACACATGATGTGAAGAGAATGTCTGAGAATATTCTGTAGGGCAGGGAATGTTCTGTCCTCCTTACAATATGCATTACGTCTGCCTTGTTTTTTCAGTGTGTCTACATGATTTGAAAAGTCATTTGCACCTATATTAAAAAGCACAAATGCAAGATATTTGTTTTAGGAAGTCTTTTTGTAAGGCACATAAAGATTTTGTTGTAGATTTTCACTGTAATGAGCATATTAGTGGACAGATACTGTATCTTCAATAATGATCCTTGTGTATGAGACACTGTGAAAAGAGCTCTTTCACATTTCTTTCACAGATTGATAAGATGATTTCTGTCCAATTTAGGCTAACAAAACAAGGCCAGCATGTGATCTGTTAGAAAGCAGTACTTATGCTAATATGCTAACTGCCATATAGTTTTTCCTTTTGTTGTTGTTGTTGTTCTTGTTGACTTTTTAATTTCATTTATATTATCTGGTTTATATGTTTGAATGAATTTGAAAGACTGATACAGCTATGCTGACAGTTTGTAGATATGATACTCACCAATGTCCCAGGAACCAGGGCTGTTGCTCTCGATCTCACTGCGGCCAATGACGTACCAGACACAGGCCATCCAATGTGCCAGCAAGGCGAACATGGACATGAGTAATGTGAGTACAACTGCGCTGTACTGGGAGTAGCGCTCCAGCTTTTGCAGCAAGCGTAGAAGCCGTAACAATCGAACCGTCTTCAGCAGATGAACTCCAAAGTACTAAACACACATAGATTAAATGCATAGCTCAAAAGGAAGTATTACTAATTATTTAAGATGACAAGCCCAGTATCATTAAAAAAATGTGGTGTCCCACAAAGCTCTGTGTGAGACCCATTAAAAACTATTTAAAAACAAATATATAGATACTTAAGACAGTGAATAAACAGGCACAAAATTACTTATTAGAAAATTAGAAAAATTAACACTTACCACACTGACATTGAAGGCATACAACAGGTCAAAAGGTAGCGCAGCAATCAGGTCCACAAAGAGCCAGGTGGTGACATAATGCACACAGATAGATCGCGCATCATACACCACCTGGCCTGATGTGCTCACAAATGTGGTGCGAAAGTTTAGCAAAATATCTGTCACAGGGAAACAAAGAAAAGAAAAAAAAATTAGAAAATAGAAGACATATTAATTTATAATTAAAGCACATACAACTGTATTTTAATCATTACCTTGTTCAATGACAGCTTATATAAGTTTGGTCTGGGTGGTGATTATAATGCTATGTAATGGAAAATTCAATTGCAGCAAATACAGTAGCGCTTAATTGAAGCTCAGTTTAGTAAATGGCTTTAAATGGCACTTTTTTGGAAATTTGAAGATACAAATAGTTTTTTCTACATTATGAAACCATGTTTAATGGGCAGAAACAGATTCTGTTATTAAACACTAACTGCTCAGAAGCAGTGCTAAAAAGCTTATCCACACACTGTGGATTTCTAATATAAAGATAATGGTTGGAGATATTATGTTTTGTCTAATAGATTTGTATATGAGTATATCCTTACAGATGGGAATCTTTACTAATAAATTAATTTGACAACAGGCCTTCTAAAGAGTTATTTCTAAACTATAAAACATATCTTTAGCATTTGTATTTGCTGAACTGTCCTTAAAGCTACAGTCCGTAACTTTTTTTGTGTTCAAAATGTACAAAATGTATATAACGAGGGAGTACATAATGAATCAATTTTCCAAACCATGTTTTTATCTTATCCTGAATCACTATGGTACACCTATAATAAGTGTTTATATTCAGACTATTTTAGACCAGTTGGGTTGCCACCGCTGCATGTAGCCCAGTACCTGCTTGACTCATCATAGACGTAAACAGAGAAAAGTGGCTACAACGTTCTTCCACAAGACGCATGCAGTTTTGTTTATTAACCGCTAGAGCACCAAAAGTTAGGGACTGCAGCTTTAAAAATCTTTTCAGTTTTGCTCTCATGTTTTTAAGGCTTTTGAAATGCGAGATGAGTTTTAATGACGTTTGCATAATAACATCTAGAACTTTTTACTAGCTCAGAATAATTAAAATATGTCTGGCTGTATATTACCTAAATGATATAAAAGACTGTCTGCACAACACACAAACCTGAACAATAACAGAATTGTGTGTTACAAATCTGGGCACTTTATTAGCAGGCTATGGGATCAAAAGACTTTTGATTTAATATCGCCCAGGTAACATTACTGAGACAGAACAACTTTTTTTTTTTTTTTTACTAAACTAATGACACTACAAAAAGACTACAGCACTGAAGGTTGAGCCTTACCTAACATAAAAAGGATTTCCACAAGGATGTCGCTCACACTCGGTGGACTTCTAGGGGTCGATGCCTCATCCCGTCCACCGACGACAGTGAAACAGACATTGTAGGGCACAGTAACTGCTACATAAAAGGTCGCTAACAGGATCAGCCAATCCCAGCCAGCTTTGAAGGTGCCGTAATGGAGAAGAATAAAACGGCTCTTCTGAATGGCTGCCACTTTGTACTCTGGGATGGGCGGCTTCTCGCCAAACATGTTCTAAATAATAGCAATGTACAGATAGTAATGTTCAGTCAAAATGAACTAAATAATCCAATACCTTTGAGAAGCCGCAGTAAATTACAGGAACTGACACACTAATGACTTTTTCTCATAACTGAACAGAGTTCACAATTTAGCTTTATAAGGTAATTTTTGTATTTTATTCTTCAGTAATACTTGAACTATTCTCAAGTTCAATACAAATGGTGTAAATATTGTACTGCTGAATTGGGGCAGGCTAGGGGTAAATTCATTTATCTGTTTGTAGCATAAGACCATGTTTTTAAGGACTTACATTGTTGATCTTGAGTTTGCTCTTGTCTTGTTTCTGCAGGTGTCCAGACAGCTGGTAAAGCACAGCTCTACTGCGCCGCCGGTTGGCATTGAAGCCCGGTGGCCGCGTGACCTTGTGCACCTCCAACCCCGTCTCCTCATCTGAGCAGAGAACAGCCATATATCATTTTAATTGATTTCCTTTCAGAATCATTTTGCTCAACACAAAATAAAATCAAGGTATTCTAGAAAAACAACAACAACAAAAAATATCACATGCAGCTTTACTGTGCATCAGTAAAACATGAGCACAGTTTTACGCCATTACTTAACTGAAGTTATTAGAAAAGTCTACCTTACTTTCTTACCCATAATTTTCTGAACAAACAGAACTTGCCACTGAAATCACGATTACATTTACCCATTAGCACATGCTGTCTGCTCAATGCAAATTACATTAGCATTCATTAGTTTGTAAATATGACAAAAGAGTAATGTATCTGATGAAAAACACAGCAAATGAGAGAAAAAAACCCCACTTATTCATTTTAACAATTGTGAACACAGGTAGATAACACCATGGGAAATAGACACATTTATAATGGACAATTAAAGCTTTTAGAAGCTCTTTAAAAAGATGCTAATTTAGTTTATAATTCAATGGTATCCTCAGTTTGTGCTTGTTCTCCTTCCCTCTCTAAAAGGCTACCAGACTCTCATTCTATCCACTGCACCAGGGGTGTTCAGTGATATTTTGAAAGGTGCCCTGATTCTGTGACATACTGACTTAGTAGCTTGCTTAATTTGCTTTTTAAGCAATAGTTCACCCAAAAACAAAAATGCTGTCATTTTACTTTTATCTCATGCCATTTCCTACCTGGATGATTTGCTTTAGTACATGGAACACAAAAAGAGTTTTTTTTTAGTTGTTTTCACACAAAAAAGAAGGGGAAAAAAAACATATTAAGCTCAAAACAACAACAACAAAAAATAATAATTTACATTTAAATAATGATTTACATTTTAGTTACTCTCAGAAACACATACCTGAAAGTTTGGGGTTGGTAATTTTTTTTTTTTTTTTTTTTACAATTGTTTTGGTAAGTCTGTTATGCTCACCAAGGCTGAATTTATTTGATTGAAATAAAAATACTCTAAACACAGTAATATTGTATTTTCTGTTTTAATATATTTAAAAATATCTATTGTGCACCAGTCATTACTCCAATCGTCAGTGTCACATGATCCTTCAGAAATAATTCTAATATGCTGATTTAGTGCTCAAGAAACATTTCTTCTTGTTATCAATGTTGAAAACTGTTATGCTGCTAAGTTTGTATGTAGTAACCATGATCAATTTTAACAGAATTCTGTGATGAATATAATGTTTAAAAGAACATTATTTATTTGAAATACATATTTTTTTGTAAGATTTTAAATGTCTTTACTGTCACTTTTGATCAATTTATGTCTTTGCTGAATAAAACTAGGCCTATTAATTTCAGTAAAAAATCTTACTGACCCCAAACTTTTGAATGGTGTGTATTATCTGTTCTGTTCTGTATTATCTTTCAGAAAGATATTAAAGATATTTGCTCTCTTATCATATGCAAACTAACATGTTCCCGACAGCCTACCCTTCAGTGAAGAGTTGATTTTTATTGATGACTTCAGTTTACATAACTAATTTGGAGAGAACCATCTGTCAGTTTCTTGTAACTTGTTTCTTGTGTTGTCTTACAAATTTTCCAATTTGTTTTTAGTTCTTTCCAATTTACATTTTATTTATTGGCTTTTCCTCTTTATTATATAAGTCTAATCATGCTTTTAAAAGAAAATTGGTCTTAGACAACATAATTAATGAAACTCACTTTTAAAAAAAAACGTATTCCAATAATTCACTTTTAATGATTTGACATTAAGCACCAGATATATTACTCTTAGTGCCAGTACAATGTTCATCCATCAGCCAAATGAACAGTAACCATGCATTGGCTCAATCTCAGGCCACTAAAGGGAGCTTCACACCTCTGTGCCAAGTTTTCTTCCCGGTCCTATCTGTCTGGTGTGCGTGTTTTCATCTCTCTCTTTATCAGTCTACTGCTCTCTCTCTCTCGCTCTCTGGGGAGGAGAGGTGTCAGGATTACAGTAACAGCTAGCACCACATGAGATGCTGCTGGCCTGTATCTAAGCATCAACGACGCATGTTTCAGTAGCCAAGAACGAGTGAGAGGGAATGAGAAACAGAGGATAGGATGAGCTTGCTAAGTTTGACATTGACAGGACCAGGTGTTCGAGGTGTGTGTGCATATGAATATGAGGAATTAAGGGAAAATCTGCGCTGCAGTGTGGCGACCCATAGAAGCAGTAACGTCAAAGCTGTTTCAATATTCTGCACAAACATGAAAGAAAAAGGCTCATATTTATTTCCATGAACTCTTTACTTCCAGGGTTCCTGTGCAAGCACACACACAACAATACGGGTGCCTCCCGTACATGCATAATAAAGTACTTGTGCCCAAAATTTAATAATACACGTTTTCCATAGTTTGTGAATGGTGCAGGCTGTTTCTTCTTTGTTTCAACTGGCCCTGTATCACAGTCATTCTCAGACTCTCCTAGAGAGTCTGCAGATTCAGATGTCTCAACATTTGCTTCATGATTTCCTGGCTCGTCCAATTCCGGGAAGTCATTATAGAGTTCTTTGCTCATTCTCAGATGTTTTCTGTTCCTCCTCAGTGCATGTCCACTTTAATTTCGTATAATCTTTGCTCCACTTATAGCATTTGCCTTTGGCCACCATTGTGTCTGTCCTGTCAGCAGCTGAACTCTTACTTTTTCATTGTATGTAGCTCTTTGAGATCTTTGCCTGCACTGTCATAGTATAGAGCCTGCTTCAACTGTCTATTCTTGTAGTTGCCTGATTTGTTGGATATCAGTCCTGGATGAAGTAAACTCTCATACATTGGTGTTTTAGTGCTTTGACCCATTAGAGCCATTGCTGGGCTTCTATCTACACCCGAGTTGGTGTTCCAACATTGCTAGGTAAGGTTCCACCCTGGCTCTTTTGGCTTTAGCCATGAGCCTTTTTACACTTTTTACAGCTGACTCCACTTTTCCATTACTTTGTAGATATCCTGGTCAGGACGTTTTATGTGTAAAGTCCCAAGCTTTGCTGAATTTCTTGAAGTCCTCGGGTGAATAATTGGTGCCATTGTCTAAAAACTCTATAGCCACTTTTCCACCATCGGGCCGAATGGTTCTCATTGCTTAATCATTCCATAATCATTCCATTCCATGCCGATCCAGTCCAGCTGGTACAGTTATGGCTGCATTTTCCACTGTGGGGTTGATAACGGCCGCTCTTTGGAATGTAATACAAAAGCGTCTGTCGTTGCCTTGGTAACGCAACGGTTTACTTATGATATGAGATGTAAATAACGGCCGCGTTATGAAGGATGATTATATATTTCTTTTAATTGTATTATTAATTTGTGTTTACAGTACGTCACTCAAATAGAGCACTTAGCCAGCTATGGAGAAACTGGTAGCCAGGCAACAGACAAGTAACCAATCCTGTGTGGCAACATCACTTTACAGATTCTACCAAAATGATTCAGCATGGTTAGACAATCTTGCCGAGCATTCTGGGCCGAGAACAATTTGTTATCGTGCCATGCCATGCCGTACCAGGCTCCAGTGGAAACACAACTGGAACCATTCCTTACCATTCTATGATCCCACAAAAGTTGGGATAGTCCATTTTCATTTAACTGGAACAAGTCTGTTCCATTTTTTTCCCAGGGACGAGTTGGTTCTTCATGGGCCCTCAACGTCTCTTTCTGTCATTTTGCAGTCTCACTTGATACCACGGAAGATGCATAAGCATGTGTGTCCTAACCAGGTGCGATGCGATAAGATTCCAGAGACAAGCTATTTGACTGTCCACACTAGATGTGACGTGACAATGAGAAGTGATAAAATCAATCAAAACCACAGCCAATCAGAAGAGAGTGTGGGCGGGCTGTCTCAGTAAGAGCACAGCAGACACAATGAAATGGGCAAGTACATAGTAAAATTCATAAATATTACACAATTTAAACATCATTTAAAGTACATACAGAGTGACTGAAGTTCACTGAACCAATCTTTGTCATAGAATACATAAATTGTTTGTTCGCATTGAGTTGACAGACTTTGACTTTGAACGTTCTTGTGCCCATTTATTTATTTTCAAGATCTGAGGTAAATTAGCCAGTGTTGTTTTCATTACAGCTAAAAAGCTGGGAACACAGAATGATATTCAAACTCACATTAGATGCTTTTAACATTAAATAAAGCACATAAACAGTACCTGATATTATCATTACCATACTTTGGGTTGCTGTTCCAGCCATGACGTCACAGAGAAATAGAAACCATTTCTTAAATAGATTACTCGCGTGTCGCCATCGCATCTGGTTAGGACAAAAACTAACATGGAACATCGATTAACATGGAAACATCGTGTCTACACGGTGTTATACTCTCCAGTGGTTTGTGGTCTGAATGAACTTGTACCATTCATCAGTGTGTGAAGTGATGAAACCTTCCATTCCATACACTACTGCCAACAGTTCCTTTTCTATTTTGTGCATAACTTTTCTTAGTTTCTGTTAAAGCTCTGCTAGCATATGCAATGATTTGTCCTTTTTGCATCAGTGCTGCCCCCAAACCATTCTCTGATGCATCACATTGCAATACAAGCTGCTCTTATGATATCATAATATCATTTGATTGGGGTCTGTGAGAAGACTTCCTTTGTATTTTCAAAGGCTTGTGCCTATCTGACCACTCCCATACCACATCTTTCTGGGTCAGTTTTCATAAAAGTTCTGAGTGCTGAGGCTTGACTACAGAATTCGGCAAGATAATTGACCATGCAAACATTCCACCGCTTTTCATCAGTGGGTCTGAGCATCTGTTAAATGGCTAACAGTTTTCCTGGGCCTACCTTTACCCCTTCTGAGGTGAGTAGGTTTTAGTGAGTAGGCCTTTAGTTTTTAGTTTAGTGTAAACAGCCTTTTTTTGCATAAGCCATTTACATGGCATGTTCTGCACCTGTCCAGCAACATCCTCATATTGTCATGATCTTTTATTGCCTCCTCATCATTGTCTCCTTTCCCTACAATCAGTATATCATCTGCAATAGTTTTTACACCTGGATTCCTTGCATCACCTGGTTCAGTTTCCTTTGAAAAATTTCTGGTGCTGGACTAATTCCTACTGGCATCCTTAGCCACCAATAACGTCCCATAGGAGTATCAAACGTTGTGAAGAAAACTGGATTTTTCCTTACCACGTGCCAAAACTCATTTCACATGATGGATGGTGTGCTGTCTATGCACTGCTGTCTTCCACCTCCATGCCACAGGGTTGTGTTTTGTCCCCTCTTTGTTTTCCTTGTATACTGATGACTGTCTGAGCATTTTTGAGGGAAGACACATTGTGATTGTGTCTCTCCTCACTGAGTCAGATGGTGGTCATAGTTCAGTGGTAGATCATTTTATTCAATAGTTTGATGCTTCATTTTTAAATATTAATGCTTCTAAAACAAAAGAAATGTCCACTGATATCTGCAAGAACAACACTGTACCTGTTTTGCCTGCTGTCATTAAGGGAAAGCAGAAGTGGTCAAGCAATATAAACATTAGAGGACAGTACTTGATGGTAAATTAAATTTTGAGGCAAAAACTAATATTATTAGAAGGAATGCTCTCCAGGGTATTCATTTTGTGAGGAAACTTTGTAGTTTTAATATGGATGTCTCTTTTATGAAAATATTTTATGACTGTTTTATTGAATCTTTCTTACGTTTTTCTGGCATCCTCTATGAAAGAAATAAGACTAAGCTGGGTAATACAGTTAAAATGTGCAGCAAGATAGTGGTGAGCGATTTAAGGAATATTACACAAATGTATGAACAAAGGGTGACTAGGAAGGGCCAGTAAATCCTTTCCAGCGTAACCCATCCATTGTGTTCTGAATGTCAACTGCTTTCCTCAGACGGGAGATTTAAACTCCCTTTGTGTAAATCAAAAAGATATAAGAATTCCTTTATACCTGCTGCGAATGTGTTTTTAAATGACTTATTATAAAATGTTTGTTACTGTGTGTGTTGTGTTGCTGTACATTTCTGTATACTGCTATCTACAAAACTAATTGCCTTTTCAGGACAAGAAAGTAGTAAGTATAATCATCAACAAGTAAGTATAATCATCTTGTAATAAGCCTTGTAGAGCATCCCATACAAGGCTAAAATCATTGCTGTATGTATAAAAGGATAATATGTCCTTTTGAAACCATTCTCCCTTTGTTATAGAGCACTTTGCTTCTGTACCTTTACTGTATACAGACATTTTTACACACCATGTTCTAAATACAACAACAGTACAACTGTTTTTTCTAAGTGCATTTTGGAAGGTTACCCTCATTACTGAAGGTATCTGAGAGACTGGATCGACAAGCAGAAAAAAAAATATGTAAGCAATTTTAAGAATCAGTGTATTATTTTTTTAAACCACCAGTACATAGATGGTTTACTAAAGAAATACAAAGTTCTGGCATGAAACTCTAATGGGCAGGCTATTAGGTCCTTCAATAGGCAGCTCAATGATGTAGCGGCACTTTCTGAGTTTGCTACTAAGATGAGTGAATGGTTTCATTAATAAGATTTCATTAAATAACTCGATTTCATTAATAAGTGTTTTTATATATATATATATATATATATGTATATATATATAGTTTATAGATATATAGATATATAGATTTATATACTATGAAAATAATAAAAATAAATAATCTTAATTATGTCAGATAAAAAGCAAAACATGGTCAGGTCAAAGTGTCTGAATATTTTTTGGTTCCAAATTTTTATAAATTTTACTGGTAGTCCAATGTATGAAGAATTTTTTTGGTATAATATATCACAGTTTACTTTATTTTGCTATCCTCACTTACATAAATGAAATATAGTGTCCTGCACCCAATAGTAAAAATATATCAAAAATATCAAAAATGTCTGAATAATTTTTGTTTTGACTGTGCACATATATATATATATATATATATATATATATATATATATATATATATATATATATATATATATATATATATATATATATATATATATATATATATATATACAGGGAGTGCAGAATTATTAGGCAAGTTGATTTTCTGATCATATTTTTTTTCCAAGCACATTTTACCAATTCCAATCCACATCAATCTTAATAACTACTATTAATATTGTTTTTAATCATTTATAAGTGATATATAATTGTTCATGAAGGCTGGAAATGAAAAATGCCCTATATCTAGGTGTGCAGAATTATTAGGCAGGTTTTCTTTTACAGATAAAATGAGCCAAAAAAGAGATTTAACTCAGACTGAAAAGTCAAAAATTATTAAATTCTCATGAGAAGGACGCAATACTAATGCACTACTAGAAATTGCAAAGTTAAAGCAGAATCTGGCAGTAAGGTAGTTCACTTTTAGTCCATCTCTTATCCTGAAATGTACATCTTGCAGAGATGGACTAAATGATCTTCCAAAACTTACTGCCAGATTCTGGAAGATAAATTCTTCAAACAGTGGTACAAGAGGATGTGGTGCTGGTCCTTCAGGAGTCACTCTCAAGCTGTCTGTCTATAAGGCCTATAAAAACCCAGTCTTCATGTACTTTATAACACTTCAGCTTGTGATTCTTATTAAGAGCAGGTCGCTTTTTAGGATTCTTCACCTAACCTAAGTCTCTGAGATCCTGACACCTCACACTTCTGAAGACTCCAGGTAGGTTTCAGTATTGGGAAATGGTGGCGCTGGAGACTAAAGGGTTCCTGATGGTTTCACACTTAATTCTTCACCTTAATTCTTAATTATTTTGCAGTTAACATGTCTTTTCTTCTCCAGCTGTTTTTGTATGACCCCGCTGACCCAATGAGCATTTCACTGTCCAATGGTCATGCTTTAACTTTGCAATTTCTAGTATTACATTAGTATTGCGTCCTTCTCATGAGTATTTAATAATTTTTGACTTTTCAGTCTGAGTTAAATCTCTTTTTTGGCTCATTTTATCTGTAAAAGAAAACCTGCCTAATAATTCTGCACACCTGGATATAGGGCATTTTTCATTTCCAGCCTTCATGAACAATTATATATCACTTATAAATGATTAAAAACAATATTAATAGTAGTTATTAAGATTGATGTGGATTGGAATTGGTAAAATGTGCTTGGAAAAAAAATATGATCAGAAAATCAACTTGCCTAATAATTCTGCACTCCCTGTATATACATATATATATAATATTTTTTTTATTTATTTATTGGTATCAGTAGATATTATTATTGGATGGATATATAATTACTATTATTATGATTGATAGTATTATTCTTGATATTGTATTTTTTATTGTTTTATCATGTAAGTAGCAAAACTCACCTCTGTCTGGGCTCTGTTCTTCATCTTGGACTTTCTTGTTGTCTGTTATGTCCTTGTGTGATACTAGAAAAAGCACCACCTCTCCCTTCTCATTCTTAATGGGCACGATATCCAGAAGACACCAGAACTGAGTTCCTGTCACAACAGAATGTCTACAGTGTTAATATCGTCAGAGTTAACATTAAACATGAACATTCAATATTGACACACATTTATTGACAGGCATTTACTGTGACTTACATTTAGACCAGACTTCATTTTTAAAATGTACTATAGATCCATACGTGGCTTGGTAAAACCTTTTTTGCGTATTGCTTTTAGTCTAAATCAGAACTAGCTTTTGTCAGAGATTGTCTCAGTTGGCTGTACTGCTTTCATTTCCCATGAGCCTCAATCTAGGGTTGCAACAACTAATCAATGAAATCAATAAAGTAAATTGTTAGCAATTAATTTATTTATTGATTAGTTCATCACAGAAAATCCATGTGATGCTTCTCTCTAAGATAATAAATTTAGTCTATTGACAGTTAAGCACACGTCTTGACTACTGAGCTTAGAATTCACTGTTGTGTGTCTGTGTTTGTGTGCAGACATGAATGCCTTCTGCAGGTTCTCCAACGTTCTGCAGCTGCTCAACATTATGCCACAGCATCATACCATGCCTCATTAAATCGAGACAGAGGGAAACGGAAAGAAAGAGGTAGAACATGCTTGGCTGGAGGTTGGAGTTCCTAATGATACACAGTTCTGTGTGTTTGTGTGTGTGAATCACCAAGCCCTGTCATTAGGCACAGCTTGAGTCAAGAGAAGTAAATTTCAATAAAAAAAGAATGCATTTCATTTAACCAGCATTCAGAGACCTTAGACCATATATTACAATGCGCAATATGTTCAAAACCAAGCACTAAAAATGGCAACATACCAACCTATGAATAAAGCATGTGCCGCTGGCCATAGGTAAATACAATATATTGATTTGTTCCACATGTGGTGAACAGCTAAATTAAACAATGAATGATTAAACAGCTAGTAGTTTGACTGTACAATGGATGCAAGGTTGCTAAGATGATTATTGGCCTAAAGGGTCAGCAATCATTCTTAAACCTCACATAAAAGCTAAATTAACTACCATTGTATCTTAAAGCAACTGTGTATTATTTATTGCTGTTTTAAAGAATGATTTTGAATTTAAGCTGCCCACAGCTTGCAATTAAATGGCAATTTTGACTTGGGTGTATAGCGAAACAAACACAAATTATAATACACACAAATAAAACACAACAGGGAACTATTAAGGTTTTCTTGTGAATTTTATGTGTAGGAATTTCCAACCACCCAAAACCAGTGTTGGGGAAGCTACTTTGAAATCATAGCTTCACTTTATATTTCATATTCATTTTTTATATGTGTTTTACCTGCATTTAGAATTTCGCACTTTACCGAGTTGTGTTTTAGGGTTAACGTAAATGTCCGTAAAATTACTGGACAATATCAAGGTAATGAGCTGCGAGTACCTTTTCCGTTATTTTACAGGTATATTTTTTACAGTGTTGCCGAGTTACAAGTTGTTTAAGTTCATTCAAGTTAGTAGTTAGCAACACTACAAGAATATCTAACTTATAATTTACTTACCTATAACTTACTTGCTTACTTCATATACTTCTCAGCAATGTCCATGTTGCAATTTAGTGAACAATTGGACTGAACCCTCTTAAAAAATGTTTTGTCCAAGAGTACACTGAACTGGGAACAGTCTTTCTGACATATATGCATGCTGAGAACTTTCTTTCTAGGGTTTCATAAAAAAATCCATGGTTTACATAAAAAGGTGAGTTGATCAAGATTAGTTTATTCACTTTATATGCTTTACACATGTAAAACATCTGTGTTTAATAATAGATCTGCGTTTATGTGAGGTCATTGCATGATTATGTAAATTAACTAGTGAATGTTTTTTTTTTAAATGGTTCATTAAAATGAACTGTCTGAAAGAACAAGAATCTGACTTCCCATCGCTAATACTTATGTAAACACTTAGTTAGTTTTTATAAATATATATAATATATATACTATCAAATTTAATTTATAATTTACTCAGAGCTTATAAAGAGCATTTAAACCCCTTACCAACACAAAACCAGTAAGGGGTTTTGAATGAATGAACAATCTACTAGGGTGACACTATTAAATTGAACTGTTAAATTTATAGTAATTAAAACATAACAGACCTATTTACATAATCAAGTCAAAACCATAACATAGTAGAGGCACTCGAATAAATGTTTTGGTCTTCTTCTTTTTTTTCTTTCTTTCTTTTTTTTTTTTTTTTTTGACTCCATACTGATTAAATCGCTTCAGAATGCATTGCCTAAACCATGAGAATCACTCTTATGCTGCCTTTAGGTTCTTTTTGGTAACCATTCTCTTGCATGGTATGGACATACAGAGCTGAGGTATTTTCTAAAAATTTTTGTTGTTCTAAAAAAAAAGTCATTCACATCTGGGATGGCATAGCATATGGGTGAATAAATATGAACTATTCCTTTAAGTTCGTAAAGCATCAATCCCCAACACTGCCCAAAACATTGTTACAATGCTTAATATAATGGATATTTAAATAACAAAAAAACATTTACAAAGCAGTCCTTTAAATGCTATACTTAAAGTCCCTGTGAACTGGAAGTTGCAAACAACTTTTCTTTAGTGTTGTGACTTGTTTCCAAGTGAAACGAAATACTGAATAGAGGGCAGGGTTTTACTTTAGTGCTCCTCCTCTCCATCACTCGCTCAAAGCAGACACATAGGAGTGGTTTAATCATTTACAACCCAAGCCGTCAAACTGACGTCATCGGAGAAGGAACCCCATTCCAGACTGAAAGTAACTTTTCAGATTTTGATTAAAGATTAGCATGACAAACAATATTTTTCTGTGTATTAACTTGCACGGATTAATTGTTCACCACAAGACTAGTAATATGCGCTAACAAAGCAAACAGTGTCAGCCCTGATTTCATGACGACTTTAAGACATTTTAATTCTATCCAGTTATTTCAACACTTTAAAATGACTTCTTTTTGAGTCTTCATTGTATGATTGTCTTTTTATTTGGTGTATTTTATGTTTTATTTAGTTGTTTCAAAGTGATAATTGAATGTGTGTTTGACAGTCTGTTGAGCTCTTCATCTCACTGAGGACTGACAGTGTCTCAATGCAAAATGGCAGTTGTGCAACAGAGGGAGTTTACAGCAGTCTTGCAACTATGATCTTCTATTCCCTTTGAACCATGTACAAGTTCAACCTGAACCTGCAGACCATGAGAGGTCTGTGAGATGTGTTTTGAGAGTACCACAGCTTTTAGAAGTCATTTGACTCAGTGACAGAAGGGTTGTTGGGACTGATGTACAAAGAAAATGTGATAGAGAAAGCATTCGGAGTGCTGCATGGAACTGCAGTGGCTTGTTCAGACAATCCACAATCAACCCCTACCAACTGGATAGAATGCACATGTTTTCTTTAAGAAGGCAACAAACAGCTCCTGAGTATCTCTTACAAACCAGCCAAATGAATGAATTGGACTGAACACTGCTCCCACAGTGTACTCTCTGAATTGGGGGCAAATTTCCCCTGATGCATGTTGCACGAATGTTAAATTGAAGTGAATAGGGAGAGAAATTGGTTGTCATCGCTGTTGTGTTTGGAAAACATTTTGCTAAAAATGTCTGCCAGATTGTCCCTACCTCTTTTTGTGTCTGATAGGGTTTGACAGAGAGATCTACGCTGTACGTTCATGGCAATTCACAGTTGTCTCCTGGTACACGGATGGAATCGTGTTCTCTTGACTGCAGGTGGGTAAAAACGTGGATGGAATTAACTATATGACATGCTGTGCTCTTTCTGTGTATCATGTTCAACATGAAACATCTCTGAGCCATTGTTTATCCAAGGCTGGTTTAAAGGCATATTGTGTTATTTTCGGGGAAGTTGGTGAGGGAGAGAAAAGACTGCTGTTAAATTATAATGTTATCATAATCTATGCTCAGCTGCTCCAGACACACGTTACAGAATGAGGAAGGCATTTAAAGTCAATTTGTTCAAATAAATGGATTGTCTGGACTGAAATTGTATTTGTTTTAGTCATCTACTGTGAAGGATGAGCTCATGATTACTCCTAAAGTGAGCCGTTGTAAATGTGTTTTCCTTTCAGATCAGTTGATTATAAGATCAGGTTGCATTTATTCAGTCTTTACATCCATTTTATTATCCATAAAAATTGTTGATCAATATGTAAGGGATAATATACAGTACATACTCACATTATCACACTTATTACACTGCTACTTAACTAAATGCACATAAAATATTGATCTGAGGTGAAATTTTGTTTTTATTAGAAGAGAATCTAACATAGCTATGTTGAAAATCATTTTCGTTACTGTCAATTATACAAGATGTAACTAACAAACTATTCCATAGAGCCATATAATAATCCATTGTTTCAAGATCTGAAGAAAATACTGGGTTGATTAAATTTAAAATATCTTATTCAGCACATAGCTTGCTTCTGTTCTTTTATTTTTATCCCTCCATCACTGTTTCTCACCCCTTTGTGTTAATTTATTTCTTTTTTGCCTGCAGCTACAGTATGCCTGCTGTATCACTCTAATCAAGTCAGCACATACAAAATTAATTTCTGATTAACTGATTTTAGAATTTGGCTTGATTTGGTGTCCTAATCCACATTGTACCTGTAGTGATTTAATTGATTTAACCTCCTTAATGAACCCCTCTCCCTTTTTGAATGCAGGTCACATTTAGGTCTAAATGCAACTCAATAATAATAATAATAATAATAATAAAAATTGATAATTTAATGATTGTCCATATAAATTATTATTATTATTATTATTAATGTAAAATTATAAATAAACAAATAAACTATGTTTTGGGAAATTGGCATGGACTAATCCTAATTTTGCAGGCTACTTAGGATAGATGTTATGGAAATTGGGATGAAGTTCTGGGGCCAAATTCACAAAATATTTCATCTTACCACAAAGAGTTCTCTTAAATAGCAGTAAAAGTTCTTAGCCAAGAGTTTTCTCTTAAAACCTATTTACAAAGCTGCTGAGACAAACTTTTACTTAAGAATAGAGAGAAGTCTTAAGCTAAGAGTAAGAGCGGGGTTGACCTCGTTGCAATGGATGATGTCAACATGCTTACTAACCATGCCCACATTGATTGGCTGATAGGGGAGGAGTCTCTGTCTGCGATGTAATCATAGAAATATTGTAGAATGAGGTATCATTTCCATATTCAAATAAAAATGCTGCCATATTCAAATAAAGGTTTTAAAATGTAGGCTAAGTGTCACTAATTAAACTAGTATATGTTCAGCTAATTGTCAGCCTCTTACATGTCTGCGTCTCAAAAGAATGCAGAATTCAAGCAAAAAATTATGTTTTATAATCAAAGTTTGGGAGGAGCGCATTAAAACGGTCTATCTAATCTAAAAATATACACAGACAAGAGCTGACTCACCTATAGTTACCTCAACGGTTTTCTGCATCCATTCACCACCCCATTCCTCACTCTCGGCTGGGGATATGGGGGAGAACTTTGGGTTTGGGCTAAATTCCATGCTTGGAGTCCTCAATCCCCTTGGACAGCACGCCAAATACGCTTATTATATTTTTTACTCTATTCAATCATTTGTAAGTGTGAACTCTTGAAAAAAACAACTGCCACAGCTAATCGGACATTATTTATTTATTCATTAAAGATTTATTTTTGGCGTTCTATGGTAGATTCAAATCTATAAATCATAATATCAATTGCATTAATGCAAAAAGGTTCAGCACCCAAGGCTCTATCCCTATCCTTATTTCAATGATTTAGTGTCTTTGGGCAGATTGCTGAGGCGGATTGGCAGCAACGCCCTTTAGGATTGTTTGCGATTTGGTTTTAGTGACTTAGGAGTCCTCTTGACTACTAATGTTTCACAGATTTAAGAGCTAGTTTTAGCACTAAAATGCTTTGTGAAATACTCTTAGAGCAAAAATTTAGGAGTCCTAAAATTAGGACTGAACCACCCATTATTTTAAAGAGTTTCTCCTAAATCGGCAAGTTAGGAGCTACTTTTAGCCTTAAGATGGCCCCTGGTCATTTGCTTTTGGTGCTGGAGACAAGGCATGGGTCACATTTTATCTTAGGTGTCCTTAACTACTTTGTACTTACATCAAAAATAAGTACAATGTACTTTTGCTGCTATTGATGTGGGATATGGGTAAGGTTAGGGACAGGTTTGGTGGTATGTTTAAGCTTTAAGGGTGAGTTAAGGTGTAAGGGAAGGCTCAACATGTAATAATATTTGTAACTACTTAAATTACAGCTGTTATTACATGCAGGTATTTTTAAAATGTAAGTACAATGTAAAAACATGTACACAATAAGTGCATTATAACAAATTAATAATTATAATTAATGTTAGTACATAGTAGTTAAAGACACCTAATATAAAGTGGGACCAAAGCATGTATTTAACTATGTGACTCCTACCTCCTTTTTTGTAGAAGACCAGTTCTGTCTTAAACTCCCGCCTTTCATCCAGTGCTCCCTGGATCTGTGCCATCAGCCTATCACTGGTCTCCGGCCCATACAGGAAATGACAAGCACAGCTCTTCTGCATCAGTTCTGCCCGGGCATAGCCAGTGAGTTCACAGAAGCCATCAGAACAGTACACGATGGGATAAAGAGACTGGACCTGTGCATTCCCCAGCACAAAGTTACTGTCTGTGAGGGAAAAACAACAAAGAGAAAGAGATAAAAGTCTGCTCATAAGAAATTCAACAAAGTTCTTTGAGAACACTCAAAGTATTAATATGCAGTGAAAGAAAAATAATGCGAGTTAACAGAAATCCCTCGTGCTAGCGATATTTTCTCCAGCTCAGTTATCGCACTCATCCCAGACTGACTGGGGGCCTGAACAATTTGCACATCTTCTCAACAATACTTTAAAGGCACCTTTAAACATTTTCCATAAGCCTACTGGGAATCAGTTTTGTCTGCTGCCATTGCAAGGCCTCCCAATCCTGATGCACCTCCTCTTGCTCCACACAGGAGTAGTTATTTTCTCATGTTCATCTAATTCTTGAGAGTGGTATGGGTAGATACATCTTAACCTTAATGGGAGGGTTCAAACTTGAGATTGACTAAGTTCGTTCTAAGAGCTCTAAGTTTCCTCTCAGACTATTTGATAGATACCTGAATCAGTGTGACAGGAGTGAGGGAAGCAGCCATTGATATAAAAGCAATATCACACTCGTAGCTGTGCGATATGGCTGTATTTCAGCATGCTGTGATTACCTACGGCACCTACGGACAGTATATGCAAAGTATATATATATATATATATATATATATTACTGTTTTTCATAACAATTTCTTACATTGGATGAAATTACATTTATCATCCCTCTTTATTTTATTATATCTACAGGCTGCAGTGTTCATAATAAAATTCATTTTGCAATTTTCTGAGATTTTTTTAAACAGCAGAAAAAGGCAAGCAAAACCAAAATGACACGATTCAGATCTGAATGATGAAACAAGAACAAGCACTGAATCTAAAGCCCAGTATTATTCCACACACTTCCCTTATAAACCCAGTGCAAGCACAAACATGCATTGACTTTAGACTCCATGTATTCTGAAGCATGGCTTTTTATCAACAAAAAGATAAAAGAAAGATGAAAAGTTGAGAGATTATGCATGACAGAAAGAATGGAATGTGCTGCCTAATATATCAGCAGTCATTAAATCATCCCTTAGAGCTAAGAAGTCATAATCATATTCTCACTAATCGAATATTTATTGCTTAACGCCGAGGTGCAAATATTGATCCATTGGCTGGTGGGCGCCCCTCTCCCTCTCTCTCTATGTGTTTAATATTTCACAGGGCTGTGAACAGGAGCAGATTTATCCACGACTGTGGTATTTAAAATGGAGCCGTGAGCTGCAGGTTCATTTTCGAGGTATAATAAAGTGGATGGAATGGGAGAGAAAACCTACCAATCACATCTTCAAGACAAGAGCACAGAGAAGTCAGCAGAAGCCAAGATGTGAAGAAAGAGAGGAGAGGACAAGAAAAGTGATGTACTATTTCATTACTACACAGCACTGGCTACTCGATTCTGATTAGTCAATCACACCATCCAGCAGTCTGATATTTCTTCAGATATTACAGCGCTGTGTATCAGTCCACTCTTCCGGGTAACTGAAACTGCTGCTACTGTCTCCAGTACTGTCCACTCTTGCATCTCACTGAGTGAAAATAACCTTTGAGGATTTTAGTACTGTAATACTGTTACAATTAATTATAAAATAATTTCCTTTTTATGTCTATGAATACTTATTAGGGGTAGCTGTGTAATAAGCAGGATAAGCTACAACAAATCTCACTGATTGCCAATACAAATGAAAAAGACACCTACAGGCTGATATCTCAGATGATTGTGTTGATTATCTGAACGGTTAAAATATCGGAATGTGTATGCATTTGTGGAAACTTTAGAATACTGTTCCATCATTAATGAACAAATGATTAATGCAATATTAACATTCTATTAACTATTAACTAACAAGAAACTCTGATTTGGAACAGTATTTTAAAGTAAAAAAAGCATGATAATTCTCTAGTAATGACTGAAGTCGTAGTAAGCTTTTGAGCTGTTTTATACGGTTTTGGATAGTAATTCCCTCTGTTGGATTTGGTAATACTTGAGTCATTACTAGTGAGTTACCATGATCTTCACTTTATCATACTGTTCCAAATAATTCATTTCTTTAGAATGATGTAGTAACACAAGTGATTACTATCCAAAACCTTTAAAAAACTCAAAAGCTTACAATGAATTCAGACATTACTTGAGAGTTATCATGCTTTTCATTTTATAATATGGTTTTAAATAATTAGTAATTCCTTCTGAATTCATTAATTCATTAATTATGAACCTGTAGTAGATCTTAGTAGTCCTCTGTGAGGTATGAAAAAAATAGTAGTTACCAAGTAGCTAATAGTGAACCACTGGATCTAACTGAGCGCTATTACTTATTAATTTGTTAATCAGAGTTTCTTGTTAGTTAATAGTACTTATTAGAATCTAAATACTGCATTGCTCAATTGTTCCTGTGTAGCATAATGTCTAGTGGCACGCTGCTGTTGTTGTTTTATTCAAACAGTATGGACCATGGCAAGCAAACTTTAGGACAAAAGGAGATGACGAAAGCCTTGCGACAAACTTCAACTTGACAGAGATGCCACTCATGCACGTTATTAGACAGCTAAGCAAATGTACATAAGACGAATAAATGTTATATAGCTCAACATGATGAAATGTTAAAATTATGTGAACTATAATGAACTAACAATGATGATAATGATAAATATTTTTATAAACTAACCTAAACAAATATTAATAAATACTGTAGCAAATAAATTGCTCATTGTTAGTTGATGTTGGTTAATACATTAATGTTAATAAATGAGACCTTATTGTAAAGTGTTACCATTTTTATTTATACAGTTTTTATCTCTATGATCAGTTTGTGGAAAGGAGTTCAGTTAGGAGGTCAAAAGTTGTAGAAGCTCATAAATCACATGAGAAGTCAGTCAGTTGAAAAAAAAAAATTAATAAAAGTTGAAATATTATATTAGAAGTTGACAGAAAAAATAATCGTTAGTTGCAGCTCTATTAGAATATCATCAGTATGAAATTCTAAAGTTGATCTAGCTTATTGTTAGTCTTATACAGCTAACAAACTAATACATAGAATAACATTACAACTTTCAACACACTCAAATGCAGTTTAGTATGATAGTGTAAGGTTAGACCAAGTGAAACAGCACTGTGTTACCTCACAATTTTAATTCGTCAAATAAACTGACCTGTATGAGAAGTATTTCAGCTTTGCAAGTAGAATGAAATGTCCTCATTTATATCAGACTGTCCTCCAAAAAAAAAAAAAACAACCCTATAGGTCGTTTTTTAAGCACCATATTACGACCTATATTTACGTTTTTAAGTCATGCGCCCTCTAGTGGGCGTAAAAATAATGACAGTGTCGTGTTACGTCTGTCGTCATGAAATGACGTATGACTGTCATTACCAATCAAAATGCGTGTTCATTTAAATGCAGTGTGTGGACTTTTTACACCATTTCTCTTATTTCCATTTACAAAAATTAAATTTTATTAATAACTACACCTACCCCATTCCTAAACCTAACCTTAGTGATTTATAATGCATTTATACTTTATGAGTGTAAATGGGATTCCCTGGGATCGAACCCACGATCGCATGATCACACGATTGCATATTGTTATTGCAATGCTCTACCAGCTGAGCTACGCGAAACCCGAAACCTGATGCAGATAAAAGGGAACAATGCATTAAAATGAAAGCGAATGCTCCTATGGGTCGTATTTCATGAATTAAAATGAAAGTATCCTGTTGTCGATAGGGGCGCCACTTTAGTAAACGCTCCTATGAGTCGTATTTCAGGGAAGTGACAAACGACCTATATGGTCGTATTGGTTTGAGAACATGTTGTTTATATCCCTCGGGACTCGCATGTGGCACTGATATCTGTCTCTCATTAGCTATCACTCCCGCGATTCTCGGCTTCGCCCTGCTTCATATCATGGTCATGTTAAAAACATGAATGCATTCACTCTTCCATAAACATTATTTCCCCATAAACATTATTAGATCCATCGGCATGACAAGTTCCATGACTCCACGCTCTTCACTGCATCATCAATCGACGCAATTGTTATTGTTTTAAAGAGGTTAGGGACGGCTAGCGATGACAAAATACAGATTGTGCCTTTAATGATTGAACACTAAAGTGTTACTGTGTTTGTGATATGTTGTGTACATGAGCAGAGCCATATCTGTGTTGTTAAATTCACATATATCTCATGTTTTCTCTGCTAAAGGCCTGTCTTCAGGCTGCAACTTCCTGTTTATTCTTGTTACTCTGTAATGAATGAAGCGAATCCGTACAAGTGCTTCCGTATGAGTTTTATTAGATGTACTTGCTGTTGCTGTGATGAAACATTACCAATGTTAAATAAAAGCTGAGGGTGATTAATGCAGGATCCCTGAGATGGACAAAACACTCTCACCTAAAGTGGTTTGCAAATCTCTCTGCAGTTGATAGATCTATGACACAACTGATTTTGTTTACTTTTATTGTCAAATTTCAGATTTGGTTGTTCCCAGGAGATGATGTCACCATGATGACTAAATTGCATTAATCCACTACACATCTCTCTCTCTCTCTCTCTCTCTTGCTGACACATTATTCAAGTAATGGAAAATAAACTGAAAATGTTTTGACAATACTTTTGTTCCAGTTCACTATGTCTGTCTTTTTTCTCTTTCCTTTCCCCCCCCATATATCTTTTTAATGAGATAACTTGACGCTGCACCACTAATCTGAACTATGAATTGCACACAACTTTTTTCAATTATCTAACGCTTCAAACGCTGCACAATCAAGGTTGTAAAGCACTAATGTTTGTCCTTTTATGGCTAGACAAGATATATTGCCAAAGTTTATTGTTTAATGAGTTTGTTTTACAAATTAAAAATTATAATGGTTGCCTAATGTACAATAGTTCACTAGTTTTTATTGTTTAATCAGCTCAGTCAAAGTGCCTCATGCAACAAAAAAGATAAAAATAATGTGAGATTTCTTTAATGTCATTTGTTTCTTCTAGGAAGAAATAAGATCAAGTGATGTACAAATGGAGACATTTTTTATGATTCACTTGCTATGATTGTCTAAAATCAGGCCAAAAAGTGAATATATATATATATATATATATATATATATATATATATATATATATATATATATATATATATATATAAAGAGTTTGGTTCCAAAATGCGATAAACGCCATTTAAAAAAAAAACGAGTTTCCGCCAAAATCAGTATTGTATCTGGTCGGTATTGAAAAGTCATTTATTAATTTTGCGCAAAATGCGATATCCGTCGTGTTATTCTGTCATGTTTTCTCCCTTTCTTTCCAAAACGCGACAAAAGCCAGTCTCCTTTTTCTGCAGAACGCGATATATCCGCTCTCAACCAATCACATCACTCCATTCCACCCACTGTAAACATTGAAGGCTTTTTTTTAATGTTTTAAATGTTTTTAATACCAATGTACTTGGCAAATGTGTTTATTTAACCATGCGGTGGCACCAGATATTCTTTAATCGGTAATGACAAATAATTTATAACATTAACAAGATGACCATTTTGGGAGCGAAGGCTGAATGTATTTTTAGTAAAATGCCTGTATACAAGATAAATATTGGCAAAGTTTAGACTCTGTCATATATGTGAATCAGCTTACTTTGTTGTGTATTTTCAATTTGAAAAATAACTTTTATATTGATGGATCAATTGCATTTTGGAAAAAAAAAAGTGTCATGGATTTATTGCATTTTGGGGAAAAAAATAATACGTTTTTATAATAAACTTTTTAAAATCAAAATGTAGATTTTAATTTTTAATGTTTTTATAACCAAAAGATGCTATGTGAAAGTTTAAAGTACACATGAAATCAAAATTGAGCTTATTTATTTTGTTAGCTGAAATTACTAGTTTTGTGTTGAACAATTCATCCGTGCAAGTCAGTCCACACAAAAAAAATGTTTGGCTTCGTAATATTTAATCAAAATCTGAAAATGCTCCTCCCCTCTGCAACGGTGCCCCTTCTCTAATGACATCAGTTTGACGGCTTGGGTTGTAAACCACTCCCCTCTGACCGTTAGTCTGCTATCAGCAAGAGATGGAGAGGAGGAGCGCTAAAATAAAACTCTGCCCTCTATTCAATATTCCGTTTCACTTGGAAATACGTCACAAAACTCGAGAGAAAAGTCGTTTGCAACTTCCGGTTCACGCGGACTTTAAAACAGAAAATAGTGATTTTCATCCTGCCACTTTCTTGGTAAAGAAAACACCTTTTTACTCAAATTAATCAAAATGGAGTTATTGCGTTTTGGAACCAAACTCTTCATATGTATATGTGTGTATATATATATATATATATATATATATATATATATATATATATATATATATATATATATATATATAGATATATATATATAGATATATATATATAGATATATGACCAGTCACGGAAAGTAGGGACACAAGTCGGTTCTGGGGCATTTTGAGTTATTCACAGATTCTGAAAGTGTAGTCTCCAAGCTTTCCAGTGATGTGTGACACATGGAAATCTGATAATATTTGGAGAAGTTGTGGCCATTTGAAGGTAGGCACTCAAGAAAGCTCTATAGGGAGAAAAACGTCTCTAAAGTTGCAGTTCTCGCCTGTTCTCACCTGCTGGGAGTGATAATAGGGCTCATTTACATCTCATTTAGATAAGCCATACCCCCTGTAAAGCTGCATGGACCGCATACTATTTATTATAAAGGTTCATGTGCATTGTAAATGTCAGTAATTTATCTTTTTTGACTTTTATAAAAATGATTTAGAGGCTGAAATATGTGACTTTTTTGTCAAAACTCTATTTGAACTTGTGCATTGTAGATAACATGTTTTAAGACACTCCTTTAAAATCTGCCCATCATTTTTAATGTTATTATTTTAATGTTTATGTAAAGAAAAAGTACATATTGATGCTAATTTTATTTGTTATTTGCTGGTTTTCCACATAAAACTTGGTGAATTGACTTTTTGAACAGGATTCTGTGATAACCGTGATCATTTTGGTCACAATAATCATGAAATGAAATTTTTCTCACATGAGAAGCCTGTTAAAGAAGAATAGGCAATCCAGGAACTAACTGGACTAACAGAGGCCAGAGATCGCTAACTATGGCTATTCAAAACACTTTTCAAGACAATAAATACACGATTGAGACGATGTCTGCATGTATTGACTGAATTTGCGTCTGAATAGCGCTCGCTCCGTGGGCGTTAGATTACATAAACAAAGAAGGTTTGTTTTCGATTTGACTTACACATTTTAAAACTTGACATTTCAAAGTTTTTTCAGACATAAGTATAATTTTTTTTATGATTAGTATTCACTAAGTTACAGTTCATTTTCTGAGAACTATCAGGTTGAACTTCGTTCAGAGGGAGATGAGAGATCACGCATCATGTTAGTTTTCTTTATTTTTCAAAAAGCACAACATTTTGTTTTTACTCTGAGTGTACACAAATAAAAGAAGACATTCTATAGTTTCAATTGATATATTACTTATGTCTCTATGACTAAAAATGACGGAGTATTTTAAGTCTGTTTTGCTGCAATGTGAAAAAATCCTGCAAAATGCGCCGGCGTGTTACCCGACTCCAGAGAGGTAATGTCTTATTATGCCGCTTTCATCGTCACTCAGATCGTCTTCAGAATCAGTGAGCGCTTGTTCATAAGCATCCGGCTTGTCGAAGAAGTACTTCAAAACATTTTCGGTGTAACGGCCACGGTTCTTCATTGAATTTTGATATCAGCTAGAGCCGGCCAGAGCGCTGCATAATAAGTAGCCACGCTTTCCAGTATGGAAATACACACAGACATGACACGCCCCTACTGCGTGCTAGAATCTCTGAAAAACAAGCCGATTTCAACCTCAAAATGTACGCTTTTAAATATACCAATACTGCTATCTCAAACACGGAAAGGCTTTTTCATGATCTCAACTAACAAGATTCTGCAAAAAAACGAAAATCACAAATTTTGAAAAAAAATGCTTCTTTCTCATTTTGCTCGAGAGTTGTGCTGCCGACTTGTGTCCCTGGTTTCCGTGACGGGTCACACATATATATATAAAATATATATATATGCATTTATTTAGTAATATATTTTGTAATATTTTCCAGCATGTTTAGATCAGTTAGATGTATAAAAAATATACTTAACACTTCTACAGTTGTAAGCAGGCCCCTGAGGTTGAAAATGCTAATATTTTTCTATTCGCTAACATCACAAGCACAATCTTGTTTCTCAGCACACACACACATTCCTCTTACAGGCACGAAGTTGTGCCCTTCACACTCTGTCAGCTTTATGGTGTAGGAACAAAATAAAGTGTAACTGAAATATTGCAGTTATTCCTATAAACAACAGAATAAAAGCTGACAATGTAACATGCTAGTTGCTCATTACAGAAGCATTAGCATAGCAGATACTGCTGTTTGCTCTTTATGGTTTCACATTGACTGCTTTTTAATGACTTCTTTATCTCTGCTGGCTTGCCCGTGGCTTTTCTCCCTCGTAGACTTTATTAATTTTACAACATACTTTAAATTCCCCCTGAATTGTAGATGAAAAGCTTTACTTTATCAACACAACTCAAGCTAACCCACTGTGTCTCCAACTGATGGTTTGTATACTTTGCTCTTTGCACTTGGCCTGGGGGCTATGCATCAAATAACTTTTTCAAAAATGTTATTTCAGGTAATGACAAGATTATATAAATTTTCACTTTTGAATAGCCAACTAGACTGGGGAGTCCCAGACCCTATGCTGAAAGTTGTATTAATCTGTATGACAGGTTGCAAAAACAGCAAGCAAAATGGGCAAGTACTGCAGAGCATCTAAGTGAACTGCTTCTTCATGAGATGTGTTTTTACTTTTATGCATTTGGTATAAACTTTTCTATGAAGGCTCGATTTATGATCTGAGGGGAGAAGTGATAGAGGAAGTCTTTGAAAACAAATTATATCCAATACTCTGCTATTCTAATTACAGTGAGCTTGATGGAAGTCATCATGTAATCTCAAGGTAAGTAAGACCATTCAAGTATACTTATGAACACAAGTAATGTACCAAATTATACTTTTAAAAGCTCTTTTCCAATGTTGAACTGACAAAATTGGAATATTATGTTTTGTTATTCTTGGTGACTCAGAATAATGTAATGCTTGAGCAGATTTCATTTTCTAATGCTACGAATGAGAATGAAATAGTAATTAAGATATAAAGCAATTTACATTTGCATTAGTTGAACTGCAATGGCTGAAGAATAAAATTACAGTACAGGAATGTTTCTGGATACTTCAGTACAAAAGAGTAGATAAGCAAAAAGAAATTTCAGATCTTGGAAATGCTTTGTGTAAACAGACTGTTCTAAGCAGACATCTTGCTACAGGGCAAAAGAGCCACAGGGACCTTGATGAATAAAATAACAAGACTTCCAATAGCGACTTCCCATAAATAATTAACTATTTCATGGTAGAGTGTGGAGCGTGAATCTGTGTCTTGTGTTGGTTAGTGAATCAGGTACAGAGAACAAGGTCATGGTAGCTCCAATTCTCAGTTCAGACTGGAATTGAATTTAACAAACTTTCCACTATTTAAGAGCTATATATGTGTGTGTGTGTGTGTGTGTGTGTGTGTGTGTGTGTGTGTGTGTGTGTGTGTGTGTGTGTTTTTGTTTATATTACATTGTGGGGACCAAATATAAAATATAATGTAATATAAACCTGAGTTCACCTACATCGTGGGGACCAGCCACCGGTACCCACAATGTAAATTAATTAATAAAAATACTAAATTATGTTTTGGTGAGAAAATAAAGGTGTGCACAGTTTCCTGTGATGGTTAGGTTTAGGGTTAGGGGTAGGGTAGGGGGATAGAAAGTAAGGTTTGTACAGTATAAAATGCATTGCGGCCTATGGAATTCCACACAATTCACAAAAACAAACGTGTGTGTGCGTGCTTGTACATGTTTTATAAGGGCACATCCTTTGAACCCATTATTCAAAAAAAAGTACAAAACAATGGGTCTCAATTACTAAGCATGCATGCACACTAATTTATATATTAAGGATCCTATCATACACCCACCGAAATGCAGCGCCAGGCGCGACGCAAGTTTTTTTTTTTTTTGCTAGTTTCAGCACGACGCAGTTATCATGTTCACGTCTAGCGCCACATTTTTTAAATAGCAGATGCATTTGCACCCATTTGTGCGCCCATGGGCGTGCTGGTCTGAAAACAAGGTGTGTTCATGCTCATTGTTGGCACGTTACTATTTTGAGGCAACTGAAATAGACTGCGCCATTGATCAACTGAAACCTGGTCTAAAGTCAATGGCACAAAATTTGTTTTGTTATTGAAACAGCGCATTAGTAATATGCGCCTATATGCGGGTGCACCATGCGCACACAGGGACATGTGGCAGCACAAAAACATGCTAAATATTAAAAATAAAAAGATTACAATGTAGGATTCACCAATAACATTTTATACTAAAATGTATTTTAAATTTAAAATGTGTGGGTCTGTATGAAAGGTGTTTATTGTGTTTGAACTGGTTTTGAGGATTGGCAGTGCTGGAGGATCTTGCTGCAGGTGAGAGCACATCTTTTAGAGAGCACCATATATTTTCTGAGAGTGACGAAAGGCTGTAAAGGAAAGGTTGTATAGAAAGGCCGTATATGGAGATGGTCTGGCTGTGTTTTATGCAAATGACTGACCTCTGGCACATGGTCGCTCATTTAGAATACTCCAAGTTCATTAACATTATAACGAGGTTAAGAACCAATTCGTGTGCATACGCACGTGTTGTGAATTAGGCGGAAGTTTTTTGTGAGAAGTTCTCCTGTGTGTACAAATACAAAATAATCCATGCAATTACTGTGAATGAGACCCAATGTCTTTTGGGTTTAGTGACTCTTTCTGTAGGTTATATCATTATGCTAATAGGTGGCAATAAGTTACTGACTGTCTTTATGAGTGAGTCATGGAATCATTACCTCAACTGATTTGTTTAAAACTGATTTATTCAGGAAAGATAAAAGTGATTGGCTATTTCCAAATATGCATACTTCCCTACTATATAGTTGGTGAAAAACATTATGTGAAAACAGTTGTATGTCCAAATTCACAGTATTTATAAAACAGTAGGCAAAAAGAATTATTTGTATTTGTATGTTGTAACTTAGAATATTGTGTCTAAAACAGAAGTTACTTAATATTAACATCTTGTTTATTGAACTGTTGTATAAAAATTATCACAATTGTACATCACAAAGTATGTAAAACCATGCGTACACTATTTGATATAATTTAAGAATGAGAGTAGGATTAACAGGCAGGCTTGAATAACTAGATGGTTGTAGGAAGATGGGGGATGTTTGACGGATTATGACATCTTAAGAGTCTGGTTGAACTAAATGAAGCAGCAGGAGAGCAGAAGCCTATATTTCCTCCACATACTAAAATTCCCTGAGTCCAGCTTTGCTGTATCTAGAGCAGCATTGAAATGCAGTGAGTGATGTACCATCAAAAGAACTGTGAAAAGAATATTGCGTAAAGTGGTGTGTCAGTCTTGAAGACTTTGATGAAGGCCTTTTGAAACTGAAATTCAAGCCGAAGCTTTAAAAAAATATGAGTTGCACACATTATATGATTACTGCAACAGCAAATGCTAAATGAATAAATATATATATATATATATAGACTAGTGTCTGTGAATATTAAACCGCAAAAAGACCATTTAGATATGATTCCTGCATGTTTGTGTCTCTGAAATGAATGGCGCTGAAGCGCGGTTTCATTTAACACACACACACACACACACACACACTTACACTCGCAGTGTTTTCATCGCCTCATGTACGCACAAAATTCATCTTCAAAAGTCACTTCATCACTTCATCAGCATTTTATCGCTTTATTTGAGAAAATCTATCGTCATACCATAAACACAAAGCAACTCAAAGGTCTTGGCAACACGTCAAAATAAAAGTTTGATTTAACTTGACAGAAATATACTGTTGTACAGTAGAATTTAAATATGTTTCAATGTAATAATAATACTAACACTAATAGACTTAAAAATAATAATAATAAATTATTAAAACTATATTTATAAGGAACAATCTCAGTTTTTCTTCCATGTTTTAAACAGTAAAGCTCTGTTGTGCAGCACTTTGATTAAAAAAAATTTTAATTTCATGATTAAAAGATAAATTAATGTTATCCGTTCATTTGATTGCCAGAAAAATTAAAATACGCAACAGAATTTCTGAAAAACAAAAAAATATAAAAATACATTTTTTAATGAATAAATTAGTTGTTTTTTAAAATGTAATTAATTAGACATTCTGTTTGATTATTAAAATTTTAAAATCAAATCCATTCAAATCAAATCCAAAATTTTAAATAAACCCACATGTTTTAGGGAGGTTGGCCAGTACAGCTGTCACTGAAGGACACAAGTTTGACCTTTCACATGGTCCTCCAAACTGTGGCATTGCTCTTGAATATTTCTGGCAGTTTCTCTGTAATTACCTGCCATGTGCTTATATGTATACAGGTAATTGACAGCAAAAAGAATAAGAATACAAATGTAGAATAATACACAGAGTACCTGCCATTTTCACCACCACCAGTGGAATCCAGAGCTTCATATTTCTATAGTGTAAAATGTAAAGGAAATGTATTTCTAGTTTCGCTCTGAACACCCTATGAATAGTTCTGACAGCTGCCCTGGTCTGTCCAGAAAGGACTTTTCTGGTCTCCTAAGTTGGCAAGTACAAATCCTAAATAGATCTGCTCAGTCAGGCAGCAACTTGCAGGAACAGCTGGCACTCATACCACAGCTGATTACCACTACTCATCTGCTTCTACTGGTTACAAGTGTGACTACGAGCTCCCAAAACTTTTAAACCTGCTCCCATTAGCACACACATTTAATTGACACTAGACCTTCATGTTGCACAGTGCATGTACAAGTAGCAGTGGGTATCTCAGCAATGAGGTTGCTAGAGATGGAGTTATGTTTGGAATAGGTTAGCATTTACCATGTTAAGACTGCCACTGACTACCACTATTGTTAATGGGTGTTAGCTGTGATGTCAAGACATCTATAATTATAATTAAAAGATTACATTACATTTACATTTAGTCATTTAGCAGACGCTTTTATCCAAAGCGACTTACAAATGAGAGTAGTAGAATCAATTAAATCAACATGAGAACAACAGTATGTAAGTGCTGAGTGAAGTCACAGTTATGTCAGTAAAGTGCTCATAGCGAAATTTTTTTTTTTTTTTTTTTTTTAATAAATAAATACACAGATAGGAGAAGAATACTAGTCAAGGTAAGTGCTACTACTACTGGGTCAAGTGCTGACGAAAAAGATATGTCTTTAGCATTTTTTTGAAAATGGCTAGAGACTCGGCTGCTCGGATAAAGCGTGGTAGGTCATTCCACCAGCCAGGAACAGTCCCGGAGAAGGTCCGTGAGAGTGATTTTGTGCCCCTATGTGATGGCACCACAAGGCGCCGTTCACTTGCAGAACGCAGGTTTCTGGAGGGCGCGTAAGTCTGAAGTAGTGAGTTAAGGTATAGCGGTGCAGAGCCAGCTGTCGTTCTGTAAGCAAACATCAGAGCCTTGAATTGGATGCGAGCAGCTACTGGCAGCCAGTGCAGACTGATGAAGAGAGGAGTGACGTGCGCTCTCTTCGGTTCGTTGAAGACCAGTCTTAATATGATTAATATGAGGCAGAAGTACAGAATGTCACATTTTATTATTGGCTGTTTTGTTTCAACACAAAATGTTTTACTTTAACTAAGAAGAACAGCACTATAAGAGTTTCATCTCTCTGCCATACGTATTGGGACGGTTTAACTTAAAGTAAATGTAAATGTGTAAAAGATAATAGCTATTTAATTGTAAATCCCTTGCAAGCAATCACAGGAGTCTGTGAGTCTGTGACCAATAGACATCACCAGACTCTTGGTTTCACACTCTGAAATGCTTTTCCAGGCCTTTAATGCAGCCATTTTCAATGGTTACTTGTTTTGGGGAGTTTCTGCCTTTAGTCTCCTCTTTAGCTGGTGAAATGCTTGTTCAATAGGATTTAAATCTGGAGATACTTATGCTTACATTAGGCAAAGGGATGAAACTCTAAAAATGCTGTTCTTTTCAGTTGGTAAAACATTTTGTGTTGAAACAGCCAATAATAAAATGTGACATCCTGTACTTCTGCCTAATATTAATCTTTTAATCATATTTATAGATGTCTTGACACCATAGCTAACAGAGCAATTTTGTCTTCACTGTTCTAATATTTGTGGAGGGCACTATATATATATATATATATATATATATATATATATATATATATATATATATGTTCTCATTACTGTAATTCTCAGTATTAATACATTTTCATTATACAAATTTTTTTTTATTTTTACTTTTTTCATTCATTGCCAATACTAACAACTATACTAGGTAACTTATCATTATTATTATAATTATTATTTTACATATTTTTAGATAAATTAAATTTTTTTTTTTGCCATTTTACTGTTAAGGTTATTTTGTTGGTGTAAAGAAGACTTTTATATACAACTCATAATTTGATAAAATATTATTATGCATTTTAACTTGGTTACCATTATTTATGAAAAGAGAAAGTTCAAAACACCAGCATTTATTTGAAATATAAACCTTTTAAACAATGTAAAGTCTTTACTGTCACTTTAGAACAATTGCATGCATCCTCACAGAATAAAAGAATAAAAAAAAAAAACCTTACTGACCCTAAACTTTGAAATGAAAGTGTTTTGTGGCCATGAGATATTGCAAAAGTTGATACTGTAACTAGATGGTGCTCACAGAATGAAACATAAGGTCATTTGACACAACACATGTTTATTGTTGCATACACTGCTAACTAGACTTGTGCCGATATTTGGTAATGCGATAAATCGCGATAATGAATATGCACGATATTGTAATCGTCGGCACTTCAGAATATCGTAAATAATAAATTATTACCAATTATTAATTTTTTATAAGGCAATTAAGAATACTTTACCCATCAATCGTATAAAATGCACAACACCGCTATTCTGCGTCAAAAGGACACGCGCTCAGATGTAAACAATCCCAACGTGCACGAGAAGCACATGGCGGAACCAGTGAAGGAGACGAGCTGAATGAAAGTGCGCGTTCACTCTCTGACAGCAGAGGGCGCTAATGGAACAGCAGCGTGCAGCGGTTACCACGGAAACCGTGCAAACAAAGTAACTGCGCTAGTGAAGTTTTTAAAATGCTTCAAACAGCCATTCATTTTTTTGTAATCTCAGTGTTGTTCATCACAGCACCAAATACTGAATACTTAAAAAAGACTTAAAAGGATATTTATTGTCAAACCTAAACATTTTTATATTTTAATCTGGACTACAACATGCCCTAATGATTAGAAATGTTCTGATTATTTGTTATTGTTCAGTAAAACTTTGAAAACATACAGCTTCATTAGTTAACATGTTAATTCATTATCACTAAACTGACAATAAAAATACTTATAAAGTATTAATTATTATTAATTAATGTTATTTCTTAGTTACTATTTGATAACATTACTAAAATCACAATAACTTATTTAATGGACCTGAGATAAAACTAACAATGATCAGTTGTGTTTCTAAACTAACATTAACAAAAAATAACACTTTCTGTAACAAATGTAGCTATTGCTCAATCTTAGTTAATGCATTAAATAGAGTAAAGTGTTATCTGTTGTTCTTTATAGCCTAATTCTTTTGCATTTTAATGTTTGAAAATTTCAGTCAGAGTTGTTTTTGCTTTGTTACAAAAAGAGTTCTTAAACCTGTTAAACTATGACAAAAATGGATTTGCAACTTATTTTAATACCGTGATAATACCGTATACCGTGATAAAAGCTTCATCAATTAATCGCAACATGAAAATTTGATACCGTCACATGCCTACTGCTAACTATTTTGCAAACTATATTATTACATTTTTGTTAACAAGATCGATCAAAAAAGCTAGTTTAGTTTCTCTAGCCCAGAGGTGTCCAATCCTGCTCCTGGAGGGCCGCTGTCCAGCAGAGTTTAGCTCCAACTTGCCTCAACACACCTGCCTGTAAGTTTCTAGTATGCCTAGTAAGACTATAGCTGCTTCAGGTGTATTTAATTGGTTTGGAGCTGAGTTCTGCATGACAATGGCAAACATCTATTGTTTTTTATATTGAGCCAATTAAATCTTCTATTCCTTAAAATATTTTAGTGCGCAACTGAATTACTCCATATGTTTACACATAAATATGCAAGATCAACATGAACTTATGTTTGTCATTTTTATTTCTTCGCAAATGTTTTTTTAAGCTGTAACAGCCTCTGGGAATTTGCATGAAGCATTTGACAGAGGCTATGTTTTTCAGCCAGAATGGTTTTTCTACCTATCACTAGCTGTAGGACAGGGCATATAATTTTCTAACCCTATTATTTTTGCGTAGTCTGTAATATGTTATTCATTATATAAATAATACATCTCTGTCTGTATTAACAAAACCTCTCTGAAAGAAACAGCTTAAACCAACTGACAGCCTGAAATATTCGCAAATGCTTCTAGCTACACAAGCTCTGCTTCACACACGGTTGTATTCCTGAAGGTTTGTTTAGAACTCCACAACTGTCTTGACCAAGCAACCATTTGAAAATACTTTAGCTGAGCAAGTTATTGGAACTGTAGAGCAATTGCATATGGTGGTCTTAACTGGTTTTCACTAGTCAGGTTGGTATGGTTTGAAGTCAGGAAGATTTTGTTTTAATTTATTGAAGCTAATACATTTATTAAGCAAGGGCACATTAAATTGATCAAAAGTGATCTGTCATAAAATCTATTTCAAATAAATGCTGTTCTTTTGAACATTATTTTATCAAAGAATCCTGAACAATGTAACATGGTTTCACCAAAAATATTCAGCAGCACAACTGTTTTCAACAGTGATAATAAGAAATGTTTCTTAATCACCAAATCTGCATATTAGAACGATTTCTGAAGGATCATGTGACACTGAAGACTGGAGTAATGATGCTGAAAATTCAGCTTTGCCATCGCAGGAATAAATTACATATTAAAATGGAAAACAAATATTTAAATTGTGATAATATTTCACAATTTTTATCTATGTATTTGCATTTGGGTGAATTCAGGTTGATTTGGACACTTTTCCCCAGTTATCTCCATGGCAAAAAGTGTCTTAATTAAACTGAATTCACCCTATATATCATATGATATTGAAACACTGATGGGCCATAACAAAGGAAAACAACTTGTTGTTTTGCCTTTTTTTCCACCTCGTCTCTTTCTAAAAGCGGAGCATGGAAAAAAGTAAAATGCAGACAGCAGGCAATTTATTAGTGCTGTACCACAGCAAGTTGCGTGGCATTTTGGCAACATAATTACCAAGCTGAATGCCCAGGTCTCTCTCTTGTTCCTTCTCTTTCTTTCTAAAACACAAAGCTCTGTCACTGGCCCCTAGAGCCCTGGGAGAACTATGGGGACGGCCCCCACACACTGCTGATTATAGCCTAGAGAGTGAGCAAGAGAGAGAGAGAGGTGCGCTGATACAACACACATAAAAAGCAGCACACCCACATGACAGAGAAAGAGAGAGAGAGAGAGAGAGAGAGAGAGAGAGAGAGAGAGAGAAACAGTCTGTGAGTTTGTGAGTGAGCAAATGTGAGAAGAGAATAAAACCATGGTGTTAAAGGATGAACATGTAAGTAAGAATTTGCGAGAGACAGAGAACACAACATTAATTATCAGACTGACTAATAATTTGATACAAATGAACTCAATTCTGTCATCCTTAAGGCAACAGCACATTGAATAACTTCTACTATTCATAAATGTCATTAGCCACACCATGCAAATAATATTCAGGAGCATATTTACTAAACAGGTGACCTCAGTCTTATTCATTATCCACATGCAATCAAGTTTAACCAGGTGCTTAATAGTGGATTTGCGTATTTAAATGAAGTCATTATTATTCTTTTCAGTCTAAAAACACTTCCTTTTTATGTAAATGTGGCTCATTATACATTACACCTTGTTCACAAATTTCAATGTTATTTGTCTGGAGCGGCTAGTGTCACGCTATAAACTTTTTTACATTTATTTTCTATTGGCCATGGCAGCAGTGATTCATCAAATGATGGACACGAACAGGGTTTGACATTAACACCCGCCAACCCGCCAAATGCGGGTGGATTTCAGCAGTGGCGTGTAATGCAGTTACTCCTACAAGCAACTTTGGCGGTCTTTTAAAAAGGCATCTGAAATAATAAATTAAGTTCAAAATAGTGTCAAAAATATAGATTTTTCGATATGTATCAATATTGAAATATCTGAAACGCTTCCAATACTCATTTTCCACAGAATAGATACACAATACCTGTTGTGCTTTTTCTCTCTCTCATGTCTCTGACAGCGAGTTGACACACACACACCCGCCTTCCATCACTTACTCATTAAATTTGCTCTGGATGAATATTGTTGGTGTTACAATGCTTGAATTTCAGCATGGGTTTGTGCGTACTCACTGCACATAATTTTACTCATTCCCACAGATTTTGTGCTCACACCCAAAGCCGCCTCTTCTTTTTCGCTGCTTATCACACAAATACACAAAATAATGTCAAAATAATGTTAAAATCTTGGTGAGTATTCACGTAAACACAGTCATTTATGTTTAATTAGTTATGAAACTGCATGAATATGCAATGGATCCATGCGTCAGGCCTTAAAGTGACAGCAGCCTAATATACCTGCTGTCAAATTATGAGATAATATTAAAAATATCTATATGGCAGTTTTTTCCCCATGGTATCAATGTCATAATTGTGACCAGTGAAAATGCTTAGTGGCTAGTAACTTTGGAAAACTACTAGCCACAGTGGCTGGTGAGTAAAAAGTTAATGGTAGCGACCGGAAGCGGCATATTGTATAGAAGCATTGATACTTTTAAATTATGATTTTATATATTTTATAATAATTATTTATTATTAATAATTCGAATGTATGCACATTTATATACACATTTATTGATTATAATATTGATGCAAATATTTGATCAGCCAATCACATGGCAGCAACTCAATGCATTTAGGCATGTAGACATAGTTAAGATGCTGAATTTCAAACTGAGCATCACAATGGGAAAGAAGGGTGATTTAAGTGACTTTGAATGTGGCATGGTTGTTGCTACCCGACAGGCTGCTCTGGGTATTTCAGAAACTGCTGATCTACTGGGATTTTTATACACAACCATCTCTAGGGTTTACAGATAATGGTCCAACAAAGAGAAAATATCCAGTGAGAGCCAGTTCTGTGGGCAAAAATGCCTTGTTGATGCCAGAGGTCAGAGGAGAATGGCCAGAATGGTTTGAGCTAATAGAAAGGCAACAGTAACTCAAATACACTCGTTACAACTGAGGTATGCAGAAGAACATCTCTGAATGCATAATAACACGTCAAACCTTGAAGCACATGGGCTACAGCAGCAGAAGACAACACCGGGTGCCTCTCCTGTCAGCTAAAAACAAGAATCTAAGGCAACAATTCGCACAGGCTTACCAAAACTGGACAATAGAAGATTGGAAAAATGTCACATGCCTGTTGAGTCTTGATTTCTGCTGCGACATTCAGATGTTAGGGTCAGAATTTAGGGAAAACAACATGAAAACATGGATCCATCCTGCATTGTATGAACGGTTCAGGTTGTTGTTGGTGGTGTAATGGTGTGGGGGATATTTTCTTGGCATACTTTGGGCCCCTTAGTACCAACTGAGCATCATGAAAGAAAGCTTAAATCATCTCAAATTGGTTTCTTGAACATGACAATAAGTTCACTAAACTCAAATGGCCTCCACAGTCACCATTGAAATCCAAAAGAGCACCTTTGGGATGTAATGGAGATTGGCATAGTAAATGTGCAGCCGACAAGTCTGAAGCAACTACGTGTTGCTATCGTGTTAATATGGACCAAAATCTCTGAGGTATGTTTTCAGACCTTTGTCAATCTATGCCAAGAAGAATTAATGACATCAATCATTTTTTACTTGACAAATTTGTTATCTTGTTAGCCTGAATATGTGTTCAAAACAAAAAAGGTTTGTATAAAAGAATTACAGCAGGGATTCATCATGGATCAGGGATTTAGTAAATGATGTTACAACATCAGGCCCTTAAAAGAGAAGATGAACAGACGTCTAAACGCAACACAGGATGGGTATAGAGTGCTCATTTCTGAAAGGAGCCAAGTCGAGCTGTGCGAGGGTGTGTGAGAGCAAACTGAAAATGGTTTGAGAGAGGGAGAGTGTGCAAAGCAAAAGAGAAAAGAGGACTCTTGAGAGGGGGAGAGAGACAAAACTCATCACAAATAAGCAGGAGAGCACTTCAGTATGGCACAAAGACCTTAGAGCATTCGATTTATTATAGACGCAATGTGATTAAGCCAACTGCACAATAAGATCTGGTTTGTTACGTGATTTAATGAGAAAGTGGAAACAGTTTCAAATGTGTCCTCTCCCATCTGGGACGCTGCAAATGAGAGTGCTATAATAAAAACAAGAAAAGAATGAGTGAAAACCAAAAGATATATTTAAGGCACAAATGCTGTGACTGCCTGAAGAAAACATGCAGTGCCAAAACATTATCTCCCATCATCCCTTTTGTTTGCCTTCTCCTTGCTGTAACAAGGCCCGATCATGTCTTCAGAGAATATAAGAAGTTGAAATGCACTTCAAAGAGGATAATCTCTTTTTCTTCAATCTAGCTTCACATTAACCATGCACAGAGCTCTTTTGTGTGAATGAAAAAGACAGAAAGTGAATTTTTACAGATTTTGAAGAAATGCTTACAGATTCTTTTAAAGAACTGAAGTGGTGCTTTCCTGCATAAAACATGTCGACACAATGCTGGGGTGTCCTGGGTGGTTGCCAGGGTGTTGCTATGGAGTGGTTACTAACAGGTTGCTTCACAGTTGCAAGGGTGTTATGAGTGACAGAATGTGTAACTTAGTGGTCTCTGCCCATTAAATGGTTAATTCACTAAAAAATGAAAATGCTGTCATTTATTACTCACCCTCATGCCATTCCACACCCGTAAGACCTTCGTTAATTTTCGGAATGCAAATTAAGATATTTTTGTTGAAATCCGATGGCTCAGTGTGGCCTGCATAGCCAGCAAAAACATTTCCTCTCTCAAGATCCATAAATGTACTAAAAACATATTTAAATGAGATCATGTGAGTACAATGGTTCATTATTAATATTATAAAGCGACAAGAATATTTTTTGTGCACCAAAAAGCTGAAGCTTCAGAGCGTTATGAATCTTTTGTGTCAAATCAGTGGTTCGGAGCGCCAAAATCACGTGGTTTGACACACGATCCGAATCATGATTCGACACAAAAGATTCATAGCGCTCCGAAGCTTCATGAAGCAGGGTTTTGAAATCGGCCATCACTATATAAGTCGTCATTTTGTTTTTTTGGTGCACCAAAAATATTCTCGTCGCTTTATTAATATTGAACCACTGTACTCACATGAACTGATTTAAATATGTTTTTAGTACATTAATGGATCTTGAGAGAGGAAATGTCATTGCTGGCTATGCAGGCCTCAATGAGCCATCAGATTTCAACAAAATTATCTTAATTTGCGTTCCAAAGATGAACGAAGGTCTTACGGGTGTGGAACGGCATGAGGGTGAGTAATAAATGACGTTATTTTCATTTTTGGGTGAACTAACACCTTTAAGTGCAGATGCAACATTAACTATCTACAGATCTGTGCTATGTTGAGGGGCAATACACATTCTTTAGGGGCAGTATGCTGACTCACAGGCAATGTTCAGGGCATCTTTCTCCAGTGGGCGCCAGTTTCGATTAGGAGGGGGAACTATGTCTGGCAGATGGCGTGGTGGGGGAAGACTAAGAGTGACACACATTGACAGGAAGCCAGTATGGAAATGACAAGGCTTGGCAGGACATTAGGGATGTGATAAGAGATGAAAGGAAAATAGAGAGAGGATTGTGTGGGAGAAGTCTTCATGTGCATGTATGAAAATGCATTGCGCTTCCTCTGCAATTACTATTAAACAGCAGCCTGTTTGAGTCTTGCAGACTACTAAGTTACATACAAGGACTTTTAAAATTATTTCATATATGCATTATGCAGATAAACACACTGTCACAAACACACACATCCTAGCTTGACATACTATTTAGTGCATGTGCATACAAACATTCTCAGGTAAACAGCCCAAATAATATACTGTATAATATACTGTATACAATTAACAGTTTTTTTTAAATAGTAAGCTACTCAATCTACATAATATGAATATTAAACAACTTAATTGTTAATATGGCTCAAGACAAAGGCATCATATCCAGCATCTGAAAGCAATCATTTGAAAAGGTATGTCAATATCACTGTTATAGCCCTGAAGATTGAGGGATTAGAGGTGTGATTGAATCGAGGTGACAAAACCCTGCCACCACTGATTGTTTGCAGTGTTTGCTTTAGGGTTTTGATATTTGAGATGCATTTTGATATATTTCAAGGTATGTTACTAGTCTTTGGCTCAAAAATGGTTATGTAACCAGGAAGAACATGCCACACACACATATATATCAATGTCAATTTTAGCTCATTAGTTCATCAGTTCTGGGTGATATCCTAAAGTAGTGTTATATTGTCAGGATTGGCCCTTACTTGCCAAAATTTCAAAATGTTGGGGTCAGTAAGATTTTTTTTTTTTTTTTTTTTTTTTTTTAAAGAAATTAATACTTTATTCAGCAAGGTAGCATTCAATTAATCAAAAGTGTCAGTAAAGACATTTATATTGTTATAAATAAATAAATAAATAAATAAAAACCTCTTCTGAACTTTCCATTCATCAAAGAATCCCTAAAATATGAATCATGGTTTCCACAAAAATATTAAGCTGCACAATTATTTTCAACATTAATTACAAAAATAAATGCACCAAATCAGCATATTAGAACGATTTCTGAAGGATCATGTGACACTGAAGACTGGAGTAATGATGCTGAAAATTCAGCTTTACCATCACAGGAATAAACTATATTTTAATATATATTCAAATAGTTATTTTAAATGATGTTTTATTACCAAAGTTCAGGAGGAGCAGGTTCAGATAATTAACCTAATTAGCACAAGTGGAAAACATTCAGCTAATCAACCAACAACAAGAGGTACATATACTGCAGACTCACCTGACACGTTGATAGTTCATCAGCATCCCTCCACCACCCCATCTCCCAACTTTAGTTCTATTTATTATTACCACATCCGGGGGGAGCATTCTGGGTTGGGGCCAAAATTTCCGAGCTCGGAGCCCTCCCTCCGGACAGCATGCCAAATACGCATAACTTACTCTATTTAATTATATGTATGTGTGAACTTGTGAAATTGTAAAAAAATATTGCTGTTTAATGTATTTTTGATCAAATAAATGCACCCTTGGTGAGCATGAAAGACTTCTTTTAAAAATATTTAAAAAATCTTACCGACCCCAAACCTCTGAACAGTAGTGTAAATCGTCTTTCTTTCTTTCTTTCTTTCTTTCTTTCTTTCTTTCTTTCTTTCTTTCTTTCTTTCTTTCTTTCTTTCTTTCTTTCTTTCTTTCTTTCTTTCTTTCTTTCTTTCTTTCTTTCTTTCTTTGGGATTAAAAAAATAATATTGTTAGTGAATGGTGAAGGAATCATTTCTCCTTCCTCTCACCTTATCTGATTGAAAATATAATAAGTGATATCTCCCATACCTACTGATCTTGTATTAAAGGCTATCTCAACAAATACAATCCCTCATAGTAAATCATAAATTGCTGATAGCACTAAACAAAAGTGCCTTAAGCAACTAGTATAGAAGAGGCCTATTTAATAATGAAATTCAAGTCAATAGCAAAGATTAGTCATCACTACAAGAACAACAATGTGAAGTAACATCAATCAAGTGCAAGAAATATGAACCATATGAGGACCGGAGGCGACAGCACATCATTTGGTGTATTTAGGAAAAAAGCAGAAAACAATCAGTCATTCTGAAACTAATTTGAAAGGGACAGAGTCGATGGGGATAGTCTGAGGGTTTCACATGATGTGTTGAGAGTTTGAAATTCTATTTTAAGATCATATGATTTTTCTTGAGAAAAAATAGTAAATACAAACTTTAAGTCTAAAATTGAAAGCTAACATTTATTGAACAGATAACAGCTGCAACCAGCTCTCCTTTCCCCATCAGATGAAGCATCCATTTGACTTGTAAAACATCTGTCCAGCAAGTATAATCAAACGTCCCGTCCACTATGTTTATTCAGACACAAGGCTCATAAATCAAACACTAGCCGTATCTCATGCGGCAGTCACCTCAAGGCAACTTGAAATGGAAACTAATGCATTTAGTATGAATCTGATCACAGAGGCTGAAAAGCACCACTTAGAGACAGGCTGACGGGTTCAACTGAGGCATATATTTCAAAAAAAGTGCAAATTCACTTTACACATAAGCGACTACTGTTACTTAACAGCGTGTGTAAGTGCGCCTGTGTGTTTGTGACTGAGTATCTCAAATGCCCACATGTTCACACACAGACACCCACATGCATTGAGTGTTAATGTCGCTGCTTGTTGGCAGCTATCACACTTTCTCTGTTAATCTGCTTTCTGTTCCAGCAGCTTGTGGCTTGGAGATACCAGGCCATGTTGCCAAGCGACAGGTACCCATTCTGTTTTTCTTGGTTGCCATGGTGAGAGGAAGGAGGGTGGGGCCTGAATGAAACAGGTACAGACTGTCTCTGAGACGGCATCATCTCTCATGTGCACTTCATAGATGCACGCATACAAACACCATGCGGGTTAACGTTAAAACTGGTAAATATTTCTATACTCATTTTTTAGCAATGTTTCATTGTTGTGTAAAAAGGGGGAAATAAAATCAAATAAAATACAAAACTTTTCTTTAATAAAATATTTTTTAAAACAATATTGATTAATTAATTTGTTTATTTATCAATCAATAAATCATATTCCAGATTTAATTAAAAAATCCATGCCTGAAGAAACATGTTCCTATACAGGACCTTATAAAAGGATCCATAAACATATCTAAGTATAAATAATTAGTTTATATTCTGCCCTGTATTGTGTCCATATATTTATCTACAGACAATTTTCAAAGCATTTCCAACCTGCAGCGAGCATTAACCAGCCTAAGTGTTATGAAATTACACAAAAAAAATCAGTACTAAAAATGTACTTCGTTTACATCCTATTTTTAGCCACAGCAGAGTTGTTTTGTCTGCACACTGCTAGTGGTAAAACACTGCAAGATGATCACAGATCAGCTTCACACTTTTTTTTCCTTCTTTTTTTTTTTTGTATTATTAGCACTAGAAAAACAGCACAATACTCTAAACTGACTAATAGGCAAGATAAGGAGGAACAAACACTGATATTATTCATCATGTGAATATTCTTTACAAGTTATTAGACCATGTGATTGTTCGTAGAATTACTCTGATGTGATAACATTCAAGGTGTTGTCTTAGTTAACGAGAATTACGATTTCGTTCATGTGAAAGGAGCAAACAAAAGCCTCCGTCTCCGACTGGTTTCTTCTTGGCGGGTGCAGGGTGCGGGCGGGAGATGTGGAACAATAACCTCAAGCTGGTATTTCCTGGAAAACTGAGATAATAGGTCGGAGAGAGAAGGTGAAACATGGCAGTGTTAATTACATGACCTGGCGAGTGTCTTAAAAATTATTCAAGGCAACTATTTCCACTTTCCACTTAACTGCCACTACAGCTAAACTGGTGCTTTTGAGCTTGTTGTGTGATGCAAACATCACAATGCATTAAGTTACAAATCGCACACTAAGGTAAAAGTGTTTTTAGGTCATAACATAGAATTGTGCAAGGAAATAAGTCTTTATTAACTGATAATCTGCCTTAAATCTGTGAAAAGGAATAGAAGTTTTTGGTGTTCTACTGCCTGTTTTTCGTTTTAGCTGAAAACTGCAATGAATCGTATGTATAGGTACATTTTGTAGTTTTGCAAAAATCTAGGTCGAGACACGTTATTCCAATAAGCCTAGGGTGATATTTAGCACATGTAGTTCTATAACCATTTCTAAAAACATTCTCAAACATAGTTCCTGCTCTTATGCTATTGTCCATTTAGACAGTCGACTCAATGCTGCTTCAACACCTGTCTTTGTTGCCTTTCACATACTCCATTAACCCCTCATTGCTTTTCAGTTTGTATCTCATTCGTAGATTTTGACCTCTCTTCACTTCCCCCTGGAATAGCTGGCCATTTTTGGACCAGTAATAATAATTACAATCCATGTCTACAGCACTTGACTGGACAAGCTCAAGAGCTATTCTTTCTATTCATGCCATTCTGAGGTGTTCTGAGTGAAGCGTGCATTCATGACGACTAGTCGCTTCTTGTTAGTCTCCAATGAATGGCCTCTCACGCCGCTCTCTTTTCATGGATGCTGTAAGGGATCTTTGTGAGATGATGTTAGCTATATGAGGCTATTCATGGGTGGCAGAGAGAGTTGGTTATTGTCATTTAAGGGTGCAAGTTTGATGCCAAAAATATTCACGTCGCTTTATAATATTAATATTGAACCACTGTACTCACATGATTTAAAATATTTAAATATGTTTTTAGTACCTTTATGGATCTTGAGAGAGGAAATGTCCATTGCTCCCTATGGAGGCCTCACGGAGCTATCGGATTTCAACTAAAATATCTTAATTTGTGTTCTGAAGATTAACAAAGGTCTTACGGGTGTGGAACGGCATGAGGGTAAGTAATAAATGACAGAATTTTCATTTTTGGGTGAACTAACCCTTTAATATTCTAATTATGTATAGATCATGTAAACACCTTATTTTGAATGTCCATTGTATTTATTTATTTATTTATTAATAATATCTTAGCATTATATACAAAATATTTATGTATATCTGCATGTCTGAAACCCACTGTGCAACATAACAGGCAACTGTACGGTAAGATGCCAAGGACACATTTTTGTTGTGAGGAGGAGCTTTTACAAAAAGAGTATAAATCAATACAAGCGAAAGCAGCCTGATATTCACAAAGGTGACCTTTGCAATTCATCCTTCACCTTCCTGTCTACTAAGACTTGAATATAAATGAAAGATTTGATTAAATTATTGATAATGCAGTGTATTCCAGTAGCTCTTTATACTCTTTGGACTATAGAAAACACTATTTCAGAGTGAAGGCATCCTTAAATGGAAAATGGTGTGCATGTACTGTAAATGATTATAAGACTGATTAAGAAAATTTTATTTAAAATACAAGTTAAAAAGATTTATTGGCAGAACAACCATGTGAACAGGTAAACAATGTGGATCTGCTGAGAAGCCTGTTTCAGTAAGGAGGTTCAACCAACTCTGAGTTAAAACTTGAACTCTGAGTTGACTTACTCTGAAATGGGAAACTCTGAGTTTTCTGTTTCAGAACAGTTGAATTGAGTTAGTTCAATCGACTCAAAGTAGGTTGAGTCAGCGTGATTTTATTATTATTAAACACTTGTTAGGCAATTTATTTCCACTTTTACAACATTTTCTTCATTTTTATTGAAAATAAATGCCTTTCTGATGTGATAGGCTATGTGATGGGAAAAGGCAGAAAAGCAAGCTCGCCAGAAGACGAATTCAGACCCACTCAATTGTGTCACAAGTTAATCCTCAGCACCCAACACACTACTGTCTACACCACTGAAGCCATTAATCATGTGCGTTATTTTTAACCTTGTGTGACGTTGGTGGGCGGGGCTACTGTAAATTTGCACTTAGTAATAGACACTCCGAATAATCTTGTTTTCCGTTTGCATTAAGATTATTTTTATTACCACACTGATATTGATCATTTTACTTAAGTAAAATGCAATTAATTTAGATCCCCCCAGGAAACAAGAAGAAATATCTTATATTATTTTCTTATACAGAAAATCCATCTTGATTTAAGAATTTTTAGATATTTGTACTTGAAATAGGACAAAAAATACTCAGTAAGAAAAGCATTTTTGCAGCATGAATGAATGATTGAACTATTTAAACATCACTTGCACTTTAAAAAGGGGGAGGAGACCGAGGGAAACTCTGGGTTTACTGAAGAAAACCTACTCCCAAACAGGGCAGCGTTTCCCAAAAGCATCGTAAGCTTAAGTTAATCATGGCTCCATTGCCACCAGGCTTACGATACTTTTGGGAAACGCTGCCCAGGTTAGGTTCACAGAGTAAGTTACCATGGTAACTGACTCTGAGTATAAGTAACTTCTCTTTCAGAAACGGGCTTGACTTAACCTGCTTTTTTCGGGTTTGACATACCTCCCATTCTGAAACAGAAAACCCAGTTTCCCTCATTTCAGGGTTAACATACTCAAGAGTTTTCACTGAACCTCCTTTCTGAAATGGGCCCCTGGTCAAGCAGAATCAAAGCTGGACTAATCAGTACAAACCACTTTAGACCACCATGGCATACATACTGGTCTTTTAATCTGGATTCCCTTGCCTAAAAACCCCTATTCTTGGAATATCTATTCTGACTAACCCTCAAGCTGATTTCACTGGATCAGTTCCCCTAGTAAGTACATGTAAGTGCAGTAATCTTACGAAGGCAGAGAATTTCAAATGACCAAAGATTAGAAGCAGAAGATGTACTTGCTGAACCGACCGCACCACGCCGCACTGAAAGGTGTGTTTTATGTTTGATTTTAATAGCCTTCCTTCACATTCAATTACTCACACACACACATACACACACAGACATCTAGTAAACACACCCTCTAAGCCCTTTAATACAGCATTAATTGGTCATTAGGACGTCCACAAGCACTAAAATCACGTTGATCATTAACTTGTAGTATTACAGCAAGAGGTAGCCAAGGTAACAGTGTTGTCTTAAGTTTGTGTGTTATTCCAGTCAGATAAGACAGCACTCACATACTTGGGTCACCAAGTGTCTTTTTTTTTTTTTTTTTTTGTGCAGTGGCCACTTTAATCAGTGCTGACAATGTCATAATGTCACTGTCAACTTCTAGCTGTCCTCCAGCTTTCATTAGTTTGTCTTAAACAAAGTTATTTTTTAACAAAGTTATTCTTTCACAATTAATAATAAAATATAATAGCTAATAGGATTAAATTCAGATTATCCCTGCATTTCGTCACCCCAAGACACCTAACAATTTAACATTTCATCTTTCCATGTATATTAAAAGATGGTCTCAAAAGGCGCGATTTTATTAACACTGACTTAATGATTTAGATTTGTTTCATTCAGGCATAAAAATATGACGCATTAATCCCTGATGTGATTAAGATCAGAGCAAAGGATATCAGAGGCATATTGTTTTGATTCGGCGTAAATTAATTAAGAGCACAAGGGTGAACATTATTGCAATTTAGTGGATAGAGGTAGAGAGTGTGAGAGAGTAAGAGGTGGTAAAGAGGCACAGATAATGAAAATCACACCAAAATGAACAGCCCTTGAAACTGCATGAGAAATGTAACTGCCATAAAGAGCCAATCAGAGAAGCATCCCTTAAGTGAGCTGCCTACTGGTGAAATCACCAATAAACTAAGATTATATAAAGTAAAATAAATTTAGGAGTATTCTGAACCTATTGTGGACCAAATGCACCCTAGACAACCATAATATGGTTTTAGATATGTGCTAATACAGCAGTAGTGACTCCTGGTCGTGAAAATTTAGGCAGATTAGATTCTGGGTCTTAGCACTAGTTTATGACAAACATTTTGAAATCTTTATATCCTAATCGCTGAACACATCAGACACACTTTTGGCAGAATTCTAATGTCCTTGCATTATTCACCCTGAGCGTGGCGCTCTAACGATGATTGACACACATGACAAACGCATAGAATGCCATCTTAGAACTGCCTTAATGCCATGTCTATTCTCAGAAAAAACATAAAAACAGATTTTATATAAAATCTATTCACATAAGCACGTTTAAATTAAAGGGTTTATGCTCTAATTAATTTAATACACTACTCCACATAGGAAGAAGAGACATGCCAACTAGTTACTGACCTGATGCAAATCTGCCCAAATGGCTCTCTATGAGAGTGTGCCGCAGTTCCATTTTTCACCACAGATTTACATTGGAAATTTGTGGGGCGCTGTAGAGATAAGGAGGGCTCTGAGACTGGCTGCCCCGCTCATGATTCATGCCTGCCGAATATACTACATTTTAATATATCCTGCTCACTTTACGACTTAAAATAGTATAGAAAATCCAAAATATATTTGTTGCAGAATGCTGAACACATTTATAATATTGTTTATATTATTGTTTATATTTATACATATTTATACACATTTATATTATTGTTAATTCAGTGTATATAGGAGTCTATGTTTGGATGAACATTTTGGCTCTGCCCCATCTGCCCATATTATAAATCGCAAAAAAAGGACTCAAAAGGTGTGCACCATCCACACATTCCTGGCATTTTTGTCAAATTTTCTGTTAAATTATAAAATGAAAATGTCCAATAACACATTGGTGTAATACTTTCATTAGTCAGATAATGATCTTTTTTTACCCTAAAAACTAAATGTTTGTCTGTTTCTGCTGATATTTGAAACAATGCTTTGCTGCAGTCATTTATGGGTTGCTGGTGCTGTCAGGTTCAGTATATTCGGCATTAACCTAGGGCTGCACAATTAATCAAATTAAAATCCAAATGTTATTCTTTGCAATTATTAAACCACAAAAGGCTAATATTTAATTAAATATTTCAATCTTTTTGTATAGAGAAGTAAATGTTCCGTTATGTTTTAATACCAGGCTAGATACATAATACTATTTAATCCTGGAAGGATGCATATCAATAATCTGTCTTCGTCAGATTAACACATGATGGATGGTGACAAAATATATAACCTTAATGTGTCAGCCAATTGAATTAATCACCAGGTAACGCTTGTCATTGTGGGATGAGACACTGGCTTTTACCTTGGGGGAACGAATAACGAATGCAGAACGGCGTGAAGAGACACTGACATGCAGTGGGACCTTTCATGTATTCGTCTGACAAAATCAGCTCTTGTGACAATGAGAGGATCACACTGCTAGAACTCTTCAACACCTGCACTTATCATTCATGAAATGTGTGATAAAGAGAGACCAGTCACCCGAATCCTTTCCTTCCCAGGCATTTAATTTTGTAAAGGTTCTTAATTAAAATGATTTAGTGGAGAGGCCTCAGTGCGAGTTGCCGTGACATGGATACAGGGACCAATCACAGGTCAATTATATCTGCTTTGACAAGTGGCCTCTCAGTGAAATCTGCTCATTACAGATCAGCACTACTGCATACATACATTAATATATTTTAAAATATAATTTATTGTTGTGATGGAATAAATGAAGGCTCTTTGGGAGGCCTATGTGGCATGTTGTTGGTTACCACAGAAAATAATTTTGAATAAATCTAGGGGCTGAACATAGGAAGTTGAAAAGCATATTTGAATCTTGTACTTTTTCTAAAGTATGCCTGCATTACATTTTGAGGCAAAAAAAAATGTTCTAAGTGATGGAAGTTCTAGTTTTAATTTCTCCAATTGCTCCATTACAAAGTGATTTATGAATAGTTCTCATGTTCTTAAGTATATCATGCCCAAAGTACCAGGTTTACATGGTTATAAATGTAACAATTTTAATAAATTTTGTATAGACAATGTGACAAAGCGATTTTATCTCAGCATCAGCTACTCTCATGCAAACAAGTAATTTAATAATTTAATTGTGATGTAACTGCATTTTTTTTTTTTTTTTGGAACTATAGTATTGTCCCATAGACTTCTGTAAATATGTAAAAATAAAAATGATTTTCTGTGGTAACTGATATGATGGCATAGTTGCTGTTAGTAAAGCTTAAGTTGTATTTAACGGAGATTACTCCCCAAAATGTTGTCTGTAGCACCTTGGAGGTGGTGGAGATGGCATAGTATATGTAGCAGAATTAAACAAAGAGTAAAAATACTCTACAAATGGTTTAGACATCTGGTTTGGGCATGCCTTGATACCCTGCCCTTCAGTCAAGTGACACTAACATCAGATACACTCCTGTAAAACATCTTTTTCTAATGCAATCCCTTGTTGAGAATTGTCTAGAAGTGTTGATCGTTGTAGTTGGGCAATTCAATTATACAAAGCCAGAGATATAAAGAAACATGAGACAAGTAAGTGAAAGAAAGACACAATGAGAGAGAGAGACATCAAGGAAATCAGCAAAGAGGACTTGTCCTGTCTGCATTCACAGACATCTGCTCAAGTGGCTTGTAGAAAAATATGGAAAATGATTAGGAGGGGAAAAAGACCATGACAAATAAAATAAAATAAAATAATAAAAATGAAATTAAAATGAAATTAAATGAAATTAAATTAAAAAACAAAAAACACCAGCAAATAAAACAGGTGTCTGAAATTGAATGAACTGTTTAGCACCATTTTTGTTGAAGAAATAAAATGCGATATGGCACCTCTTATGGGTTCTACATAGCACCATTTGACAAAGGTGGTGCTACATAGCACCAAAAGTGGTTCCCCTGTGATTACAAGCCAAGAACCACTTTTAGTGCTATATAGCACTTTTTTTAGACTGTACTGAGACAAATTTGTGCAAAAAAATAAATTATAAATACCTTCATGCCTGGCATGGCCAAACTTAACAAAACAGCTCAGAAAGAGCAGGATGTGAGTGGTGCCCTTTGCCTCTATTGTAGGCCTGTTCCTGGCTGCCTGCTGGTTCATGCCTGTGTTTGCCCTCACATTGTGGCCCACAGCTGCCAGGAACAGGTGACAGGTGGAATGTAATTTAAAACCCTGTGGAGTGAGCTGGCAGACTAATATCGTTCTCCTAGTCCCCAGACACGGCGTGAAGTATAATATTGGACTGGTAATTGGGTTGGGGGAAGGTGAGCTTCTGTGTTTTATTAAGTTTAAACATAAACATGTTGTGTGTGTGCCTTTAAGTGATGGGAAGTGGCAAGGTTGTCAATGTGTTGAATATTCAAGCGACAAAACACCACAGAGAAATGATGGATATTAGGGTGACATATTGCATGGGATTGATAAAGCTAACTATAGCAAAAAAGTCTAACTACCTAGATGTTACTGGCATACTTTATGAGTTTTTAAATGAGATTGTCACTGCTTTGATATGTTTATTTATTTATTTAAATGTGTCATGTGACCATCTGGTCTGTTTGGTCTATAGAGACCTTCTTCGTCACTGGGAATTGAGTGTGTCAGACATTCTGTGCTAGTAGCTAAGCATGAAGTTAGGCTAATCCTCAAATGTTCTCAATTCTGATGAAAATAACAAACATATAAATCTCCAGGGAATCAGTAGGCCGTCACTCTCGGAATTCTCCAAAGAAAAGTGCCAATCAACAAATAATTCATGGAACGCCGCACCATCCTGATTGAATGGAACACATCAGGAAGAGTAATGAAAAACCACACAGCTCCTGTCATTCAATCAATATCCTTGGCTTGTGCTGTAGTTTATTTTTCCTCTTTCCCAGATGCATCATCTCTTGTTGAGCCTCTAAACTCATGATCTGTCAGTCTCCATACTGTAAATTCTTCTCAATCTACATGTTTCTTGAAGACACTCATATTTTGGCCAATAGCTGTCAGCTAATTGGCTAAAGGGATGCGAAGGCCCGTCTGGACTGTGTTGAAAGCGCGTGGATGAATATTTATGAGAATGAGACTGTACAGTGGTAGTACTAACTGCTGAGGTACAGAAAATCAATAGTGCAGTGAGTTAAGTGACAGAACATCTGACACAGATAATTAATGGGAACAAGACACAAGGACATTTGGAGCAGACAGCTGCAAGTAAAAAGCGCAAAAGTTAAAAAAAAAAAAAAAACACAAAGAAGTTTTTCCTAGACAACTATGAGATTAAATGGAGAGCAAATAGAGACTTTTATTTAATTCTCCTGCTTCTCAGAAGTTTCTCCTGAGAAAGGCACCAGTGTATTTTTAAATGTTTACTGCAGACTTCAGAAGAGATCTCAACAATGCTTCATACTGTCCTTAGTACTGTATATAAGGACAATCAAGTCAGAGGTCTCAAACACAAAGAATTCAATGATTTCTCATAAAATTCTTCCAGTACCAAATGATCTGATCTTGACAAATAACTTTTTAGGGATGCATGATATATTGGTACCATTATATTGGATATATGTCTGTTCAGGTATGTATTTGTGCATGCTTTTCCCCCCTATTTTTACATTTAGATTACATTGATGTAATGTAAAACTCACTTAAAATTAACACTCATTTAATAACACTGTTAATTGTAATCTTTAGCCAATCTCAAAAGGAATATTCATTCTTCATTCTAAACATTGTAATGTTGTGATGCCTAAATTCATTTGTAGCATTTAAAATGATTTATTTTAGTTTTTAGTTTAAATATGAACATTAATATATATATTAATGTTCATATTGACAGAAAAACAGAATTGTTGTCAATTGTTGTCATTTTTGCAGATTTATTAAAAAAGAAAAACTGAAATATCACATGGTGCTAAGTATTTAGACCCTTTGCTCAGTATTCAGTAGAAGCACCCTTTTGATCTAATACAGCCATGAGTCTTTTTGGGAAAGATGCAACAAGTTTTTCACACCTGGATTTGGAGATCCTCTGCCATTCCTCCTTGCAGATCCTCTCCACTTCTGTCAGGTTGGATGGTAAACGTTGGTGGACAGCCATTTTTAGGTCTCTCCAGAGATGTTCAACTGGGTTTAAGTCAGGGCTCTGGCTGGGCCATTCAAGAACAGTCACGGAGTTGTTGTGAAGCCACTCCTTCATTATTTTAGCTGTTTGCTTAGGGTCATTGTCTTGTTGGAAGGTAAACCTTCAGCCCAGTCTGAGGTCCTGAGCACTCTGGAGAAGGTTTTTGTCCAGGATATCCCTGTACTTGGCCACATTCATCTTTCCCTCGATTGCAACCAGTCGTCCTCTCCCTGCAGCTGAAAAACACCCCCACAGCATGATGCTGCCACCACCATGCTTCACTGTTGGGACTGTATTGGACAGGTGATGAGCAGTGCCTGGTTTTCTCCACACATACCACTTACAATTAAGGCCAAAAAGTTCTATCTTGGTCTCATCAGAACAGAGAATCATATTTCTCACCATCTAGGGAAACTCCATGCGGCTTTCATGTGTCTTGCACTGAGGAGAGGCTTCCGTCGGGCCACTCTGCCATAAAGCGCCGACTGGTGGAGGGCTGCAGTGATGGTTGACTTTCTACAACTTTCTCCCATCTCCCAACTGCATCTCTGGAGCTCAGCCACAGTGATCTTTGGGTTCTTCTTTACCTCTCTCACCAAGGCTCTTTTCCCCCTATAGCTCAGTTTGGCTGGACGGCCAGCTCTAGGAAGGGTTCTGGTCATCCCAAACGTCTTCCATTTAAGGATTATGGAGGCCACTGTGCTCTTAGGAACCTTAAGTGCAGCAGAAATTTTTTTGTAACCTTGGCCAGATCTGTGCCTTGCCACAATTATGTCTCTGTTCTGGCTCTTCTGTCTCAATTCTGGCTCTTCAGGCAGTTCCTTTGACCTCATGATTCTCATTTGCTCTGACATGCACTGTGAGCTGTAAGGTCTTATATAGACAGGTGTGTGGCTTTCCTAATCAAGTCCAATCAGTATAATCAAAGACAGCTGGACTCAAATGAAGGTGCAGAACCATCTCAAGGATGATCAGAAGAAATGGACAGCACCTGAGTTAAATATATGAGTGTCACAGCAAAGGGTCTGAATACTTAGGACCATGTGATATTTCAGTTTTTCTTTTTTAATAAATCTGCAAAAACAATTCTGTGTTTTTCTGTCAATATGGGGTGCTGTGTGTACATTAATGAGGGAAAAAAATGAACTTAAATGATTTTAGCAAATGGCTGCAATATAACAAAGAGTGAAAAATTTAAGGGGGTCTGAATACTTTCCGTACTCACTGTATATTATATATATATAATACAAAATAGTATAGTTTTTTTTTTTTTATATCACGCATTTATCAGTCATAACATGAAAATAATTATTGTTTTTTCACATTGAATAATCATTGCATAGCGAAGCATTCTTACTTTCCAAAATTGTCTCATTTCTATCCATTTATATTTATCATAAGGAATTTTAGGAGAAAACCTGAACTCTAACACTACATTCTAACCAGGCAGAAAGTTTCCTGCAACAAGCAATATGACTCTCCTGAATAAAAAATGGTTGTGTGATAAGACACAATTACAGCCAATTGGAATATATCTGATGTTTTATTTACATTAATTTATATCTGTAGCAGTTAGGGAAAAAAAACTAATGGAAGTTTAATGTTTGTTGCTTTATCACTTGTTTGGATCAGATATAAAAGAGCAACCTCTGAGCAATAACATTTCCCTCAAGGAAGATGTTTCAGCTCTCATCAGGAAGACATGGAAGATATATCCTGTCCTGTACGCACAAAGAGATAAAGAAAGCTCAAATCATTTGTTGTGCTCGCTTATAATTTTGAGAGAGCATTAGGTGAGAATCCACCACATGCGCCTCATCAGACAGGGAAAATAAGTGTGCACAGCTGATAAAGGGCCATTTCATTTGAGCTGTGCGTGGCGGAGCATGCTCCCAAATTGCTCTGCCTCCTCTACAAAGATATGAGTCATTGAGAGAAAGAGAGCAGAGAAACTATTGGAGGAAAAAAGCAGCAGATTACTGTGCATGAAATAAACAAGGTTGATACAGCCGGACAGAGATGAGAGCGGTATAAACGGAGAAGCAATACGATACAGTCCAGTAAATATATGCGTATTAGTGAGGCAAAGTACTGAATGAGGAAGAAAAGAATGCAATGAGCAGGGAATGAATGAACACACATCCTCAGTCCATTACAAAAAGAGAGAGCAGGTGCCAGACAGGAAATGAGGAATGACAGCGAGCCATGATGGAGTCGTGGGCCATTTGTTTCATTGTGAGGTGGAACAGGCGCTGATGGAGGGATGGAATTTCTCGTTCTATTCCGGCTTCATCATCATTAGCTACTGCCCTCGCAGGTGAAACAAGCACATTTTTAACTCTCCAGCAGTGTTTGTCCATTTTTCATAGATAGCTATGGAAAATTCCCACACACATTTCCCCACACAAACAGTGGATTCAAACTCATTTTTCCCATCATTTTTCCCATCCCATCCGCCAATTCAGGACTGAACATTTAATGCAACATTACACTGTGTCCTAACTAAGCAAAATCTGACAAGGCTCACAAGGATGTTATGGAATGTATTAGAAAATTATTCTTCTGTCATCACTAAAAGCACAACAATGTGACAAAACTGCAGCCAATTGGAACATGATGTTCAGAATACAGTCTCACTTGAAAACTGCCTTCTACTGATGTTAAATGTAAAAGTGTAAAATGCAGAATTAAACAAACCACACTGTAACTGCTCACATGTTAGTACATGTTATAAAAAAGTGATAAATTATAAGGTATAAAGCAAATAAAGCCTGGCAAAGTCTTCAAGACATCGTGACATTTGTATTTAAACTCTCTGTAACTCATTTTAACATCAGTGAGGTTTTACCTCCTCGTGTCACTGCAGCATAAACAGGGTTTAGAACACTGCAAGATTTAGCAGTTCATTAATTGTCTCCAGGCAACTATTAGGCCTAACAAAGCAAGGTCACAAAGATCCAGTGAGAGCTGATTGTAATGACTAGCTGTGGAGTGTTTCATGAGGCCTGGCTTTGCTGTTGTTTAAGGCAGTTAAACTCTATTAGCATAAGTCAACTCCTTGTATTTCACACTAGTTATGTGTGGCGAATGGTTTTTCTCATTTCCAATATTGGGCCATTTTTAAAATATGACTAAACACGTCCCTGTAACTTTCAGTCATTGAACATTTCATGTGATTGGTGTCAATGCTGATAACTAGTATTTTTATAATACATTTTAGAAAAAGATGAAGAGGGAGAGGCTGTTCAGATGCACATGCTGATTTCCCACCATATTGAAGAAATTGTTAATAAAATACAATTTTATATATATATATATATATAAAATTGGTGGGGTGGTGCTTGAAAAACAGCAGTCCACTAGAACACTAGAATGCACAAACTCTTTTCGCACTCAAGGCCAAAGGAGTATAGGCTACTTTGAAAGACTGGCATGCTCAACTGTGCACAAGATGGAGCAGGACACGGAAAATGAAGTAAGGCCTATACCCAGGCCTTAAAACAACTTTTATTTTCTCGCACACACGGCACTTTCTAATAAAGCGAGCAAAGTACCTGTGAAGTGATAGACGAAACTGACAATGACTTTTTTAAACTGAAATGAAAGACAATGTGGATAAACATTCACAGCCACGATGTACAGAACACCACACAAAGATTTAGAAGAACATTTTGGATTAATAAACCTATATAGGTCCTGACTCTCTGTGGTCATTAAAAATCCCATGGCACTTCTCGTAAAGAGTAGGGGTATAACCCCGGTGTCCTGGCCAAATTACCTCCATTGGCCCTTACCAATCATTGCCTCCTAATAATCCCCATCCATTGAATTGGCTCTATCTCTCTCTCTCCTCTCCACCTACAGCTGGAGTGTGGTGAGCGCACTGGCGCCGTTGTACTGTGGCTGCCGTCGCATAATCCAAGTGGATGCTGCACACTGGTGGTGGATGAGGAGAGACCCCTGATATGATTGTAAAGTGCTTTGGGTGTACAGTAGTACATATGTACATATATATATATATATATATATATAACTGCAGAAAGGCCACAATGCAGATAGGTATGCATTTCATATGTCGGCAAATCAAATCGGCTAAATTGCCTTTGTGAGCATGCTTTAACTCTACGGGCCCTATTTTAACGATCTGAAACGCAAGTGTCAAAACGCGAAGCGCAAGTAACTTTGTGGGCGGGTCTCGGCGCTGTTGCTATTTTCCCGGCGGGATAAATGGCTCTTGCGCCCGGCGCAAATCTAAAATGGGTTGGTCTGAAGTAGCTTCATTATTCATAGGTGTGGTTTGGGCGTATCAGAGCGTCATCCAACATTCCCTTTAAAAGCAGGTGCGCAAGTTCCATTATGGATTGCTATTATTATGGCATATTTACCAGGCGCATCTCATGTGTTAATATTTTTTTAGTGTAACATATGATTTGCAAAAATAACTGTTGCTTCTGTGTAGATTACATGAGCAAAGTGTATGCGCCACTGACTTTAGACTAGTTTTTTTCTGGTCAGTGGCGCAATTGTTTAACGGAACTGCAAAATAGCACCAGGGATTGTTCGCGCCGGAACACGCCTCCTTTTTTGCGCTGAACCGCCCAGGGAGCGCAAGTTCATTCACTAGTTTAGCGACGTACTTCTGTGGAGGGAAAAGCGTGCTTTGCGTGGGTGCAAAATAGGAATGACACATGCGTCGTGTACAAAGTCAATTGCGCTGGGTGCAAGGTAGGGCCCTACAGCACAACATCGATGTTTTACAGAATTGAATTAGAACAGAATATACCATTCTAATAAATAAAAATAATAATAATAAAAAAATTAAATGGTCATAATCAAGTCACAAGTGCAAAATGCCTTGGGAAAAGTGCAAAAAGTGCAAAAGTGCAGGGGAAGTCTTTGCAAATAGTGCGCTATAGTCAACTCGTTAATGTTAACCGGCAGAATTGCACCGCAGTGTTTGTCATTGTTGAGTGGTAGGACATGAGCTGTAGGCACAACCTGCATCTTACTTTTTTGGGATCTTTTACCATTTCAAAGTGTATCCAATTCCACACTTTAGATGTGCTTATCCCAGACATTGTTAAAGATTTAATCCCTGCCGCCAAGATGCTCCTCTGTTGGTCACGGATCATGGAAAGTGAAACTTAAATCTGTCACAGGGTGGTTGGATTTATTCACGCACATTAAAAATATTATTTATTCTTTTCACATTTTTATTTACAGCAACATCATAATAGGCTGTATATTAACGTGTTGGGAGAAAACCTGTAGGTCTTTGTGAAATCAGATATTGAGCACCCCTATATCTCGTCTCATAACACCTCTGCGAAGATTCGACTGTGAGATTGGTAGTCGAATCAGGCTCCTCCTAATGAAGCATCGAATCGTCGACTATTCTGGGTCACCCCTACTGTAGGCTAGCTTGCAGAAATGACAATGACTGAACCAAGAAGTTCCCAGGGGGACGACAATGACAAAAGACAGAAGAAACAGCTTTAGACCTCAAAGTAGCAGAAACCCCTTTCCTGAGCCAGTTAATCCCCTCTGTTCGGCCTTCTGGGAGCACAAAAGGAAGTGATTTCCGGCCACCGGACCAAGCACTGGCATCCAATATGAATCATACATGACTGACCATTAAGACATCCCAGGACAACCAGCTGGTTACCTATCCATTCACACCTCTTGGACTTGGACTCATGGTCAATGTTTACCATCATATACATCAAAGCCCTCAAGACATGCTAACATGTGCGCTCTAGTGTAGCTGTCATGTGAGGAGGAGGGGCACCTTGTGACCATGGCAACAGACTAAATGAACACTGCTGCCTCCGGAAAATCTCCTGTTGTCCTTTATTTGTTACAATGCATTGGTCAACATCCTGTGGGAAAAACAGACTGTTTGGGAAAAAATTTTGTAAGACTTTCCTTTTTCTGTGGAACATAAATGAGAAGAATGTTTTTTTTTTTTTTTTTTTTTTTTTTGAAGAAGAAGAAGATAAAGAACTGAGACATTTTAAAAAATATGCACTGAAGACAGAAAGTCCTATAGGTTTGTAACAACATGAGGATGACTAAATAATGACAGTATTTTCATTTATGAGTGAACTATCCCTTTAAGAATGAACCCAGCTGGTTACCAGCATAAGGTTCGGAATTAGTACGTATCCAGATAATGGTGTTTTGGCTGTACTTGTCTTTCATCATGTCAGAGATGAAAGAGGCACTGTCTCATTACCCGCCCTCGGAGTAATTCGGACTGGAAAAATACTATAGTGATTCCTGAAGACTACAATGAAGAACGTAAGCATCAGCTACCCCTTCTGCCGAGAGGTCATCGTCACATTCCGTGGCATGAAAAACTTCATTATTTAGCAAAAGGCATAATCAACTCAGTATCAACACAGATTGTTAACCATTTTTTGAAAAGGCTGCGATCAGAATCATTGTCTCCTTGTCGCACAGCCATTTTGCTGTGTATGAGACAGTGCCATTTTGAAGCTGTCATGGGCATCTGGAAAGGGTAGAAGGACAGGCAGGGTGAGCCATCAGATAGCTTTAGTGCTATTCATCAGCCTCTTATCTCACAGCCTGCAAGATGACACAACTTATAGCACTTGAGAAAGGACTGTCACATGTAGGTCAAGTCAACGTGAGGCTTTTGAAGAGGCATAGAGATGTCAGCTGTCAAATGGCCAGAGATTGTGGGTTCTCCACAAACCCAATGCAATCATATAGAGAAGGAAATAACTCCCATACAAGTTAAACTGGCTTAAGAACTGGCATACTACTGGCAAATCAGAGTGTGAACTGCATGTTTCAAGCAGAACTAAAATCAAAAATGTGTAGCTTTTAGTCCATGTGTGGTAGCTTTGAGCTCACTTATATGCTTTTGTGCCACTAAATGTTGACAAAATTAACCTTTAGCAGATACACACTGTTTTTTTTTTTTGTTTTGTTTTTTTTTTGGCTTCATGGAAATTAAACCAAAAAATGAATCATCCTGCACTATGCAAATTTTTGTCCAATCAAATGCTAGAATGAGAATGTTCCTCCAACCAGTAACTAAAGCCTATTTCCAGTTTCAAAAAAGGAAGAGATTCCCAAACTTCCTGTGTCAGTAGGAAATATACTGATTGATTTCTGAAGGAAATTGTGACAGTGAAGACTGGAGTAATGGCTGCTGAAAATTCAGCTTTGCCATCACATGAATAAATTACTTTTTAAAATATGTAAAAAAAAAAGTTATTTTAAAAGTTATTTCTCTGTCTCTCGACAGAGAGTCAGGACCTCTCAGGACCTATATAGGTTTATTAATAAAACAAAAAAAGTTATTTTAAATTGCAAAAAATATTTCACATTTTTCATTTACTGTATAGGTATTTTTTTATGCAGCCTTGGTGAAAATTATAGACATCTTTTAATAGTAGTGTATGTAAACACATTAAAGAAACTTGTCAATCATGATCTCCGCTGGTGAGTTTAATACCTGTGATTGCATGTAATTCTGCAGCAAATGAACCTGACCTGTTTTCCCACAAAACAGACACTCTTAGCTTCACATTCCTCTTTCTCTTTTTCATTTTCAACTTCTTCTACTTTCATTAGTACTTAATTATTTTTTGGAGGCATCCAACTCCATCAAAGCATGAAACCAGCTTTCCTTAACCCAAAAAAACTTCAGTCAAATTGCTCCGAGCTAATCTGTGCCAAGTAGATCCTGGTAAATAAACAGAAAAAATCTGAGCATCAAAAAGGTTCTGTGCCTGTCCTCCACAATAGCACATTCATCCTTTTCCCCAAAATAGACAGAAGACACAAGTTATTCAAATGCACATACACACAAATGCCTCTGCTGAAAAGATCAGCATAGACCAGCACAGCCATACTGTTCACCCACAAAAAAATAGCTTGTTGGAACACAAGCATACCAGGGATAGTTCATGCAAAACTGTATGCTCACCAATACAGTGGAGGTCAATGGTCACCAAAACTGTTTGGCTACAAATGTTCTTTAGAATATCTTCTTTTGTGTTCTGCAGAAGTCAGTCGTACAGGTTTGGATATGAGTAAATTATGACAGAATTTTCAGTTTTTGGTCCTTTCCCTTTAATTGTGTAAACTAGAGATGGGAATTTCAAGCAAAAATAATATTCGAAGATCGCTGGGAATAATTTGATTATTATTCGAAAAGCGCACCCCTCCCCCGCATGCATGCACACATGCACACACAAGGTAGAGAGACCATTCACGCTTTCAATCTGTATGATATTGATATACTGTTTAATACATTGGGGAATATGCTGTCTTAACTCAAGCCATAAAATGATTGTAATGTGCTGAAACATTAATATGTTCGTTAATATAAGTGAAAGTAAAATCCACACGGCCATTCATAACGGTGGGAAGCAGAGTGAGTGTTTTCAATTAATTCCTATGTTGAGCTTCCATAGGAATAAACTGAAAACGCTCGCTCTCCGCCAGTGGACACGCACCATGAATGACCGAGGGGATTTTACTTTCACTTTCAAATTAGCGCCAATTCGGGAACGGAGACAAGTGATGATACCGGTGTTGTTCCTGAACACTGGCAACACTGACTATTGCAGCAAGCCTATCTCAAGCCATATTGATTTTATGCTGCCTAAACACGTTATAACATTTTGAACAGCCTGAGTGATGGCACTTATGTCGTGTGAACATTGATTTTTACATCTTTGTTATATGCCACGCCAGTCTGTGTTCTACTGTTGCTTAAGAGTTGATTGACAGCTTTTTAGGTGCGTTATTGGCAGCACGCGCCACCCTCTGATTACATGAAAACATAAGGATTTTTTTAAGACGACAATCGCACAACCTATTCGATATTCTATAATTAAATCAACTAATCGAATATTCGTAAATCGTGACACATCCCTAGTGTAAACGGGGTCATAGATGAATAATCCAGTCCAATCACTCCAAATAAAGCATCACTGTTTATTTACGTCAGTGGGTTCAACAATTTCCAAGCAGAAAACATCCAAATGTTTGTTAAGGTTGAGTTAAAAGACAGCAAAGGAGCGCCCTACTTTCACACATAATGTTCTCATGGTGAAATTCACTTGACTCAAGGCAGAAATCCCCCAATAGTCGCATCTCTCAAATAGCATTCCATAAACTGTGGGAGGACATTATATAAAACGCAAATGACAGTTCAACACAGAGGGAGGGAAATGCAGGATAGAGAGAAAAGGAAACGAAAGAAGCTGCCCCCACCTTCCCTCGTTTTGTTTTTAAATGTTTACACCATTTTGTCTGGTATTTTGGGCATCTGCGCACAGAAGGGATGGCAGAGCGACACTTGCTTCAAAGCTGAGTCTGAGCAGCAGGGACCGTGCGCGCTTCTTTACAGCTCAGCGGGCTGTCTTTATCAGAACGTACTCTGCAGCTGTGAACCCTGGCAACGTGAAGGCCAGAGAAAATGAGGGAGGGAAAGGAAGGCGTGAGATATGCAAAGGAAGACTAACCATGTGAGCGGGGAGGGACAGGAGAGAGAGGAAAGGCTGATCGAAGGGAACGCCGCTTGAATATCAGATCAAAAGAAAATACGGCTTTGCAAAATGGAAAGATAAAGAGCCATGTGGAGCACAGCTTGCTTGAATCTTAACACTCACCCAATTTTTTCTTACCAGTTGACAAAATAAATTAATGTGACTTTAGAAGCAGTCTGACCTTAGAAAAATTTGACGGTGGTACTGTGATACATTACTGGTACAGTATCAGATATATGGGTGTCTTCAACTTTTGGCACTTTTATTCATTTATGAGCTTTTATCAGTCTTTCAAAAGTTTTTACATTCCTTCATCATTTATTATTGCTATTAGGGATGCAGATAGACAGCGCGCGATCGGTTCTCCTTCTCCTTGCACCTGAATGGTCAAATGCACACATAGTTGTCAAAATTTCCATCGTGTGGCGTATCTCATGTAAGTACAGTCGGTTATGGCTTAAGTGGAAGTAAACATTTGGGTGAAAACAGGATATGTGTCAGTATCCATGGATTCGGTCTTAAAGGGACCGTAGCCTGTTTGTCATAAATGTTAATAAAACAACAAAATATGTTAAATAAATGTATACATGGTAAATAAACCTACTGTATCTGAAAAAGTTTATTTAATTTGTATCGCTATACTATTTGTTGTATTGTTTGTAATTTGTTTGTAAATTTCTTTTTATATAACAACAATTATATATATATTGGTAATTATGCCCTTTGAAGGTTATTGGACACTGTGAAATTATTTTTCTTTAAGTTTGTGACAAGCATAGGTATCGGTATCGTTGAGTGCTATAAAAAAAAAGTATCGGTACTCGTACTCGGTCCTTAAAAAATGGTATCGGTGCATCCCTAATTGCTATTATCAAAAACATTTTGATACTTATCAAAAGCACTTTAACTTTGAAAGGCAATCATACAAATATATATTATTACATTTAAAACTATGATAATCTAACAAAGAGTGAAATATTGAATTATATAATTATATAATTATTAATGAAATTATGACTGCTGTGGAAGTTCTAAAAATAGAGATGTATTTCTAGAAATCCAGAAATTTGAGACATAGGGCATGCAGAAAACAAAGACAAATTTTAATAATAATTATTAATATCACTTGTCAACAATTTATTATACATCATTGCAAAATCAGTTAATTATTTTAGTATTATTAATTTACTATTAATTTATTTATTTATATTTAGCTTTTATTTTTGTTCAGTTTTCATTTTAGTTTGTTTTAGTAATTCTGAAAATGTGTTTGGCATTTTTATTAGTTTTTATTTAATGTTTTATTTCTATTAGCTTTAATTTATTTTTATTTCAGTTTTAGTTTGAGTAATTTTATTTCAGAGACTAGTATATTTAAGTTTAAAATTTGTCATATAATATTTATATTTTATTTTATTTAAGCTATTATTTTATTTAGGTGTATTTCAATTATGGGAAAAAAAAATATTATTATTTATTGTTTTAGTTTTCGTTTGAAATAACAACACTGTTTCCAATCAAGCTGTAATTTTATAAAATTATGCAAAAAGTTGAAAATATTGAATTGTGTGTATTTAGGATACATAAAGTGTACTAGCAGTGAAATTAACTAGTGAGACAGTAGTCAGCTATTTTATTTTAATAATGTTACAAAACATAATCTGCACTACCATTCAATAAAACAATTCAGATGTGGTGGAAATGACACTTGAAAATTAAAATTAAAAATGTCACGGAAAAAAAGACATTTCTCCCATGGGCATTGTTAGTAAACAACAAATCTTATGTGAGTGTGAAAAGAGTGTTTCAAAAGAGTTTATTTTCTAAAAGAAGTCAAAAACAGCCAAAGTTGAAGAACCACCCATGTGCCATAATACTGAATGCTTCCAAGATACTTTAAAGATCCATGGTATCATATCCACACAAACATGGTTATACCATGTTACTTTTTTTTTTTTTTTTTTTTTTTGTGAACTCCAACATGGGTTCAGTGATGACTCAGACCACCATTGCTTTGTTATAATTGGTTTAAGAGGGTTATCATCTTTCTCCAGACTAGCCATTCTCCTACTAGCTTTAAACACTGGCTCAAGAGCAGGCAACCGTAATGGAGCACTTTTGTATCTGCTGGCCTGGGGGCAACTGAACGGAGCACCTCCATTACGAGCCGCATTAACACGAGCAGGATTGAGCATTGCCGCAGGAATCAATCTATTAAATCGCATTGCGTTCGCTGGATTTGGGCGGTGCATCTAAGACCTAACACTTTCACCCCAGGGGCCTGCTCTCAGTCTCGGATTAGCCCTTCATTGGTGGTGACGTGACCAGCCGTTCCCCTGACGCCGGAGCAGGGATGGGAGACATACAAGGGACATGGAAAAACACAAGCCAGATCTCTCCAGGGAATTCGCTAATATCTGCCAGTGCTGCCAGGTGCATGGATGCTAAAAAAGCACAGGGCTGCATGCAGTCATTGTTACAGACCATTAAGTGCTTTAAGCAGATGGATGATCAGGCATGAATGGGAAAACGATTTAGGCTATTGGAAACCCTAATGCCTGTCGGGTGATACTGTATGAGACAAAATAGGGGAAGAATGATGTCTCTGGACGCACTAACAAAAGGCTGCTGTAACGGGAGGAGGACTAATTGTGTTGTAATACATGCTTCTTCAATCACTTGTCTTTTAAGTGGTTTGCGCTGGTGCACATTAGTGACTAATCAGAAATGTGATCTCAGTAACTTTCCAGTTCTTGGGTCACCCTTGTTTTTGTTAAGCAGCCTGGATCCTAACCACTCAATAGTTTGATAACTTTGAGGCAACTGAATCAGACTGCTGTACTACTAGATTTCTAATCCAAGGAATATTGTAGCTATTCTTTCAATAAAAGGGTCAATGCAAATTTTGAGGGTGTCTAAGGGTGTACTCACACTAGGCGTCCTGAACCATGCCCGAGCACGTTTGACCCCCAAAGACCAGTTCGTTTGACAAGTGTGAGCGCTCCGTTCCGTGCCCAGGTGTGGTTCGTTTAGCCGTCCCTGACCTGCTTGGAAGAGGTGGGCCAGAGCGCGGTTCGGTTGGGCTTGAGTGCGGTTCGCATGCAGTATGAGCACTAACCATGTCTGAGCACGGAACAGCTACTACTTTTGTGTGCGCTACAGTCATCATTACAACGGCAAACATCTTTATTACTACTCTGATAGTACACTTATCAATTCATGTAATTAATTTGAGTGTATTTGGGTTTATAATGGGTCTGCTTCTCACCTTATTGATGAACAGGAAGTTCAGTAGTTTCCAAGTAAAACTGCAAATTCCTCCATTAACGTCAGCTGCTCTAATAATCCTCTGATACGTGCAAGTGAAAATCGATGTGTGGCATAAATGATAAATATATTAGGCAGTATCTTAGCGAAAGTGCATTTCTTCCTGTTTTCTTCCATTCAAAAAGTTGCATCGAATATGACGTAAGCCTGCTTTGGCCTGGAACGTTAAGTGCAATGTGAGTGTGGGCCAGCAGGGGGAGTGGGGAGGTGGGGGCAATCGCACTCCGTCTCGGTTCAAGGCAACCGTGCCTAGTGTGAGTACACCCTAAATTGGTCTAATTGACTCACTTAATTGATTGGAGCCAAAGACATCCCCCTGCAAAGGCTGCACTGGCCCCGCCACTGCCTGGACCGCCAACAAGACCCCCACAGTGCACCACCTGTCCATCAGCAGGCCTCTAAGAACCCTTGCAAGGCTTTGAAGAGGCCCTGAGATAGGCAACCCAAGGAAGGAGTGGAGGCCACCGAACTGCTCACCCCAGTACTGGGGACAGGCTTCACTCCCAATGTACAATGGAGAGACAGGAGGAAACTGCCAGGCATTGAACATTCGGACCAGAACCTCAGTATGAGGCCAAAGCACTGCTGTCCTCCTGAAGGAGACTGCAGTTCTTCTAGCAAAGGACGTGATAGAGCCTGTCCCTCTGGCTGAGATGATGAAAAGGATCTACAGCCCTTATTTCATCGTACGCAATAAAGTGACCAATCCTAGATCTGCGAGTACTGAATCAGGCCCTATACAGGCTTCCATTCAAGATGCTCACGCAGAGGCCATTAATGTGTCTCCGACACTAAGTTTGGTTTGTGGCTATAAACCTGAAGGACGCATACTTTCATGTCTCGATCCTTCCTCTGCACAGACTGTTCATGCAGTTCGACTTTGAAGCACTGGCATATCAGTACAAGGATCTCCCTTTCGGGTTGCCCTGTCTCCTCGTGTCTTCATGAAAGTCGTAGAGGCTGCCCTTGCCCTATTAAGGGAAGTGGGCATTCGCATCCTCAACTACCTCGATGACTGGCTAATGCCTTGAAGTGACACCTTTTCGCTACATGGTCCTCTTTTCGAGGAGCTCCAAACAGTATGTGCTGATTCCCTAACGGTGATCCCATATGAGGTATACTTCCACTGTTCAGTTTCCCTGTCAGTAAACCTGGTGTCTTCCCCTGGACAGAGCCTCGCTATGTCTCCAGTAGCTGTGGCTGTTAGTCTCTCCCTTATCAGGTGGAGCCCACCACTGGACTTCTTCCCTATGTAGTACTTCCTATCAGGTAAGTCCATAGGGCATACTCTCCACATACAAACCTCCCCTGTGGTCTCTGCAGTGTTCCTCTCTCGGCAAAGGAAGTGAACACTTCCACAATGTAAACAACCAGGTGTGCTCAGCTGTAAGTAAAAAAAAAAAAAAAAGCAGAAGAGGTCATCTACGGCTAAAGTGACCTATTCCCATTGTGAGGACAAGTCCCCTGAGATGAGGAGACTCCAGGTCACTTACCCTGGGCGTTGGAAGGTTACGATGTGAGTGCACTTGCTACTTGGCACGCAAGAGCTTGCCTGCCTCTGCACCGCCAAAATTCATAATTCCACTCGCCAATTCTCATTTGCCTTTTCTGAGGTATTTGGGGCTCCCAAGGGTGACCCCTAGTGTCAGTAATTTGACACAATATCCCATTCCCTCCATCAGGGTACAGAGGTTATAACAGTAACCAAGATGATTTCAATGTTCCACTTTAGACATTCTACTGACTATGAATAAATTTGCACCTACATATCTTATTCTACTAACCCAAACCCTCCTAACACCTAACAGTCTACTAACAGTCTACATTCTACTAATACTCTAATACGAGTTAGTTGACATGAAGTTGCAAAGTTAATTATAGTTAGTAGAATGTCTAAAGTGGACCATCGAAATAAAGTGTAAACATAATTATAAATAGATTTATAAATATAATAAAAATAAATATCATTATATGCTTCAGATGAAGAGACATACATCAATATTTGTCACAATGGTAGTTTTAACATTCAGAAAAGAAGCTCAAAATATCATAAATGCATTTACAATTTGCATGGGAGAAAGAAACTAAATTGAAACATTAAATTTACTTACAATAAGCACCCTGATTTCCAGTTTAATCAAATAGTAGCTGAATCTTAGTTGTTGTTGTTGTTGTTGTTGTTGTTTTGTTTGCTTGTTTTTTTCCAATCAACAGTTTGAAAGAAATTATTTGCAAGATTGAGTCGTTGTAAGTAATATTTAAAATAATTGGTCATTCTTCTCTGTATAATATTGTGATGTAGCACACATGTCACAATTCAAAGAAATACACTAAACAGTTTGGTAAGATCTTTATTTTGTGTTTGTGTTGTGTACTTTAGTGCCAGTCACATGAAAGCTGCACATTCCACACTGACTGTTAGCAACATGAAGCACACAAGGTAAAGTTGAACAAACAAATGTTTGGATATTAATGTGTATGTTTCTGTGTCTTACAGATTCCTCAAAACGCCCATGAACAGGAAACCGATTTTATGGCATTGGCATGGAGTTGTCCAATTAAGGATGTTTAGATCAAAATGTCATGAATGTATATATTTTGATGGGTTTCTAAGGGATAATCAGAGCCGGCCCTCCCTATAAGCGAACTAAGCAGCTGCTTAGGGCCTCCGTCCCAATACTGTAGCTACAACTCGATGTACATTTTCATCATGTTAATGCAGCGGAAGAGTTACACTCACGGGACTCTGCACTTCGCAATCACAAAAGTTTATTATTTGCATGTGCTTCAAAGCCTTGCCCGTTAAACATTTCATTCATTTCATTCTGACATGCGCTTTTTCTGAGCGCATACACTAAAAGCCTGTCAAACAGTGCCCGAATAGTGGACTCTATCTTTCGTGTCTGATTGCACTAATACTGTCAAATACACAAAAGGTTTACATAAACACAGCTGGTTATGTCTAAAGTGAAAGTAATCAGTTGAGAGGAAATCGGATGCGTGTCTGTATTTGAGATGTGTGCAGGTCTTAAAGCAACAGCCGCATAGTAACAGCCAATAGTGAACATGCTGCCCTTGTCCTTAAAGGGACAGTTATGTCACTCTCATACATTTTTGGGTGAACTTTTCCTTTAATGTTAATACATTTATTATTGTTATCTTCCTACAGGTCCATCTGAACTGTTAATTTTATGTCTTTATTTAAGTATTTAATTTAATATTGTCCATCTTGTACATTTATATTCATTTTTTATTTAAAAAGATACTGTTTATTTTAAGTTATTTTAACCGAGGGGCCCCCAAATAAAATTCTGCTTAGGGCCCCATAAAAGCTTGTGCCAGCCCTTGGGATAATGCATCTTGTTCAAGATAGATTTCAACTATTGTTTGTAAGGTTAAAAAGACCCTGTGAAGTGTAAAATAAACTGTTAGTAACAGATGGAGTGTTACGATTGGTCCATTTGAAAATGAAGGAGGGGACTAAAACTATAAAAGAGCAGAGGAAATGTTTAAAGAAAAAAAACAAGGGTGTTTGTTGGATCAATAGCAGCAGTGTACTATTTTTTTTCCTTTTGTGTTTTTTTTTTTGTTATGCGTTGAGTTACTATGAACAATTTCTTTCTTTTTTAATTTTTTTTTTATTTCTGACTTTCAATGGACAGTTTACTTTGGCTTTTGGTACACCTGTGTGGAACTTGTGGCTCACCAAATTAAATGAAAACTTTCCTTGGACATTTCTTGAGTTTTTTTAACTGCCTGTTTAGCCACTGTGCCGACCATCTTACTACAAATATGTCGAGTCAGCATGGATCAGATCAGATCCCCCCCCCTTTCTTCCGATTTGTTTTCACACCACTTCACATTTCTCCCTCAATCCCCACCCTTCTCTGTGGTTCAGAGGGAGGGTGGTGCTGTGAAGCAGGGTCCCACGGGGGACCCATTAGGAGATGCACCCATTAGGAGACAGCATGTAACATTCCCTTCACAGGAGACCAGGCAGAGACACCTGCCCCAGCCTCTTGAGCTCTGCGGTCTCCATGGTGAATGACACAGTGGAACGATATGTGAACTATACATTCAAGGGTTGATAACAGTTCAAAGACAGTATTTTAACTGCTATCATTATTTTCTTTAAATAAAAATACAAACACAGAGGTTCAGATGATTCCTTTATGTTTTAATTCCCATGTGTCACTCTTGTGCCATGCATGCAGTACGAATGTCAATTTGATCTATGTGTTCTGACAGGTGGTTGGTGCTCACCCGCTCTTATATTATACTCATTACATCACAGAGACAGCAGAGATTACAGTGTTTGGTTGTAGTGTATGTAAGTGTGACTGCACCTCAGAAAAAAATGCTCTTTCATAGCACACTAAACCTAAACAATTCTCAGTTATGTTTCATTTATGTTTCGAGGTTGATTTTGTCAGAGATGTTCTAAAATGTGGCTTAAAGGATTAGTTCACTTTAAAATGAAAACTACCCTATGATTTACTCAAGCCATCGTAAGTGTAAATTATTTTCTTCTTTCAGACGAATATAATCGGAGTTATATTAATAATCATCCTGATGCTCCCAAGCTATATAATGGCAGTGCACGGAAACTGTTTGAAACTCAAGAAACTGAGGAAAGTGAATCCATCCATCATGAACGTACTCCACATGGCTCTGGGGGGTTAATAAAGGCCTTCTGATGCATATCCATATTTAAAATATCCATATTTAACATGTTTTAAAGTAAAATAACTAACTTCCGCCAGACCGCCTTCCATATTTCAGGATGGCGATATTAAGATTCATCAGGCTCAAACTGTAAATAGTAAATAAATTTATAATGTCACAATAGATTTCTATTTCAAATAAATCCTGTTCTTTTGAACTTTCTATTCACCAAATAATCCTATCCAAAAACAAATGCTTTTCGACATGACATAAAACTTTTTTCAACATTGATAAGAAATGTTTCTTGAGCACCAAATCAGAATATTAGAATTATTTCTGAAGGATCATGTGACACTGTAGACTAGAGTAATGATTGCTGAAGATTCAGTTTTGCCATCACAGGAATAAATTCTCTAATTATTAGGAATAATTAAATATAATAAAATAGAAAACAAGTATTTTAAATTGTAACAATATTTTACCTTATTTCATTTTTTACTATTTTGACCAAATGAATGGAGCCTTGGTAAGCATAATTTAATAATAAATAATAAAAAAATATAGAATAATACTAAAATCCTAAAATGCTATCCATAAATTGTTGAAAAAGGTTGACAGATACTTTTATCTTATAGTTATTTAAAAAATCCTCCACTGACTTCATAACAGCATGGATCAACATTTCTTTGTCTGTATCTTTCTTGCTTTTTTCTTTAATGTGAAATAGGCTGACTTTAAGAGATTTAAGAGACTTATATTTGGCAATATTCCAGCTCATTCCGTAGCTCGTTAAAGGGAATTACCAAGCATGTCCCGAACCTCAATTTGGGACACTCTTTATCTGCTGAAACCAATTGAACATGACCTGATCAGAGTGATTTTAAACTCAGAACAAGCAGAGAGAAAAACAGACGAGGTTGTAAGTGTAGATGGATTCTTTCAGTTGCTAAGCCACACAGTTACACAGATGAAAGTTGTTTGGAGAGTTTCACAGAGATGCCCTTCCCCTATAAGTCCTGAGACATGAAGAGATCCAGGACAGGGCTCAACAATTCATCCTCTCTGTGGTTAATGCCATAGCCATACTGTGTCAAAAAAAAATGGATAAGAATTAACAAACGCCCTAGATGATTCTTGATTAACCTTTTATGTGCTCAAAACTAGTAGATATTCATGTGATGTTTGTGGCTGTAATAATTGTCTTTAAAGTTCTTGGTAACACTTCATTTTTGATTATTAGCATGCATATTAATAGAATATTGGTTATTTATTAGTACTTATTAAGCATATATTAATGCCTTATTCTGCATGACCTTATTCTACACTCGGTTACACTTTATTTTACAGTGCCGTAGTTAGATTGTAATTACTCAAACAAGTACTGAGTACTATTAATTAACTACATGTACTTACTATGGAGTTACAGTTAGGGTTAGGGTTTGGTTTAGGGTTAGTTACTTGTAATTATGCATAATTTACTGTTATTACTATAGTAAGTACATGTAGTAACGTATAACTACAGCACTGTAAAATAAAGTGTTACCCTAAATTCTTAATCCTACACAATACCTAAACTTAACAACTACCTTATTAACTATTAATAAGCAGTAAATTAGGAGTTTATTGAGGGAAAAGTTGTAGTTAATAGTTTATTAGTTAATAGTGATACCAAGTTCTTAAAGGGGACATCAGATGCAAAATTCACTTTTACATGGTGTTTGGACATAAATGTGTGTTGGCAGTGTGTGAACACAACCACCCTATAGTGATAAAAATCCACCCAGTCCTTTTTTTAATCCCCTTGAATCATAAGCACTTTGTCAGATCAAGCCATTCACAGATTCTTGGCAAAGTAACGTATATTTGCACAGGCCCCTCCCACGACTCTTGACGGACACTGCTGTTTTAGCTTAGACCCGCCCTGAGTGAGCTGTAAACAGTCGTCATAGGCCTTTTTCACAAGAATCGGAAATCACGTGACGCAGGGTAAAATTATTTCCGCTATGCGTCTACGGCTATTAGATTGATATGCTCTTTTCTCAAATATCGCTTCTTACCTTTTCTGTTTTGTCTGTTTTCCAAGTTGCTGTTGTATAATCTACAAAAAAATTATTTTCTACTTGTTTGTAGCTTATACAGCCACTCAGACCGTTGCTCGAATTTACCGGCAGGTGAATTTATATCACCAGCTGTCATACAGTAAAGGCTACGCAGCTCATTCAGCAATTTCCCCGATCGTATCACGCACGACGAACACTATTTATATAATTTAGTCATTAAAAAAATGAACTCCCAATATATTCTTTAATGGGGGATATAAAGTCGTGAGATAGCCTACACAATATTGACGTGAGTTTAATATGTTTAAAAAATATATAGCATGTTAATCTCATATGGCATCACATCCCACATTCAAGCATATGTTATAACTAATCCTGATCGATTAAAATGATTAAACTAAGACAATTAATTTCCAACACCACACCGTACACAACTATCAGTCTTTGCATTAATGTTGCAACAACACAATAATACTGTGTATAATACACACTTCATGATGATGACGACAGGAAAATATGAGTGAGAGATGACGTGTTTATATCCAGAAATATCAGGGTGCGAGCGGCCCTGTTTCATGAATCAGAGGATCAGACTTGCCTGATAAGGGAGCTGCCAGCTGATCACTTCCCCAGCACAACACTAAAAACACTCTATAGCCTACATCCCAATGTGCATACTATCCACCCTAAATAGTACTGAATATTACACAGACTACCATTTAGGATGGATAGTATGCACGTTGAGATGCAGGCACTGTCTGTACAGCACATGGAGCGTGAAATGCGCCAAACATACACAAAGAATATAACCAGTTTAACCGCCATCACTTCTAATTATTTATTAAATTTAGCTCTTAATGAGAGCTCTGTAGTCTCACCAATAATTCACCAAGAACGTTCAAACATTTTCATGACATTTAATTCGTAAAACGACTTTGATTCCCAAGCTGGTTCTGATCGAGGCTATCTATCACTGTAACCGGAAAAACTTTTACACTGTGCGGATCGTTCCGGAAGCCAAAAACCCGGAAGTGTGAAATTGGCCTATTGTTTCGATGCCGTGCAGGTGTAGACAAGAATGTCTCCTAAGCAACTGATCCATTTTGTTATTGGATATAAGAATGAACATAGCAGTCGTCCTTTACTCTCGACCAACATTAATTTGGTCTGCGCTATGTCTGCGCTAAAAAGTTCCTCAAGGATGGATCAGTACCTCCAGAAGACGCGAGAGCGGTGAGCCGGTTAAGCAAGTTTCACAACAAATGCGGCTAAAGTCAAAGGCCAATTCACACCACAAAGAAACACATCTGTTGGAGTTTGTTGGATCAGGACGTCTGTTGCCGTTGCTCAGAGTTTGTTTTCACCCGACTGAACATGTTAAATCTGCATTTGTTGGGTCGGGGAATATCTGAGCAGTGTGGTTTGATTTTCCAACAAACGACAACAAAATCTTACATAATCTGACCTGGCCACAAACCGTTACCATGACGATGAGGCAAGTCCCTTCCAAAGACTGCTATTCGTTCGCGCCGGCGCCTCACGCACACACAACAAAGCACTGCAAACGTGACATCGCAGCTTGTTCATTATCAAAATAATACAGTCGAACAAACATATATGTCTTAATTTCTATTTAGAACCTTCTCACTGTAATTCATAACTGCATTTTTATAATGAACAATGCATTAAAGTGATTGTCTTATTACAAACTGTGTGGGGTTAGGGGTGGGGTGAACTGTAGCTCATTATCTTTTAAAGGGACATGCACCAAAACGGCTTGCTGTGAACAGAGCTGTTTTTGACAAGGTAAAAAGGGTGTTTTTTTTACACAACCATTAAGAAATTTTAATCAAAGTATGTTATAGACTTTTCATGAAGACCCTAAAGAACCATACTAACTTGTGGAAAATTGGCATCCAATGTCCCTTTTAAGGTGAAATGCATTGTAACTGAATTGAGTTTTGATTTTTGATTCTCTGAGAGAGGTGATGAACATTATAGCTTACAAAACTGACATGCCCTGCTGTTCAACAGCAGTCAGCCAAAAAAAGAGCTATTGTGTAAGCCAAAAGGAATCAGTGTCTGCAATTTGGGCCTTTTTTTTTGTCCTCAGCATTATTCCTCAAAGCAGATCAGAAAGGGCACTGTCAAGAGGTGTAAGATTGCAAATGGATCTTAAGTAACGGACTTGATTGGATCTACCTGCTGCGGCTCAACTGACATGCATCACGAACACAGCGTGGCCCTGTCCCTCCGGCCACAGGGTTTGCCATGGTAACTCATAAGATTAGTGCAGGTGGTAGCCTCACTCTGAGGTAGATTACACACCGCTAGTATTTTCTGCAGAAACGAGGTCAAATGAAGTTGTCTTAAATCAATTCCTGCTTTGCATACTCCTTTTCAAATTTACAATATTTTAATTCTGTAAAAAAGAAACACTAGTGAATCTTGAGGTCAGAAGCCAGAGCAGTAAAGCATTACATAACAACTGTTTATTGATTCTGCTTGATATTGATTGGCTCCCTAAAACGATGCCTTTAATTGGTTATTATTGCATAATATGAATTCAATACTACTCTACATTAGAACAACAAAATATCTGAGTTACTATTAGCCAAATAATTAAGTTACTTTGTTTTCCCAATTATTGACTGACCCCTCTCCTGTCCCCATTTTGAAAGTGTTACACTTCTTTAACTTCACAATACTACTTAAACTTATCGACACGTTAGAGTGTTGTTAATCACAATAAGCCGGACGGACACGGACACATGGCTGAAGCACGAACACAGATGCTGCCTCTCAGATGCAGAGATCCCAAATTCAGTTCTCTTTCAAAGCTTATTGTGCTTACATAGTCAAAAACATACACAATTATGTCAAAATGCACTTTGTGTGGAGTATTCACATAAACACAGTCTGTTATGTCCTATGTGAATGTAAACAGTTAGGTGAAAATCGAATGTGTAACGCTTTATTAGATCCATGCATTTATTCTTAAGACAGCAGCTTCATAAACTGTTGCCATCTGTTTCATTAATGTTAATAAAAAAATAACACTGCTTTTGATTGAATCACTTTTGTTTCACTTTTGAATCAATTTATATTTAATTCATACAATGAAGACTATACATTGTTTCATTTTTACATTTGATTATACAAATTCTATAGTATTTCTTACATGTTAAATAAACTTAGGCTAACTTGCAGTTTATTTAATTTGTATATTTGTTTCTATTGTATTTGTCCTATTGTTTGTAATTTGCTATTTTTTAAGTATTTTAAATATCAAAAATGAAATAAAATTGCCAGCCTTACTTTATTCCAGATGACTGTGAGTCATCTGTGTAAAGACTGTAGTCAGCTTAAATGGCATTTGTTTTTTAATAGTGGGTTAACTAAAATGGGAAGAAAAACAAAATAAAATTTCATGGTTCACATTTAATTCATTGGGATTTCTTCTTTAAGACCTATTAAACTGTCTACCACAGGAAAAGTAACACAAAACCATGAACCAGAATCAAATCTATGCATTTATCAAATCGAAATTTGATTCAAAATTGAGAATCAATTTTTATTCGGATCGTGCCAGGTGAGAACAATTTACACAAAAGTAACGTCACACATTACTCTCCATAAAAAGTAACTGATGGAATTAGTTACTATTTTAGGTAGTAATGTAATAAAGTAAAATATTACTTTTAAAAATAACTTTCCCCAACACAAATACTAGTTGATATTTTACTGCTGTCACTAAGGCTCTGTTCCAAAACCTAGTGCAAAAATAAAGGGTTTTTGCAGTGATGCCAAAGAAGAACCAAAGTGTGAAATAGTGTTTTTTTTTTAGAAAAAGCTCTCAGAAGTTTGAAAAAAAAAAATTTAATTTAGTAACAGGACACAGTACAAAGAATTCACCTCACCTACACTCATCTGATGTTTTCTATTAAATAATAGAGAGCAACATTAAAGGTCTATTTGAGTTAATGTTTCTGATGAGTCTGTTCCTATCAAATGGAGTATTTCTTACAAAAAAATTGAAACCGGCACTTTTCATAAATTACACGAACACAAAGAACATCCACATCCTGACAGGTATACCATTATGCAGCAGAAATTATAGAGACCACACTAAAGAAAACACACTAAATAGGCCAGACAGAAAAGACTGAAAGAACAATGCTTTGGATTAATACATGGCGCACAGTGCAGGCCAGCATTACTGCAAATCACATGGCAGAAAAATTTATAACAAGAGCTAAATCAGAATGCATTGTAATGTAGGGTAAGGTAATACTGCTACTGATGAAAGAGCAATATGTATTCTGTGTATTCAAGTCACAGTATAAATGATGTCCAAAAGCCACAAACAGCATAATGGTAGATGACAATGTGACTGAATAAACAGAACACAACATAATACACTAATACACAAAACAGAATAAAGAACGAAAGATGATAACAGCTTGGAAAAATATACAGAGTGACCATTAGATTAGAAGCTGGTTGAGATTTGGATTAAATGTTTTAAATTCTGTGGCTTTAAGTCTTTGTCTAACTTTGAAGCCCTCTATATGATGTTTTTGAAGAAATTAATACTTTTATCCAGCAAGGATGCATTAAATTGTTCAGAAGTACAGTAAAGACTTCATTGTTACAAAAAATAAATGCTTTTGTTTTGAACTGTCTATACATCAAATATACTGATTCGGATGGGATTAACTTCATGTGTTTTCTAGATGTGGGCATTACAGATATAATTTTAATTTATTATAAAAACCCTATTTAAGTGAACTTCACGAGTTTATAGTAGTGGCTATTTATAATAAACTTGCAAAGATGAGCACAGAAATCTAGACAATATCTTACTCTTCCCTGACACTGATTTTAAAATGGGCAGTCTTCGCAGTTTTAGCAATTTGGCTCGATTCATTAATTTTATACTGTTATTTTTTCATCAGATACCATCTATATTTAACCTAAATTAAAGCACAAGAAGAAGCATTAATAAAATATCAGCAATCACAGAATTTCTCAGAGGACTGTTGAGTTTCCCGAAAAACAGTGGGTAATTTTTTACAGAGGCTGTGTGAGAAAAACACAGACTTGGCAGATTTGGATGGATTCAAATCGCATAGTACGTCTTTGAAACATGAATTTCTCCTGTCTCCAGTCCTGTCCGAATAAGCATAAAGACTCCTGAAAAAAATGTCTCACGTTTTCCACAAAATATTAATCAGCACAACTGAAGCACAACAAAACAAGCTGTTTTCATCTTTGATCAGGCATGTGATCAGCTAAAGGCACCCATAAATAATAATTGTTTTCGTTATTTTTATTATTTTATTTTACAGTACAACAGTAACATTACAATACTAATATAACATTTATGGTTGTCTTAATTTTTTTTGCTTTCAAAAAAACCATTGAGCTTTTATTTTCACAGGGAGACCCTAACACTTCTCTTTGTTGACAACAACAGATTTATAAACAATTCTTATCAAGAATTGGGGAAGACAGTTGGTGTGTTGCATTCTCAAACACACGGCACTTGCAGAGTATCATTTACTGTGAATAAAAACTGAAAATTGTGCTTTACTCTGAAACATGCAGCACATCAAACTATATATTTATATAATTACATCACAACTGTTCTGATTTGATGATCACATAAGCCCATTCTCACAACCATTACCATACATTGTAAAAAAAAAAAAAAAGTTACCAACTTAGAAATAGTCATTTCAAAACAGATTTTTACTTGCATTTGGCACTTTTGAACCCTGGCTAACATACTAAGGGTGTTCCACAAATGGCACCATGAGCCTGTGCAGTGCTGTCAAAAGCAATCAGTGCATGAAATAAATGTATTAGAAAATTTAACATTTTGCAGTTTATTTTGCTAATTGTTTAAGGCCTTTTCACGATTTTAATAATAACAGATCCAATCAGATGCTAGAATGAGAATGCCCCTCCCCTAATACCCCCTGCATGTCACTTGAAAGTATAAAATCACATGATATAAAGCCTACTGGCTATTTACAATATATTTATTTTAAAAATATATTTTTTTTTAAATTATTCAAAACACCCCAACTGTCTGTTCAATGGAAAATACATCAGCAGCAAGAAGCTTCATGGTCTGTAAAACCATTTGGTTGTACCTACACAGTGGAGAACCTGTAGCTGTAATCCATCAAACCTGCTTGTTGTTTTGATTCTGTCACTGACTTGGATTAGAGAGATTTCCTAGATCCTACTCTGGCTTGGACGTCTAACCAAATCAATGTTCCATGCTGGACTTCCAGAGAACCAAAGCAATTCTCTACCTTTGCATTCCTGTCTAAACATAGCCCTAGGGAACGAACAGAAAGCACTCACACACACATTGTGCTGAGTGTGTGTGTGTGTGTAGATTACATCCAAAAGGAAAGGTTGAGATGAGAGATCTCTTAGATTTCTGACAGACACATATGTACTGTCATCACTGTTGTCAGGGTAGTGTTCATTTTATCCTTGACATATGACTTGTCAAGGTGCAGCTAAGTGACAGCTGAGCTGCTTCAGCAGTGTAGTAAAACCAGAACAAAGGTGAAAAAAATAAAAAGTACTCCATGCAATTCAGGCATCGGATGTAAATATTTATTTCTTAAAGGAACAGTTCACCCAAAAAATAAAATGCATGTACTGTATGTATTGTATGTTGATTGTACTATAAGCAAACAAAAGTTTCCCTAAAAAAAACAACAACTTAATTTTGAGTCTGTTCCTCATACATTGGATGGCTTCGGAAGACTTGGAATATGGATTAGTTTTTTTTATGATTGAAGTCAAAGGATAAATATACAATAATCAATATGAGGCCATCCTGAAAAATATTTTGGTTTGCAGTAACAGTAAAAAAAAAAAAAAAAAAAAGGGTCGGTAGGTCGGTCTATATTTTTTTTTTTTTCAAGTTTCAATGTAAAAAACAAAAAAATTACAATTTTGGTGATGGTGATTACGTAGGTATGAATTTAAACAAATTAGCATATCGTGACGTCACTGACTGGGTCTTTCAACCCGTGCCTTCGGGCGCAGCCGTGTTTCCACTGTCGGGCCTAAAGCGGGCGTGCTAGTGCGTGCCAGGGCCAGTCGCGTTTCCACTGTCACTTCCGGGGCTTGATCGTGCCTCATCGGGGCTTCCTCGGGGCCAACGGCCCGGGTTTTTCGGCCCGCCGAATAACTTGGTCAAAAGCGGGCCAGCTCGGGCTTGAGGAGGGAGTGGTTACGAGCAAAGGCGGAGTGTGTAGAGAGGGAGGCGCAGATGATTAGGTTACCAGCTAACACCAGCATTAAAGACTTTTAAAATCATTTTAGCTCAAAACTCACTTTCAGACAGCAGCAAGTGTTTTAAATAATTTATGTTTGTGATCCGATGTGGATTTTGATCACTAAGACTATGCGCGCTATTACCATAGTAAACATGGTAAATACGACGGCTTGAAGAAATCAGACAAATATACGTAGGCTATCACAATCATGTAATTATTTTATCTGTCAGCACGTCTCCTCTCTCCTCGTCTTCCTCTCAACGGGTTGAGACGAAGCGAACGCACCGGCCATAGTGTGACATCCGTTAACTAATAATGTAAACATAGATGACGGTTTTTATTTAAAAGAAAGAACGTAGCCTTCGTTTGTATGTAGGCCTAGGCTATTTATATATTTACAATACTTACTAAAATATAATTAATATTATTTTATTGCTTTTGTATTAGTTGTTTGAAGAGTAAAAAAAAAAAAAAAAGATCGGTCTTAACGCAAATTTACAACTGGCAAGTCGGTCAGACTTAAAGCAAAAAAAAAAAAAAAATTTGAGTCGGTCTTAAATTGACAGGGTCGGTCGGGTTACGGCAAACAAGAATATTTTTAAGGATGGCCTGAAGCCTAGAGATATAAAGAGATTTAGAAGGAAAAAAATATATATTTAAAAAACTGAATAAATGACTTATAGGAGATCTTTTATATGAGAGGAGAAGGAAGGGAGAAGAAGATAAAGAGAAATACAGGACTCTTGCTGTTTCACAGTCTGTGCATCACAGTCCATACAGCCTTTCGATCTGTGGTAGCAGGTATGAATGTATCCCGCTAAGTGGTTCAATGGAGGACACAAAAAAATACATCAGGAGACTCTATTGTATTTGTGGCCGAAGAAATCTACCCACTGCCTAACCACAAAGGTTTTTTACTTAATCACCACACACAAAAAGATTCCCTAGTTTCCCTTTAGGGGGATGTCCTTGCTCAAATGTCCAGAACATCCTCTGGGGAATAATTAGCCTGTTTTTCCATCTATCAAGCATTCTTGTTGCTAAATGAGGCCTTTATGTGGGCCTTGACATGAGCTATTTATCAGATTTGCTCTTTCAGCAGCTTCTGTGCTGTATGGGGTCACATGTCAGGTTGGTCCAGGCCTTTAGCTAAAGTATGAAGCAGGGAATGGACAATCCTGGAATAAAAGATGTTGGTCTTGGTTATTTTATGTGCGTGTGTTTAAGAGAGAGACAGGTTTTCTTTTCTGGCCCTTTCAGCTCACTCAGTCTTGTCCTTCAGCCTCCAATTAAAGAAGACAGCCTGCTGCTTTCAGATAGCACAGGGCCAGAGAGGGCACAGCACCTCAGATCTGACAAATGACACACAAGACTTCTCTGGAGAACAAACACATCTGTAAAAACAGACACCTCAGCAACATGTTTTTGAGGTTAACGAAGAACAATGAATGTGTGTATTTGGGTATATTTACTTAGCTATACTTTGGCAACAAACCTGGCTCCCAAAGTGAGCTAAACTTTTGGGGATGTGCTCAGAGAAAAAAAACAAAACAAAAACAAAACATATCCTATAACTATAATTTCCTTTACATCAGATACATTGAAGTCTAAAGTACATCCTCATTTAGATACTGTAGGTAAATAAGGTACAATTTTTACACTTAAATGTTTTACAAACATTTAAGTGTGTAATGCAAATGCAAAATGGAGATATTATAGCAAGATCAAACCAAAGTGAGTTCAAAGGGAACAAAATTCACCAAAGGTCTAAAATAACTGTAATTTTTGACACATAACAAACTCAGTGCTGATACTTGCAAACGCGAAACAATCGAGCTCCAAACAATTAATAAATTATTATCCTTCAATAATTCATGCTGTCTGGAGCCTAATGCCACTACTGGGTATTGCCATAAAATGTGAAATCTTTATGGTGACTGGTTTGCCTTCAAGGAAGTCATTAAACAGCATCCGAGAATGAGCGTGTGTAAATATACACACTGTGTGTGGTCACTTTATCCTGGAGCAAACACTCCTCCAGTGACCTCACCTGAATACATACACACACAAACAAAACCCATAGGCCAGCTATTTGTGCAATGCATGCATAATACACATACACTGATGGTAAATATGAACATACAACACAGCTGCACAATAAAATCTCTGTCTACCGAGTGTCTTTAAAAGGGCACTCTTGTTTGATGTGCTCTCATAACGCAGCTAGAACTCTATCATTTTTACCAATAAATACTGCAGTTAAAAGAGCAGAAAGCTTTCACGAGTGGAAAGTCAAACTCATTGAAGATGCAACCTGACCTGACCAGCACACATTATGAACCCTAATAACTGAGTTAACGTGCACCTTGATGTGATCGTTTCAGGAAAAGCATATAAATTAAAAAAAAAAAAAAAAAAAGATCTTTAAAATATTCTTCCTGAAACTCTCATACAAAAACAATTGTGTTTATTGGCGTTTCTTCAACTATATGCAAATGAATGCCCTAGAGGTTGATTTATTTTTTTTATTTGTATTTTTTTGTGTGTGTGTTTAGATTTCTGCTTATTTTTTCTTTTAGTTATTTGAAGGTCGTATTAAAACTGGCTCAGAGAAGTTTTTATATGCCTTCATTCATTTCTTCTTTTCAAATTCCTTTTAATGTACAGTTATTCAAATTTTTAAATGCTTTAGATAAGTCTGTTAAAATGTTTTTTTTTTTCAATGTTATTTTAATTGTTTGACCTTTGTCCCAATTTTAAAAATCTGAATGTTTATTGAAAAATATTTATATTCATTTTCCCTCAGTAGCATCATTTCCATCATGACCAACCATTTTTAGATAATAAAGACATAAAGGTAAACATCCATTGTAGGTAATCATATACTGTCAAGCTGAAAATGTTACTTAATTGTATGTATTTAGGATACATGAAATGCAAGCTATTTAAATTAGCCTTTGCGAGACAAGTCAGCCATTTTTTCCAAAATTGTTAAAAATTAAAACCACCACCATTCTCTCTAAAAGAATACAAAATCTGAGATGTAGTTAAAATTATATTGTAATGGAACAAGTTTCATACGTTAATACTATGTATAACCCTCATATTCAAAAGAACTAACCTCAACAGGACCATGGACAGCGACATTAGGCCACAAACAGGTTTAGTGCTGAATTCATGGTCCATCCTCCAATGGGTATAACCACATATTTAAAAAAAATTAAGAACAACATGGTGTATGTGGTGGTTAAGACCCTGCTTTGGCTCATGTTTAAGTTATTTTTTGTGCATTCAGACCCGGAAGAGAGGAAGAGGCAGAAGTTGGCAAAAATCGTTCCATATATCTTCAAAAATCGAAACTAAAGTGATGATCTCCGCAGAGCCGTCGGGCTTTGCAGGGTCGTTCTCTCCAGCGTGCTGGTGTGTGTATTAAGGAGAAACGGTTCACGGCACATTCGGCCCTGATGGAGCTGAGGATATTTAATCAAGCGAATTCCATCTGCTGTGGTAAGTGTCTGCCCGTGTTCGAAGCGGGGCCAATTACTGGCTGATTCGACGAGGCCCGGCCACAGCGAGATACGCACAAACGAGGGAACAGCAAGCGCTTAGTTGAGGCTTAGTGGTTTTTCTGCAGTTTACTCACCATTTAGGGATGGCCAAGTTACTTCTAATTCTATTCAATGAAGTCTGAGTCATCCATAAAGTTGTAAAGCTCTGGAAATGTTTTGGGAAGATAGAAAAACGAATGCCTTAACTTGTTTCAAGTGCCAGGTTATAGACACAGACAGTTTTGTTTCACAGAAGACTGTTTAACTAATACTTGTGGATTATTCTGTCTAAGGGAACATATATACCTGTTTTTTCCTTTAAACTAAAAACCTTTAAACTAAACCTCATTTCAAAGAGGAAAAGAATTATAAATGGAATCAAATCACATCCTTTCATAAAACTTTGTCATAATGGCACACATATTCCCTCCAAACAGAAATAAGCTAAACAGATGCCTTGAAGCAAGGAGGAATTACTCTCAAGGACTGCTAAAGCTAATTAGTACTTCAGTTTGAGGGTCTGACATGATGGTTCATGTCATTCAGAATAACACATCCCTATGGGTCCTCAAAGGGGCGTGTTGAGTGAGGGATGCAAAGCAAGGAAGCGTGGGTAGTGAAGGCAGGAGATGCCTGACATTTGGAGTCACCATGGGTCTAATTCAAATCAACAGCAGGTTATGTTATGTAACAATTCTCTTGAAGAAGGCAACCACTCTAACTATTAATGACACACTAAAGCGATGTAAATTACCCTCTGAAAAGCATAAGACAAGCACCTCTCTGTCCCCTGAGAGTTATTCATATACACGTTCTGACAACACTTCACACAATCTTAAATGCATAATTTCACTAATATGACAGACAGTGCAAAATAAATGTTAACTATAAATGCACCAATGATCAATGTACAGTGATCTCAAAAAAATGCTTGTTTGATTAAGCCACGCTTAAAAATGATGTGTCACTGTCGTATGAATATCATTGTATTGATTGCATGAAACATCGGAAGCATGATTAAGAGTCCGATATTGCTTTATACTGTTCAATAAAAATAAAAAAACTTAATATTAACAGACATTTCAGACACAATATTGCCAGTTACTGGTCTATTTTTGCTCTGGTCACAAAATTAAAGTCACAGCTGAGCTGTTGTTTGTCTCTGAGCAACACAAAATAGCGTTGTTTCATTCCTGTATAAAACAATGTTTCAGAAAGAAATGGTTGGGTGAAAAATACAGTGGCTCATTCAAATATAATACTTGATTTGTTCCTTATTTGAATCGGTCTTTTTGAACAAATCATTCAAAAAAATACAGCAGTAAGAATCACTGAAAGATTTCCACAACGGCCTGTCTGCGCTTTATTTGTTTGGAAACATGAACTGTACAGACATGTTTTCATAAACAGCCCAAAGTCCAATTGCTTTTGGACAGTATTCTCAACACTCTTGGAAGCTTTCTAACAAATTTGAGTGTTTTACTATCCTGTAACAAGCTCCTTATGTGAGAGATCACCTGTAAATATTGCCAGTGAACCGCTGCACTGTTCTTGCTCTTAAGGATGAAGATGACTTTGATTCTGGATGACAAACCTGTGGTTGTCACTTCCACTTTTCTTGTCACCTCAAACACCCCTTTCCGGATCGTTCACAAATACCTCCCTCCACCATCTGTGAAGAAGCAACTTGACTCACAGGGAGATGCAAGCTAAAAACAGGATTTAACAGGTGCAGGTGTAATAATATAAATCTAATATAATTGCACACTGCAATTATGTGCATGTTTTGTTGATCTTGATATAGGCAAACCATGTGAATATTTATGTATAAATCACATAGAACTTGTTTGGCAGACCTGGCGTAGCTATCATTAATTAATGTGATGAAATGATTAATCATTTTCAATAAATGACATATGAGGGATGTTGTCTAGAGGGGACTAAAGGAAGCTTGTCATTTCTGTGCAATGTAATTGCAAAAGTAATGACTTCAAAAAAAAAAAAAAAAAAGTAAAAACTTATTTGACCTGTCTGCTTTTGGTCGTTAAAGGATTAGTCCACTTTCAAATAAAATTTTCCTGATAATTTACTCACCCCCATGTCATCCAAGATGTCAATGTCCTTCTTTCTTCAGTCGAAAAGAAATTAAGGTTTTTGATGAAAACATTCCAGGATTATTCTCCTTATAATGGACTTATTCTCCTTATAATTATTCTCCTCTATAGGGAGAATTATTCTCCTTATAATTCTCCCTATTCTACTTACAGAAAAAGTGGAACTGGCGTTGCGTTCGTTCCGTAAGTAGAATAGGGATGGCGTAGGAAGTACAGCGTAAGCTTTTTGAAGAATACAAAAATGCGGTTTTGGCGGAAGCACTTAGCATTTACATTTTTTTTTCGAAAATGACTGATCGTTTCGCTAGATAAGACTCTTATTCCTCGTCTGGTATTGTTTAAGGCCCTTTGAAACTGCACTGAAACTGTCATTTTGACCTTCAACAGTGGAGTCCATTGAAGTCCATTATAAGGAGAATAATCCTGGAATATTTTCATCAAAAACCTTAATTTCTTTTTGACTGAAGAAAGAAGGACATGGACATCTTGGATGACATGGGGGCGAGTAAATTATCAGGAAAATTTTATTTGAAATTGAACTAATCCTTTAACAGGTAGTTCCACCCCCAACTTAATGCCATTGTACGAGCTTATGTTGCTATGCTAGGACAGCTTGGTGAAGTTTTATTTTCACATTTGGAGCTGTATGAAATTTTGGCTTATGTTAAAATAAAAATAATAAGGTTGAAGAAAAACTGATGAAATTTCAGCCAAGATACCCAACCTATTTGCTGGTACAAAGTTAAACCAAGGAAATACCAATAGTTATGACCTTGAATACTCTCTCTAACTCTCTCAGCATTCACAGCCCTGGGCATGAAAGAGCTTTAGAAGTTTTTATACATAAGGATTCATTATGATTGAAGCAATGCCAAAACAAAAAGAGCCAGGTTATCCAGTAGTGCCTGGAGACCCTCAACTGATTCTAAAGTTCTTCTCTACAAGCCTTTTATTTGTATACTACAGTACTCCTATCAATGACTGACACTTGGTTATTGGTCAAAACATTTGGACATGGTTAAAAGCCTTTGTTTGAAGTAAATCTACAATATTGCATTAGCTTCACAATTTAAGCTTCAGAATTTAACACGGACCACAAGAGATTTTTCTGCTGCACTTTGACACGCCTCTACATATCTACCCTTCTAGAGCTTGACAGACCAAAACAAAACAAAGCGACTCAATTTCGAAAATGTATTGTTCTATATAGTTTATAAAATCGGCCAGCACTGAATTAGTGCTCTTCAGCCTACTGTAAACCTGTTGAAAGCTGTTATATAGTGACCTAAAACACAAATCAGAAAGATAGTAAACAAAAGATGATGTGTGTTTTTGCAACTCATTACTAACATTATTTGTCTAGTTTACCCGATATCATGACAAGACTTAAAGTCCTGCTGCTGAAATCTTGTTATAATACACAATAATCTCAAGTCCCTTTATTGAATGCAATACACAGGATTGTTTGTTATATTAACAAGCATACTGTAACTTCCTGCAAGGCTGAAGTCGGTTTGCCAGTGGCATCAGAGTCACTGCGGTATCAAAGTAATTAGTCTCATACCAGTTATCGGTTCACTTCCGAAGGCAGCCTGCTGGTTATTTTTTATAGTTTTAATAGCACAAAAGTTGCATAGAATATGCTCTGAATTAATTAAATTTCATGGCATCAGATTGCCACAGTAAATGGAAACCTTTATTGATTAATTAGGGAAGTTTTGTCACTGCTTTGCCAATAGACCAGTGAAAAGGAGTTCATTAATTCAAACAAATTAGAGTCACTGCAAAACTCTAGCTGTCAAAGGAACGCGGCCTGTTGCACAGCGCATTCGCATGTGTAAGTGTTTATGTACGTGTCATGATGTTGGAGAATTTTTCAGAGAAATACATCGCACAGCAGGCTCAGTGTCTCTCAGTTTGATGTTTGCTTTCTCCCCTCAAGTCTCTGTCTGCCTCTTCATACATAATGACAGAATGCGTTTAGTCAGATTTAGCCCCATATTCAGTGAATGAATACAGTACACATTAGCTAGGTTTACATGGACACCTTTTGTTTGATGAATCCGAATGTAGTGTTTATGAATGTTAAATAAAGTGATCGGGTTGATGTGCACAGTTATATGTCACAAGCTTCAAAACAGAATTTATTTTTTGACATGGGCACACTGCACAAATATGCAGTTTCCCAATGTTTGCGCATACTATTCTCCTACATTTTTGCAGACTTCATATTTATCTATTCCGGGTCCTAATTAGGAGATGACGAGTAAATTAACGTTTGTGCCATGCTGCTTATATTTATCAAGTAGTAAAAACGCCCCAAATTCCCACGCCCAAAACAAAGGCGTCTGTGGATGAGAGTCTGAAACAAGGACTGGTGTGATGTTGTACTGCTCCACTTCACAGACGATGAGTGGAAAGAGAATTTTAAAATGACACAGCAGTCATTTATGACACTTTATTCAACAACAACAACAACTTATTCCACACATCATAAGTCATTACGGCATCTCCACGTCACTGCAAATGCGCAGTAATTTGCAGTTTCAGTTTTCAATACAATCAAGTGTTTACATGTCTTCTTGATTGGGTTAGAAAACCACCCCTTACAATCCGAATGAAATTTTAATCGGATGTGGCCAAATCATTCTGATTGCCATGGTTACATGTTAATTTTTTTATTTAGAGTTTTCTACTAAAATACAATCATATTATTAGGGTCATAACACAGCTACTGAATAGATATAGACATGTCCTTTACTTGAGAGTCTTCAACATATCAAACAATAAAATAAAATGTTCATAAATTTTATATAATATAATACAATCATGTACTTATTATTATGCAAAATATTATTGTTTATTTGCCTCATATATTTGTCTTATTGCACAATGGTGTAAAATTTGAATCTAATTTGAGAGTCGTAAATATATATATTTTTAATTAGTATTTTTGAACTTTTTGGCTATTCTTGCTGCATTCTTTCTGCAGAGTGTGTACTGAGTGCTTGCAAAACTGAGTGAATATTTGGTCTGTGTTTCCACACAGACCTCACATTCATAATACACAAAGGGTTCTGACAGGGTTGTCAATTTTGAAGCTTCTTGTATTGGCACAGAATGCTCTATGTGACATGTCTCTTAGGTCATTCACAGCCTGTCTCTCTCTCTCTCTCTGTTTCTTTTTGGCTTGTTGTCTTACCGGTGGCCAATGTTTTCTTCTTCCTTTTATAATGAGAGGCAGATTGTGCCTAACCATGGAGTCAGTACACCACCCTAGGGAGAGACTCTCAGCCATACACACACAAAAACTCTCATAGAAAACCAGTCTTCCACTTAGACCATCATGTTAACTTCATGAGACAGCCGTAGCCTGTGCTGAACTGCCTTGAAAACACCAAATGGACATTTTGTTGATTGCTGTTACCCTCTCTGCTTCCGCAAAAGGATGGTTTACTCTTAAATGCAGCCACTGCATCCCTTACAAAATTTCACCATGGTAACAATAGTTTCTGGCAAAACTTCATAGTTTCTGCACTGACCAGCTCATGTCCGATTGTTAGTTAAATTCTACCAATGGTAGATATTCTCAAACACACAACATTTGCTGTAATATTTATTTTTTCAATTTGTGAACTAAAACTCAAGGTTGCTAGGCCATTGCTAGGTGGTTGCTAGTGTGATCTGATTCCAAGGGTTACCTGAATAGTTACTAAAGTGTTCAGAGTAGTTAATGGGACATATTCATTAGGTGCTGGGGTGTTCTGAGTGGTTTGTATGGCATTTATAGGTGATTGCTGGGGTTTTCCGATTCCTATGGTTCTCTGAAGGGTTACTACAGTGTTTAGAGTAGTTATTATGGCGTCGCATGGCGGTTGCTAGTGTGTTTTGGTCCATAGGGTTCTCTAAATAGAGTGTTCGTAGTAGTTGCTAGGGCATTGCTTGGTTGTTGCTAGGGTGCTCTGGATGGTTGCTAGGGTGTTCTGGGTGGCTTCTAGAGTGCTCTGGGTGGTTGCTAAGGTCTTCAGAGATGTTATAAGGCACTGCATGGTGGTTGCTAAGGTATTCTGGATGATTGCCTTATAGCTACTAATGAGCAGCCCAAAGAAAAAGAAAGCCTGAGAGAGAGAGAGAGAGATAGAGAGAGAGAGAGGAACCGAAGGAGCAAAGAGACCTGACTGCTACACACAGGTGCAAGAAAACTAGCCAAAATGGATGACTGGAACAAACAGAGAAGGGAGACTAAGTGAGAGAAATGTGTGTGAGTGCAACTTACACACAGACACACAGGAGCCAAGAAAGGGTCCATCTGGTTAACATACTCTAACCTGATTACATAGAGCAGACGAACAAAATTAATATAGACGATTCACTAATACAAGGACTCCGTGGCTCAATTAGGGTATTTCTGGCACCTTGACAATATCAATATGGGAGCTGAGGATTGACAAGGATACACAGAAATGGAATTCTTCAAAAAGTAACTTTGAAGAATATACATTTGCTTTGTGTTCAATGAATTATTGAATGTATACTGTTCAAAAGTTTTGGGTCAGTAATGGCACTTTACCCCTGCATTGTACGACTCAGCACGCTTTACTTTCGGTTTAGCTATGCCGCCTCTACTGTCGTGGATCTGCTCCTTGTCAACCAAGGAGTCTGCACCTCGTCTACGTTGTGTGTGATGGTCGTTTAAAGCAAGTCATTCAAAAAAAAGTTGCGCGAACAAATGATACTGCGCTGGCTGTTAATGACTATTTAAATCTAGCGGGTTTGTTGTCATTTTTTTTAAAAGAAAAAAGCCCCAGTTTCCACAAAATGTTAATGTCTTTTCAGCAGTAAATCAGCATATAATGATTTCTGAATGATGCTGAAAATTCAGCTTTGCCATCACTGGAGTAAATCACATTTTCAAATAAATTAAAATAGAAAATAGTTATGTTGAATCGCAATAATCATTGTTATAATTACACAGTTTTTAGTTTTGATCAAATAAAGGCACCCTTGGTGAGAAACTTCTTTCACAAACATGAAAAAAAAAATAAAAAATAAATATATATATATATATATATATATATATATATATATATATATATATATATATATATATATATGTGATAAACAATATATATATATATGTGACAGTTAACAAAGGACCATGCACAGATCAAGAATACATATTTGAATACACTGAGGATTTTAGACTCGAGATTGTACACCTTTGTGTATGCAGCTGTGCATCTAAAGTCAGTCTAAGGCTCACTCTGATGTTTTGTTCAGTTTCTTTCTCATCTGCTTTAGAGATTTAACAAACGTTCAGACAGGCCAAGATGAATTCTTGACACTGGAGGCAGTTAATTATGATGACTTCACTCGTTTTGCTAGGGGGTGTGTAATTAGCTGTGTGATCGGTGAATGAAAAGGCCTGCATTTATTCTGTCTGAAATATGCTGAATGCTCTGAATAAATGTTTGATTGAATATGGATGACAAAGACTGAATCAAGCCCCCTTTATTACACTCTCTCTGAATCTGAAGCTCTTCACACAGCAAACACTTTGGCTGGCTGGATTTAGCTAGCTAATATCGAGATCAAGTGTTACATGTACAGAGAAATGTGATGTCTAGGGATCAACACATCTCTGACAAACGGAGGATGGTCTGTCTCATATCTTCATGCTTAAGAGAACTAATATATGTATACAACAACAACAAAAATCAATCTTGCACGGTTGTAAGGTCAGTCAGTATAATTTAGAAAGACACCAAAATTCTAAATGCATTTATAAATGTATACTATGGGTGGAGCGATATCCCTTATAATTAGGGCTTTCTTTTCAATACGATACATATTACTATCAAAACCAAGGTTTCCGAAATAAATTTTATGATTTCTGAGGGTAACACAGAATTATAGCCAATAAAAACTGAACAGCCACATAGTAAATTAACAGACTGTTTAGATTAAATTTATTAATAACTTCTATAGTTTTACTTAAAAAAGAAAGAACAAGAAAAATAATTTAGCTTTGAGGTTATGTAGTGGAGTGAGGCTTCTTTTTTCCCTGTCATTACCTCTGGCAAGCACTGCTCTCTGCGTTTGAGTGCTTTGGCGGTTGAATGCTGTCTGACTGCTTGCGCTTTTTAGTACTTTTGCTGGTGTTAAGGTGAATGGAAGGACAAATAGTTTCTAAATTACATAACTATTTTCTAACCAAGTTCATATTTTTCACTTACATATTTAAATATTTATTATATTCTGCTTTATACTTGTACATATGTAACTTTTAGCCCTCTAGTGGTTAAAAAACAAAACCCATGCACTATGCGGAAGAACATTGTTTTAATTAGTTGTGGTTCAGCTCTGTGTGACTATGCGGATGAATATGGTTATGCTGCTGCTCATAATACACATTCAGTACTAGGATTAAAGGGTCATGAAACCCCAGAACACATTTTTTGAGCTGTGAACAGATATGTATAAGCTGCACATCACTGAAAACAGTAAAGGTACTCGTTAATTTTATTTAAAAGTTGAAATTAGTTATTTTAGCATTTTTCAGAGTGATTTCTGCCTTACAGTTTGAAAAGCAAAGTCAGAGCAACGTCACAAAATCTGACGTCATCGTGTACTAGCGGCAAGATCCGGAGTGCTGGCTGGCACCAAGTATGGGCTGGTTGAACATGCTGACGTCAATAGTATCTGCATTTATTCATGACTTAAAGCTCATTCAATCCAATCACTGTGCTGTAGTATGCATAAGATTATAATTGCGGTATTATGCATGAGGAAGTATCGCTTCTCTTGCCTCTGTCTCTTGTCATTCAGAGACATATCGCTTGTTTCCTCAGTGCTACAAAACAAAAAAGCGTTTTCCTGCAATGCGACCAGAGCAAAAGTTTGGGGGTATGTGGATTGTTTTGCTGTTATCTGTAATTCAAATGTCACAAAAGTGCGGCTCACCTCTGCGTTCGGACACACGAGCCATAGGCTATGTATGTTTCCCTCAGCACAGCAGCACATGAGTGTTGTTTGTATTTTCCACGCGATGCGGTCAAAACTGGAGTTTGAATACGAACACATCAAAAATACAATTGTTATGATATACACGCAGAGCGTGCATATGATCGGGTTCAGCGCAGTGCTCCGCATTGTGTTTAACAACACTAGCCACGTGGATTATAGCTCATATACAGAATAAAGTGTCCGTGTTTAAAGATTTTATAGACATATTTCACATAATCTCCTGCACCAAACATGAACCAGCACGGTGTATGCAAACATATTTCATCAAGTCGTCTTCAAATGAATTATATGTGCAAACTGGACACTGATACAGGGGTGTAGCGGCTGAACACGATGAAATGATTATTCTAAAAGACAAAAGACTGATTTAGATAGAAAATTCAAAGAAAAATGGACAAAAAATAAACTATATTCTTTATTCTTTCCGTGTTAAATTAAGTGTTGATTATCATGAGACTGCAGTACGGTGGCCGAGAGAGCTCAACGCGCTGCAAATAAAGAAAACATCTTCATCAGTTTGACAACACACGCGCTGCAAACTCCACAACACTTACAAATAGTGAAACGCGCTGCAAATAAAGAAAACATCTTCATCAGTTTGACAACACATGCGCTGCAAACTCCACAACACTTACAAAAAGAAAAACGCGCTGCAAATAAAGAAAACATCTTCATCAGTTTGACAACACATATGCGCTGCAAACTCCACAACACTTACAAAAAGAAAAACGCGCTGCAAATAAAGAAAACATCTTCATCAGTTTGACAACACACGCGCTGCAAACTCCACAACACTTACAAATAGTGAAACGCGCTGCAAATAAAGAAAACATCTTCATCAGTTTGACAACACACGCGCTGCAAACTCCACAACACTTACAAATAGTGAAACGCGCTGCAAATAAAGAAAACATCTTCATCAGTTTGACAACACATATGCGCTGCAAACTCCACAACACTTACAAAAAGAAAAACGCGCTGCAAATAAAGAAAACATCTTCATCAGTTTGACAACACATATGCGCTGCAAACTCCACAACACTTACAAATAGTGAAACGCGCTGCAAATAAAGAAAACATCTTCATCAGTTTGACAACACATGCGCTGCAAACTCCACAACACTTACAAATAGTGAAACGCGCTGCAAATAAAGAAAACATCTTCATCAGTTTGACAACACATGCGCTGCAAACTCCACAACACTTACAAATAGTGAAACGCGCTGCAAATAAAGAAAACGTGGAGTTTGCAGCGCATGTGTTGTCAAACTGATGAAGATGTTTTCTTTATTTGCAGCGCGTTTCACCATTTGTAAGTGTTGTGGAGTTTGCAGCGCATATGTGTTGTCAAACTGATGAAGATGTTTTCTTTATTTGCAGCGCGTTTCACTATTTGTAAGTGTTGTGGAGTTTGCAGCGCATATGTGTTGTCAAACTGATGAAGATGTTTTCTTTATTTGCAGCGCGTTTCACTATTTGTAAGTGTTGTGGAGTTTGCAGCGCATATGTGTTGTCAAACTGATGAAGATGTTTTCTTTATTTGCAGCGCGTTTCACTATTTGTAAGTGTTGTGGAGTTTGCAGCGCATATGTGTTGTCAAACTGATGAAGATGTTTTCTTTATTTGCAGCGCGTTTCACTATTTGTAAGTGTTGTGGAGTTTGCAGCGCATATGTGTTGTCAAACTGATGAAGATGTTTTCTTTATTTGCAGCGCGTTTCACTATTTGTAAGTGTTGTGGAGTTTGCAGCGCATATGTGTTGTCAAACTGATGAAGATGTTTTCTTTATTTGCAGCGCGTTTCACTATTTGTAAGTGTTGTGGAGTTTGCAGCGCATATGTGTTGTCAAACTGATGAAGATGTTTTCTTTATTTGCAGCGCGTTTCACTATTTGTAAGTGTTGTGGAGTTTGCAGCGCATGTGTTGTCAAACTGATGAAGATGTTTTCTCATTTGCAGCGCGTTGAGCTCTCTCGGCCACCGTACTGCAGTGCATGTAAATGTAATCAAAATAGCCTATTATTAGCTCTTTTAAATATTCTTTCGCATTTCTTCCTTGTGCTTGGGAGTTTGTTGTCATTTTCTCCGTGCTCATATATTAAAGGTGCTAAAGAGGATGTTTTGTTTTATACATTTTTGCAATATTACTTGAAACAGTCTTTACTAACTGATAAAAGACTATTTATTAGGTACACTGAAAGGAATAATATTAATATACATCATCTGTGCATGAGGTAGGGCCTTAAAAACATAAGCCAATCATTTACGCGATCATCTCGTAAACGATTGGCCCTCTGGCTTGTCAATCACTGCCATGACGTTCCTTGTGAGAGATGAGCGCGGCTGCACGCTCCAGTAACTTTCCACACTCCACAGGCGAAAGGAGGGGGGGTTGTTCTTACGCATGCGCTCATTTCAAAAACTCAGTAACAGTCTTTGGTTTCTCAGTCGACGAAAAGATCCTCTTTAGCACCTTTAATATTCATTATTCTGTATAATGAGTATACTCTAAGTCTGTGCTTCATTGGTTGTTCTCTCCCATCTTCTCCCCCATACGCTCCCACTTTTCCAGAGCTTTACGCCCATTTTAACAGAGTTTTTCTTTGAGGTGTGAATGAACAGGGTAAAATGGGGGGGGGAGATATAACCAGATTAGGTGGAAATACTAACTCATGACGTTAGCAGCTAATAGACATGGTACTTACTTGAAAATAAATTCCATCATAGAGCTACAACGACCATAATGAAATGAGCCATCGCAATAGATTCACCATGAACACTGTTAAAGAGCTACATATGGCAATTTTAATAAAACACTTTACTCAGTCACCTGTAACGTTAGGTCCAATAAAAACGCCATCTCCGCGTCGCTTTTACAACATTTTAAAGCCCTCCGTTCTCAACTTCTCGCCATCTCCGAAAAGCCAAGCCAGTGTTGATTCTTGTTTTAATATGAGCTCTGTCGCGTTCTCTTTTTGCCAGAAGATTCTCCTCTATTCGGCGTTAAAAAAAACAAAAAACGGCTGGTTCCCCGGAGGTTTGAAATTTAACGTGCAGCAAACTTTCTCGCTCGTTGTGACACCTAACCTATCCCACACACGGGTAAAAGTATCCCGTATGACACCGGAGCAACTTTTCTTTGATGGATATTACGAAACAACCACGGTTGAGTGACGTATGCGCGCGAAAATCATCCTGTCAGGTTTAAAATATAAACATATAGGCCCGGTTACATGGAGAGGGCTTAGCCTAGTTCAATTAGGTTTTAATTCACTAAACGTTCACTAAAAAAAAAAAAAAAAAAAAGTTTTGAGACAAAACTATGGCACTGACTTATTTTAAGATATGTCAGTACAAGTTGCTTTCAGTTAAAACAGCTCAAACATGCATTTCAATCTAGATTAAGCCTTGTCTGTGAAACCGGGGGATTATGGGTTTAAGGATAAGACAAAAACGCATTTTGGAATAAGGATTGATGATATATTGATCCATCATTTACATTTTGTTAATTTTGAACAAAAAAAGTAAAATTTATTTACCTTTGAATAAATATAAAAACCATGAGGATCAATACATTTAGAATTTATCCTCTCCTATCATTTTCAGAAATATTAAATTTCAAGATTGATCCATCCATCCCTCATGCATACTCTCAAAATATCTGACCTGATATAGGCTGAATCCATCACTTCCTGTTAGAATGTGTGAATGTGAGGTGCCCCACAGCATTAATGAAGTCCAGTGTTTACCAGTGTCTACAGCAATCCCCTCCTCTCTCTCTATGGGCCTGTCTTTGAACTCCTCTCAAATGAGAGCACGCCAACAACACAAAACTCTCCCCACGCTCTTTCTCTCCTTTTCTCTGGCATCAAACAGCAGAAAAAAATCATTGATTTTGAGTTTAAATGCAGCTGATCCTAACCATTTATGATGTGACAAAGAGATTTTATCTTTACCAGCTCCGACCACAACGAAGCAAAGGATCTCCAGAAGGTATTTTCCTGCAACCGTTCATTGCAGTCTTACTTTCCATTTACAGTCATGGTTTTCTATGAAAAGAGTTCATCTGTTTCATAAAAAAAGGTCTTGCACACATATAACAAATTGCTAGTGATGTAGTAAATAGGCCTTTTTTATTTAATATCAGAAATATAAAGCTTATAATTTTATAAAAAACATATTAATTCTTCTTGTTAAAACTAAAAGTGTATTATTTAAATAATTTTTAGTCACTCTATACAGTGTTTATGAAGTTTCATTGTCATGGCAACAAAGTTGTAAAATGTAAAGGGTTTTTACACTTAAATGATGTTAACATGCATATTGTTTACATCTTGTGGCTACTATTAAACCTATATATTTTTATGTTTACAGATTGCTCTCATTCACTTCCACAGTAAGGGCCTAACCATTTTTTAAGAGTGGAAATTAATTTAATTTTTGTGGTAATCAACATTATGCCACAAATGCCGAGAACCGAGAATACTCCTTTAACCACTAAACTACACCACCTCAACCATTGGACAGTCGCATGCATCATATTGGACGTGAAGCTGCATGTTAGCGACCCTGTATCCTCCTACACACCCACTGCTCACCCGGACAGCACACAAGTTACTCATCCCTTCTGTTCAAAAATACTTTACAAACTAAACAAGAGCTATATCTCTGCAGACGCACTCTCTGTGGTTTACAGAGTTCAAAAGTGTGGCTTTTCACAGTCATCTGCAGTTCTGGAGTAGTGACAGATGCACCTGTTTTCCCTCTTTAAAGGATTTTTAACCTCTTTCATCCTCAATGAGCCTTCCAGATGTCAAGTAAAATATATTCTTAAAAAACAGTAAAATCTTATTACATTGCTTCTATTCTTCAGATTATGTAATTATTTTAGATGCTGGGAAGAAAATGAGACAAAATGTCCTAGGGATGCCAGGGAACAGATCACCCCGCAGAATGTCTAAAATAAGCAGATACGCAGCAAGCTGAACTCAGCGAGAGAGGGAAAATGAAAGTATAAATCCCTTTCTTTAAGACTGATTAAGTTCAATCAAGAATTAACCAGAGCTCAGTGTGGCACAACAGGTGAAGGGGAGCTATAATGTTGAGTTAACTTTAAATCAACACCAATATTTTAGGTTCAAATTAACATATTTCAAAGAAATATATATATATATATATCTATATCTATATATATATATATATATATATATATATATATTTTTTTTTTTTTTTTTTTTTTTTTTTTTCATATTTAAACTTTTTTTGCGGCTCACATACTGCAGTGTGACCAATTAATTTTTAAAACTACAAATTTAATGCAATCAATGAGACTATGCATAATATATTGAGTTTCTGTTGATTAAAGCAATCACCTTCATTGTATTAACTCATATTTTTAATTTCAATGAACTCAAAATTTTAAGGCAACCAGGTAACTTACTTTTTTTTAAGTTAAACCAACAATTCTTTTTTACAGTGTATGAGACAACTATGCAACCTGCTACACAAAATGACTTCACATCCACTCGCATGTATAAAGAGCTTTCATTTGTTTCACTTTACGCACTGATGCAAATACCTTAGGGTGGCTGTTAAATTTGCCCAAAACACTTTGTATTTGCATTTGACACTTTGGTGAAGAAATGGTAAGTTGGTACGCTCTGCGCACTTACGGGTGCCATCGAAACGGGTGGCGATGGTGTCGAGGAAGGTGTTCTGCGGGGCCAGCAGACCTCTCATCACGGGCATCCTGGTGCGGGTCGACTGCGTCCTCCTCCCGCCTCTGCGCCCAGCAGAGGCAGTGGACTCCTGGTCAGCCCCGAACCCAGGTAAGAATCGGGATGTTCCGGGCGCGCATCCTAGACCCTGCAGGAGCGCCCCGATCCGTGATACGCGCGGTTCCACTTTGGCAGCTCAGCAGTGACCATATCCCTCAACGGAAAGCCCACATATCTGCCTTACATCGTGTCATAAAGAGGGCAAAAATCCGCGTTGTCTCTGTAAATCAGGTGCTTGGTGATGAGATGAACCTGTGCGTAACGGCAGCGCTGGAGACCGGAGCTCCGACTGGTGAGGCGACTGCGCACTGATGCCTGAACTCCTCTGTGCCACCACGATCCTTTCTCTCTACATCTATATTACTGGCGTTCTCTAGTTGCTATAACCAGCAGATGTCACGTCACGTGATGAGCAGAGTCTGGTGAGGATGCTAGAACCCTTGTACCAGCTTATTGTCTTTTTATTATTTATGGAAGGTTCTTTATTCAGATGAAATAGTCGGAAAACAAATTTTGATTTTGTAAGACATTTTAACGCGACGCTCATTTTCTTATTCAAACATGCATTTAAATGACTTGAATAGTCATCACCTCTTCGATAATGAACACACTTGTCAAGGTAGTGTAACGAGATTTTTTTTTTTTTAACTCCTGAATTATTTAAAAAATGAATGTTTGCATAAGTAGTTGGCATTATTTCTTTTTTTTTTTTTTTTTTAATTGTTTTTGAACTCATGAAAGCCACTTTCAGTTGCAATATATTTGTTTTACCTTGAAAGCCATGTTTGAAAATGTTTTTGAAAATATAATATATGACCAATATCACACTCGTAGCCATGCGATATCAGCACGGCTATGATTCAGCCATAGGTAATCACAGTAGTGTGCTGATATACAGCCATATTGTACGGCTACGAGTGTGATATTGTGTTTATACAACAGTTCGAAATACCCAAATGACTGGCCGAAATGAAGCTGTTCTCTGCGAGTACATGAGCACTGAATGGCCGATGATCTGCGAAAGCCTCAGAACAAATAGTAAAATAGGCGCTATGTTTATATATGAGTCACATATTTGAGGTCTAAATAACTACATTCTTGCCTAAAAAACTCTTTGAACTACATTTCGTGACAAAAAAAAACAGTAGTATTTATATATAAAAAAAAAAATACGGTAGAGTTGCTCGACTGCCATGACAGTCCCCACAAGTGGAGTAATACAAACGGTGAAACGATACCATGCTGATACTGGGAGAATATCGCATAGCTCTCAGACCTGAAAACCAAAAAGAACTGTTCTATAAAATAAAATATCAAGTGATATGGTGTGATAAAGTTAACACTCACATGTATTCAAGGTCCAAGGCAAGTATTTTAGTACTTTTTACTTGGTTACACCACTTGACTTTTTTTTTTTTAATGGTTAAAATCAGAAATTTTGTACAAAATGTAAATGTTTCTTCTAAACACTTGCCATGTGTGTTTTAAACAGATTTCTCCTTTTCATCATATGTCATCCTTATTTGTCACTGATTTAACTATGTGTTCAAGAGTGTTTTATTGGTACCCCTGACTATTTCTTTTACATTTAATTTGTCAATATGTTTGTTGCCAAAAATAACAGAATAAAATAATGATGGGGAATAATGAGGCTTATATGGTCATTTTTCTGTGTGGTAGAAAACAAATGTGTCTCCATGAAACAACATATAACAAGATTAACAACTGAACAGCATTTGATTTGACACAGGCAATAAATAAAGTAATATACACTTTATAAAGTAATAAGTAATATAAAGTAATGTACATGACAAGTTTTACTGTAGGCCTATATCCAAACATTCTACATAAACACATTCTTCTTTTTCTCTTTGATGCTACTGTCTTGTGCCGTGAAAATCTCAAACTCTCAAAGTTTAGATGTCACCTTGTCCTGCAGACTCACATTCAGTATGCCCAAAATATTCCAAAGGATGATTACAGACTGTAAAAGATGTTAGTAGGCCATAGCCTTAACTTGTCTTGGGTGTGTTCCATACAGTTTGCTGTTTTGACTCATCAGGATTCCTTTGCCTAAGACACATTTTGCATTGCTGTAAAATATATAGGCTAAAAAATAAAGGGAGATTTTAGGAATGCTAAACCAGAGGTTTTCAAACTGGGGTCCGTGGACCCCCAGGGGACTGCAAGAGAGTGCTAGGGGGTCCATGGAATAGTTTACAGAAAAACTATGTACAAATAAATACATTTATGCTTTAAATAAACAGATTATTAAAATGTATAAAAAATGTAATGAAAAAATGATTAAAATTAATAAACAAATTAATAAAAGATCTAATAGTACAGTGCAGTGAGCTGGGAAAAAAATGCAATAAGCTATATAATATTTTACACATTTATAATATTAAATTATTAATCTAAAAATTATCATATTTGCTATTTAAAATACTGTGCTAAACCATTACAGTACACACCAGTATAAATAACAAAATATGGTGTTTGACCCACACTTGGAGACTTACTTGCATATAAACCGAGTAATGAAATTGCGACATCTGCCGGTAAGTCTGAATTCTGCACTCAGACAGGAGATAGGCTACCAAACGACTGCTCACTTTCATGGACTCTTGCTTGCTGCTCACGCAAACTCAGAGGATAAATACAGTTACGCACTTGAAGAGCAGCCTGCTCGTGAAGATGGATTGAGAAGATGGACTGCTCACGAAACAGAATGCGTTTTGGAGGTTGGCTGAACCTGTATCTGTCTTACCTGTATTATATTCTTACTGTTTCTTTTGCTTTTGTTGCTAAAAGTTTGCAGGATACATGATAATTAGCATTCACCCATTTGTTTTGTGTGTAAGGGCCGCTACAAAACCATTAACAATTTGGTTTTTGAATATTGCAATTGGTATACCACTTATTTTGATACTTTGTTGGCTTCAAGAGACGCACTTTTATGACGCGGTTATTATGTTACACAATTCAGCGTATACTTGACAGCATTCACCTGTAAATAGAACGCAATACCTTAAAATAGCACGCAGCCCAAATTTAAACAGAAAGGAAGGATCCTAGAAGTACGATAAATGTGAATAGAATTTGCAAAGGTGGTCTAAAATGGGCAGGGCTTGGTGGCCCGCGGACTGTCTCGAAGTTGTCAGGCACGATGGGTCTAAAAAGATTTTTCTGTTTCAGCTCTTCAATGTTTATTTTCTATTCATTGTCTCTATATATCTGAGAAATATTGACAAGACAGCTGCCATAGAAGCGCATTAGTCACGTGGTATGTGTTACTTTCCTCTGCGTTGTATCGACGTCACCAATCACAGTTTAAGTTTTTTTTAAGGCATTTTTTTTATGTGTGAATGAAATCCAAAACATGCATCATTAAACACAAAAAACTTAATGCAATTCCAACAAATCCAAATAGCAGCAAAAACTGACTACTACTATTGTTGTTGTTTTGCATCTATGTTTAAAATGAAACATTATTCACCAAGAATTAAACCCCAGAATTCAGTGTGAAAGTCAGAAGTCCGACATTTCCAACTTAAAAATAAGACATTTAGGCTATCAATGTTAAAATGATTTCCTTATCCTGCATATAATGAACTTTTATTATTATTATTATTTTTTTTTTATATATATAAAAAACAAATTGGCGTAATAAAAAAAACTCAAAGATATTTTTTGTTTCAGTATTTGTATATATATATTTTAGTATCAGAATACAAAAAAAATGTTTATGATTCTAAATGTTTTGTGTGCTAAGTGAATTTATTTTATTCGTTTATTCAAAGTAATTGCTTAATTATTTGCCATATTTCAATTTTAGATGGTGAAGAAAATGCGTTTGTTGTCTTGCAGCTCAACGATGGATTCGGCTTTTTGAGCTGCATAGCGCCACCTAGAGGAATACAAGTGTCTTTCCCACCCCAAACTGTTATTATCTAGAAGCATATGCCTCCCAAAGAGATGCATAAAGAGGGAGGGGCTAGTCGTTTGAGTTTAGTTCCTTATTCTCGTGGATTGGTGGAGGATTATCTGATCGAGGAGTAAATGTATGAGCAGAGCAGAGGAGAGCCTATGCCTTCCGCTCAGCTGATCCGAAACAACGCCTTCCAAGACTAGTACAAAACCTTTCAAGCCTCCATAGGACACATCATTTGAGGTCTCTTTATTTGCTCCGGTACAATCTCAAGAAAAAGGTAGGCGTCGTATTTTGATTTGCGAGATCTTTTAGAATAGTCGGTAATCACATTACAGTAGCTGTCGTTTGATTTGACGTTTCTTGCAAAGTGCTACTGGTATGTAGTTCCGTATCGAAGAAAACACTATAAAAGTGATGCATTCATCAGAAAAGACGAAAACATAAGGGTTAAAACCTCGGTGATCACATATAATTGACCTATTTAATGGATTGTTTATGTTGAATTAATTATTTTTACGACAGTTAGTACAAATAACCCCCACATTCGACTAGAGCTTCATTATGTTTAATTTATTAAAATAATCAAGATATGTGTGTAAATCAGTATTGCACGGGCTGTATTTTACCTTTGTCCTAATTTGCTTTATGTAACCAGTGCCAGTTTGTGGAACTGCAAAAAACAAAACAAAAAAACGTTGATACATTTTTAAAGAGTAACACAATTGATACAAAGATACACTTAACCTCTCATGGTGGATAAAAGGTCAGTGTCTTATTACACAGTGGTTGCCTGTCTGTAAGGTGCTGTTTAGTTGCCTGAACTAACTGATGTTTTTCACAAAAGCTGTGACATTAATACAGAGATAGTAATACAATACTGAACTGTGCTTAAAAGATATGTACTTAAAAGAATGGTATGGTACATACTACTATGTCCAAAAATACCACGGTATTGCCTTGCATATCTGAAAAACAAAAACAGACTGTATTTTTTATGTTACAGACTTCTAAATCTGACATTTTTTGCTTATTAGTCTGCAAGCTCCAAAATGCTGTCCGTTAAAACAGGTTTAAGGCAAAAATGCTGAATCACTGGTTGTGTAACTTTTTTTTTTCCTCAGTGGAATCTATTCATTCTTCAGGGAGGAAGTACTAACACTACTATACATTTTCTCAAATAACCATCATTGATCTTGCAGGGTCCAAAATGTCTCAGAAGATCAAAGCCGGTTCTGTGGTTGAAATGCAAGGAGATGAGATGACTAGAGTAATATGGGAGCTCATAAAAGAGAAACTCATCTTTCCTTATCTGGAGCTCGACCTGCACAGGTGAGATTAAATGTGTGTGTTTGTGTGTTACGTTCACGGCAGGTGGGGTTTCTATCATTATGTCTGATTTCCCTTGTGAATACATGCTTATCTGATTTAATCCAATTTTGCTGCCAATTAGTTATGACTTACAAACATTTGTAACCATAGCACTAAAGTTAATGGATTAGTTCACTTTCAAATTAAGATTTGCTGATAATTTACTCACCCCCAAGATGTCCATGTCCTTCTTTCTTCACTCAAAAGGAAATTAAGATTTTTTATGAAAATATTCCAGGATTTTTCTGCTTATAATGGACTTCAATGGACCCCAAATGGTTGAAGGTCAAAATTACAGTTTCATTGCAGCTTCAAAGGGCTTTAAACGATACCAGACGAGAAACAAGGGTATTATCTAGAGAAACCATCGCTCATTTTCCAAAAAAAAAAATTAAAAATTACGTTTTAACCATAAATGCTCATCTTGAACTAGCTCTCTTCTTGGTCAAAGTTTGAACTAATTGTTATATACTTGCACTAGCATATTGCATATTACAATTTAGTTCAAACTTTGACCTGTTGAGGGCAGTAATACACTTAGCAGTGTCTACACGGCCAGAATTCTAATAGAGAAGAAGGGCGCTAGTTCAAGATGAGCATTTATGGTTAAAATTTTTTTTTTTTTTTTTTTTTTTTTTTAGAAAATGAGCGATAGTTCCTCTAGATAAGACCCTTATTTCTCATCTGGGATCGTGTAGAGCTCTTTGAAGCTGCAATGAAACTGTAATTTTGACCTTCAACCATTTGGGGACCATTGAAGTCCACTATATGGAGAAAAATCCTGGAATGTTTTCATCAAAAACCTTCATTTCTTTTCGACTGAAGAAAGAAAGACATGAACATCTTGGATGACATGAAGGTGAGTAAATTATCAGGAAATTTTAATTTGAAAGTGAACTAATCCTTTAATGTTGTCACTACAGTTATTGTTTCTACTATAAAATCATAAATTAATATAGACCTCTTTTCAAAATCTTTTTATTTCTCTAAATATAAAAATATGAATATTTAATAAAATTAATATTTACTTTTCAAATTCCATTTATTTTTGTGGCAATAACTGCATTACTAACAGTAATCACACCACTGAGCAGATACTTGCCAAGATTTCAAATATGACATTTCCTGTTTGTCAGTACAGATTTTTCAGGCCACAATGTGGTAATACTCAAGGCCAAAGGGAAGTGTTATCATCTCACAAGTTAACTTTTATTACCCAACATCACTTTCTGCTCTTGAAATTGTCATGAATTGTCAGCATCTGAACTTTGAGCTTGTGGTTACAGTTTGATCTGAGTGGCTCTTCAGCTATGAAGTATGAATAAAGTGCATGAACTTGACCTGGAGTTTGCTAGAATAGTGCAAACTAAAACCGTATCAGACTGATAAGAGTATCATCCGTATGTTAGCAAACAAGGTGTCGTCACTTAAGTGGGATATCTTGATTCATGTTCATTCAGTCACTGAACTGCTCTTTGAGCTTGTGTTGTAAGATTGTTTGCGTATCTTTACCCCTCAACATCCTTTAGTTGCATTGTTGAATGCCTTTTATGTATTACAGGCTTTTATTGATGGATTAAACTGAGCGAAGTCTATGGTAGCCCAAAAAATGTATGAGAAATTGTTCTGATATTTCTAAATCCTCTAGCGCCAGCACGTTTTTCAGAATCATTATAGCAAGTGAAGTGAAGTGGGTGAAAGTTCACAGCATACTTGACACAAAAGCAAGGACCGAGAGCAAGGAAAGTATGGGAAAGTTCCGAAAGCTCCCCTGTGTTGTTGCTCAGGGATGCTTTATCTAAAGCGTGTTAAGTGTGTCACACTCTTCCTTGCTAGTTGTAGAAACTCTGAAAGGATGCCTTCATCATTTCAGTCACACACATACAGAACAGATGAGGCCTTTCATTTGCTTTCAGCTGCTCAGAGCACGAGTGAAAGTTGCTTTGACGAATTTAAATCAGCATGGATTTAACTTTATTTTGAATATGCCTGACTATTCATTGGTTTGAAGGCATGTTTTTGGTAGCTGGAGATCAAATTACTTGTAACGCAATACAAGTAACTTGAGTTACGTAATCAGATTACTTTTCCCAAGTAACTAGTAAAGTAACACATTACTTTTAAATTTACAGCAAAATATTTTAATTGTTACTTTTTCAAATAAGTAACGCAAGTTACTTTTTTCCCCCATTTATTGACTGACAGCTCTATTGTCCCCATGTTGAGAGAGATCATAAACGCAGAGATGTGTGTAATCATGATGGTTATTGAAGTTCTAGACTAAATATGAGCATGCATTTACTAATCTCACTTGCACAGAAAAAAATCAGAATTCCTCAAAATGAATAAAATCAGTGAAATGCAAAATCAGAATACTGCGCAAACTTCCAATAATTAAATATGTTAAATAAAACAAATATTTTTATGCATTTAATCTCACTTTATTGACCAATGTACTTGCTGCTGACCTTTGATTGTTAAACCATAAGCAAAAAGGACTTTAGAATTTTTTTTTTAAACTTTATTCTCCTGCATCCTATTCTTCTGCAATCAAGAATGCGCAACTGCTGTCATGCCAATCTAATGTACAGGCGTGAATTTGCATTATTTCAATTTAGGTGTTACATTAGCCCAAAAATACACGTTTTTTTTGTTATTAAAAAAAAAATGGTTGTTTTCTATTACAGTTGTTTATGTAGCCTAGATAATTAACATATAGCAAAAGAAAATAAATAATATGAAATGTTACTGATTGACTGGGGTGAGCTTCATTTGTTGACTCCTTTTCTGGTTACGTGGCAAATCCATGGACCATGGGGATCTGCGCTGTATATTTTTTTTTTTTTTTTTTTTTTTTTTTACTGCCTAATCCCACCTACAGCACAGGTAACACTGCCCACTCCCGTGAGATTTACGTTGGGTCTGTGGGATCCCAATTCAGCCCTCTAGTCTGTGCCTCAGAATTGATTAATTTTTGGATTGTAATTGCGTTTTGAAATAATTTTGAAACCGTTCAGCTCTAGTACTCTCAGCTACATCTCAGCTAACACATTTTACCATATTTAAATGCTTTCTACCGAATTCAACAGATTCCCCCCCTACAATTAGTGTAGAGAGGGCAAAAAAGCATATACATTACCAATTAATGGTTTAGGGAGGGACAGTAAAAAATTTTTTTTCTTTCTTTTTAAAGAAATTAATGCTTTTGTTTAGCAATGATGCATTAAATTGATCAAAAGTGACAGTAAAAACATTTGCAATGTTCCACAAGAATTCTGGTTCAGATAAATGCTGTTATTTTGAACTTTCTATTCATTGAAGAATCCTGAAAAAATGTATCATGTTTTCCACAAAAATATTAAGCAGCACAACTGTTTTCAATGTTTAATAAGAAATGTTTCTTTTGATGCAAATCGGTATATTAGAATGATTTCCGAAGGATAATGTGACACTGAAAACTGGAGTAATGGCTGAAGAAAATTAAATTGCATTATAAAATGTATTAAAATAGAAAACAGTTATTTTAAATTGTAATAGAATTCTGTCTGTTTTAACGCAGTAAGAAATGACTTGTTCTATTTCAGTTCACTGGAACACAGTGTCTTTGTGCTAAATTACCATGGCACTAGTTTCCCACTGACCTAATTTAAAGCGTGCCGTGGGGCGCCATCTTTTGACTGGTAGTGTTCAGATTGTGTTGTGTAAGGTAGTTCTGAGTCTAACATTACCAATTTGGCTGTCCGTATGAACTGAGTTAACTTTTTTATAACTTTGTTTATAAACATTTTTATAGTAAAGTATAATGTAGGCAGGAAGGTAGGGGTGAGAGAAGGAAATGGGATCGGAACAATGCCCAGGTCGGACTCAAACCTGCTTATATGTCCACAGTCCACTGCACTACAGACAGGTTATAAGCTATAGACCTTATGTAGCCATGCCCTTTTCAGTGCTGCACTCGTTGTGTTCCATCTTCTGGTTTGTATTTCCACAGCATGTAGGTAAGATCAATAGATATATGAATGAACTGCTTTTAAAAAAAAAATTCCCTTTCCTCGAGATGGTTTCCTAAAGATGGTTGCGAGCTTGTTTCTCTGGTGCTCAAGGAAAGTAGTATCAATAGTAAAACCTTTATAATAGAGCTTTATAATTTTCTGAGTTTATATAAATATAAAATTTGCAAACTATAAAAGGCAAACAAATACATAATCATTATTAATGTCAAGAACATCACAGAATAGTTCTCATAGATGAGCAAAAATCTAAGGTTTGTTTTTTCCTCTCTGTGTGGTAGCTATGACCTGGGAATGGAGAACCGTGATGCCACCGACGACAACGTGACGGTAGAAGCAGCAGAGGCTGTGAGGCGCTACAATGTTGGCATCAAGTGCGCCACCATCACTCCTGATGAGAAGCGCGTGGAGGAGTTCAAGCTCAAGAAGATGTGGCGCTCACCCAACGGAACAATCCGGAACATCCTGGGTGGCACTGTGTTCCGAGAGGCTATTATCTGCAAAAACATTCCCCGCTTGGTTCCAGGCTGGATCAAGCCTATAATAATTGGCAGGCACGCACATGGAGACCAGGTATGGAATGTTAGAATGTATATAATTAAGTCTAATACATATTTCTTAACTTTATCATATTGCTGCTGTTTTATCAAAATTCACATGCCTAAGAAAACATATTTTAATCTTGGTAAGATTACGTTACAGGTAAAAGGTCTTCTAAAATAATCTCTTCACTTTTCCAGTACAAGGCTACAGATTTCGTTGTGCCAGGCCCTGGAACACTGGAAATGATTTACACACCCAAAAATGGAGGAGAACCGCTTAAGTTTGTTGTCCATGACTTTGAAGGTACTACAACCATCCAATCAATTCCTGCTGCACAAAATGAAGTCCTGCCCTCTTTTTTTTTTTTTCTTGTTTGTGAAGCTGATTCACTTGAATATATGTCACAAGACTATTCCAACTTCCATTCATGCAGACTTTAAACAATCGAATTAATTTGATCTGAATTATTTACTATGGCACAGTCCTTGGCTCATCCGAAATCCTCATAGAATTGCAAATTGTTCATTTGTATGCGCACTTCAGAATCTCACCAGAAGAAGAAGATTATCTGGGTATCAGGAAATACTGTGAATTCATATACACTACTCTTTTCATACTGTTTTTCGGCTACTATATAGGATGTATGAGTTTTTGGATGCAGCCCTTCTGTATTCCAAAGATGTGTAAATATCTCTGTATGATGATGGACTGATGCACAGTGGACTGTCACCTGTTTGAGCACTGAACAAGTTTGTCTAGTCAATGTTACAGTATAAGGCCACGTGGCCAGATTAACATTGTCCTGGCTCTGCAAATACTGATCTGATGAAATGACTGTTCATCAGAGCGTTCTGATGAAATGAGTGTTTTTTGGAATGTAGCCTACATGATTTTAAATTTAATTTCACACATGCATATCTGCTTTCAGACCAGGTTTTCTTGACAAATATCATAATTATATACGTTTAGGTGCTGGTGTTGCTCTGGGGATGTACAACACAGACAAGTCAATCCGGGACTTTGCTCACAGCTCTTTCCAGATGGGGTTGACCAAAGGCTGGCCGATGTACCTCAGCACCAAGAACACCATCCTGAAGAAATATGATGGGCGTTTCAAAGATATTTTCCAGGAGATCTATGAAAAGTGAGTCACCATGAAATGGTTGCGTATTTGAATAAACTAACCTTGATCTTATCTAGTTACATATGATCTTTTGAACTAAAAACGCATTGGCTACAACCAAAACTTAGGCAGCTGACTTGTTGCCTCGCTGCGCTGTCAGGCAATGACATTGCAGGAAGCGTTGGCACATGAAGGTATCTTACAAAATTTACTTTGGACAGACTTCTGAGGCACTGTTACTGTTAAATGATCTACAGCAAAATAGAGAGCGCTTCGGTGATAACTAAGCGAATATTTAATTAGTACAATACTAACTTATCTATAGAAGTGACATCAAAAGTGGAAAACTTTGGTCAAAAATGTTTACACAAACTGACCACCAACTGCAACTTTCAGACACTATCTTTCTTTATTGGGGAGATATCAAAGGCAGCAATCTATGCTTCCTTCAAAAATCCATCAGACGAAGGTATCTCAGGAGACAGGAAGTGAAGTTAATATTGGATTCGGACATGCCTTGATGCCTTCCTACTTTGGAATGCAACCTCCAAAAGCACCATTTTTAAGCTTTCAGACATATCATACGTACATACAGTAAATGGCTAACTAAAAATCTGCCTGTTAAAAAACTAGTGTTAAAGGCTTACATGTAAGTCAATAAAAGCATTAAATTTTTTCATTATGAAAGATTTTCTCCTTTCTTGAAATTAAAGCAAAAACATCTACTCAAAATCGCATATGTCCATACTGAATAAGCAAAAAAAAAAAACATTCTGAGACTGTGTGTCTGTGTTGCAGAGACTATAAGGCTCAGTATGAGGCCAAAGGCATCTGGTATGAGCATCGGCTGATTGATGACATGGTGGCTCAGGCCATGAAGTCTGAAGGTGGGTTTATCTGGGCCTGCAAGAACTATGATGGAGACGTGCAGTCAGACTCTGTAGCTCAGGGTGAGTACATCTAACATAACATATATTATTGAGATTCATTATTGATAATTATCTTTTACACCCAACAATGCCAAAAACATATGAAAAAAAAAAAAACAGTAATGAATTGTTCAGCACTGAACATAATAAAAACATCTTTAAAAATTATGGATTTTCTCAGCGTATCCTACCTTTCAAAAGTTGGGGGTCAGTAAGATTTCTTTCTTTCTCTTTCTTTCTTTCTTTCTCTTTCTTTCTTTCTTTCTTTCTTTCTTTTTTTAAATCCATACTTTTAACCAGCAAAAATGTATTAAGTTGATTCAAAGAGACAGTGTGGACTTTTACATTGTTACTATAATTTCCTTATTGAATTCTTTTGAATGTTCTGTTCATTAAAGTATCCTGAAAGAAGAGAAAAAAGGTTTCATGGTTTCTAGTTTCCACAAAAATATTAAGCAGCTAGCAACTAGTAAGAAATATTTCTTGAGCACCAAATCAGCATATTTGAATGATTTCTGAAAGATCATGTGACTGAAGACTGGAGTAATAGCTTTGTCATCAGAGGAATAAATTACATTTTAAAATATATAAAAACTGTTTAAAACTGTAGTGAAAACTTGTTTAAAAGTGTAATAATTCACAATAGTACAGTTTCACTGTATTTTTGATCAAATACAGTAAATGCATCCTGGGTGAGCTTAAGAGCGTCTTTCAAAAGCTTTTAAAAATCCTACAAATTTTTGAATAGTGTATAATTTTGAGTTAAAAACTTGTGAATGTTTTTGTGGTGGCTTAGTATGAATATGCGTCCAGCCTTATCATGAATTTGTGAAATGGCATTACTCATTGTGAATGTATTGTGAAAGAATGATGAAATTTATAGTGAGTAAACTTTCTGGTCTCTGTCTCAAGGCTATGGGTCATTGGGTATGATGACCAGCGTGCTCGTGTGTCCTGACGGGCGTACAGTAGAAGCTGAGGCAGCCCATGGCACCGTCACGCGGCATTATCGTATGCACCAGCAGGGCAAGGAGACGTCCACCAATCCCATCGGTGAGGAAAACACTTACTTCACTGCCTTATCATAATCAATGAAATGCACAGATGATGCACACAGAAACTGCTTTTCATGATCATATAAAAACGTGGTCATCGCAAAAAGCAACTTTATCCCTCACAATTTTATCTCATCAGCCTCTATCTTTGCGTGGACGCGAGGGCTGCTGCACCGGGCGGAGCTGGATAAGAATGCAGAGCTGCGTGTGTTCGCTGAGGCACTGGAAGCTGTTTGTGTCGAGACCATTGAAGCTGGTTTCATGACCAAGGACCTGGCCATCTGCATCAAGGGCATGTCTAAGTATGTCTGTTATCTACTCTGGGTCACTTGCTCTAAAATATATGGTATTTATTGAAGGTCATTAGAAAGCTTTCTCAATTATTATGCTTTTGTCAGAGTGGTGTTAGACATGTTGATTTGATCACTTAAAGGGGACTTAGAACTTAGACTTCATGAATTCAGTGTTAAAAGCTTGATATTGCATTAAAAAAAAAACACTTGGTAAAAATACAGTTTTCAAAAGTATATCCACAAGACATAATAAGCCTTTGCAAATATATATTTCATGTTTTTTTTTTTCTGTTCATTTCTTCGCAGTGTTAAACGCTCAGATTACCTCAACACTTTTGAGTTCTTGGACAAACTGGCTGAGAATCTGAAGATTAAGTTGTCAAGCCAGCCCAAACTGTAAAGCTGCTGGATTTTGCTGAGGTGTCCATGCACACACACACTGACACGTAGCCCTCAACCCATGTCGAGCCGCAGACTCTGTCAGCCTCTTCTCCTGTCTAACTGGGGCCAAAGACAGAGAAATGGACCACTACAACCAGTAGGGGAGCAGTGCACTTTCAACTGGAAGACATGAAAGTGCCTTTTTAAATGGAAGGAGCTACTGTAACCTTCATTATAAATTGGAAACAGTAATATAGGACATTTTTATCCCTATTTATACATTTTATCATTGCAACTTTTTAAACCATGTCTCCTGTAGTGCATAAATATGTGCATTTATGTTCTACTGCTATAGTGCAGGGTACAACCCATATGTCAGGTGCTTGAACAACTGTTGCCTTATAATCTGCATGTGTAATTGTCTCATCTTCAGGCAGCCACTCTTGAAGCCATTCCAAGAGAAGTGAAATTAGGTCTAAATACCTGCTTTTAACTGAAACGCTGGTAGTTAGCACCGGTAGACATTCCTCTTCATTCTTCAACACTCTGTACCACTGTCTGTCACCGTTTTACAAATTAATTTCCTTATATGCTTCTGTTTATGTCAGTCTGTGTGCTCATGTGATCAGGTCTTGTGATATGACGTCAATAATAAATGAGACTTTTTTTATCTCATGAGTTTTGTCTTATCTTGTTCATTTATTAAATTTGTTGTGTGAAATATAATGTGTTATGTAATGTGACAAAAACTGAAGCAACTTAATGGAAAACAAATTGGTATCACTATATAGTTTAAAATACTGCAAGCAGGGACAATGATCAAAAAACAATGTGAATGAGCAAATTGATGCTATGATTAAAAGTCTTTGTGATCGAAATCTCCATAAAATCTATGTAGCACAGTCTCCCAACATAATTGTTCCTTCCAAAAGGGTAAAAAGACACAGAGGCTAGTTTTTACTCTTTTAAGTATTTCACGTCTGGCATAGTTGTGCTTGGAGTCTTTGTGATAATACAATGAAACACCAAATTGTGCAGATATAATTTTTAGCCAATTTTTTTTTTTTTTTTTTTGCTTAGTATAATAAAACCTATTGCTTGCCTTTTTTGGCAAATAAGTATTTCTTCCCTCATATATAAACTATTTAATAAATATAAAATATGTTCCTCACATGTTGATGTTTTAATTGAACTTGTAGGGTCATTAGCATTCCTAAGGTCTCTTTTGTGTGGTATTTGTACCACAGGTGGTACAGTGGAATGCTAAAGTGGTTAAAAACAAATATCAGTAACAAATATTTTACAGTGTCCTTGTTATACATTAGTTACTGTAGAAATAATTATAAATTATGCATATTTATATGCAACTAAACCAAACCTAATCCTAACCATAACCATGTAGTTAATTAATATTACTCAGTAATTATGTGTATAATTACGCTGTAACAAAGACACAAAATAAAGTATAACTCGACTATCCCCTCCAGACATCACTTTTAGCCACTGCTGTAGGTAACTTTTAAACGATAGTGTATTGAATACTGGACTACAAAACATTGCTGTAGAAGTTATAATACCTTAGTTACTAACCATTACATTTTGAACTTGCAGCAACAAAATCATATTGTGTCTGTTACCAGATAAAATAATAATGTTGTCAGTTGAGGAGATTGTGACAGTTCATTCACTAGATGGCAGCACACTGACGCGGAGATGGACAGCCTGTTGCACGGAGCCTGCCATCTTTCTACAGAGAAGGACTGAGATTTTCTAATTATTTGTATTTAGTTGGCTATTATTATTATTATTATTATTATTATTATTATTATTATTATTATTATTATTATTATTATCATTATCATCATCATTATTATTATTAAATATTTGTATTAATTTTTCGTGTAATTATTTATGAATTTTTTTGGGAGTCAGTGTTTTAATGGGAAAATACATTAATTAAAACATCATGTAACATTGTAAAATGTAGGCCTACAGAATGTGACTTCCGCCAAGTGACCAGAAAATCAGAGTATGTCTGAGCACCGAATAGTCTGAACAAAGATTTTACATACACACTCCAGGCCAAGTGTCCTTGACTTTATTAGATATCTGTGACAATGGTTTTACCCCAGTGAGAGTGGAGAGTGGAGGGAAAGACATCGAGCATGAGAGAGAGAGAGAGAGAGGATAAAGACATCATCCCTCAGACTGTCACCATTGTGCTGTGATAATTGGATTCTCCCTGTGTGAATGGAGACTCATTCACAGGCTTAGTGTTAGTGTAAAGATTACTATTGTGCCAAAGGAAGTAAAGCCTTATGAGTATGATTTAGAGGCCAGTGGTGATTCCGACGTAATGATGTAAAACACGCACAAGCTGAGGTCACTGGAGCATCATACAGGCCAATGCGATGCAAATCCCGCCCTGCATCACCTGTCAAGAAAAGTTCAGACTTTTTATGAACTTTTAAGGTATAGGTTAACGGTTAGCTTTTATTTTTATTTAAATCTTTAGAATATATATATAATATTTAGCATTTACAAACATTTTTACACAGGTCACAAAACCAGAAAACATCATTTGCACCAATACCAGCATGTTCGCACCTTCGGAGCCTCAAGAAGGAAATGGACACTGAAAATGAATAAACCGATTAATGATTGAGATATGGCTTGATGTTGTTTCGGTCTCTCTCTGTCTGAGAGTACACCTTTCTCCTGTAGGGAACGCAGTGGTTTCCATGGGGACCCATAGCCACTCTGCTCTTCAAAAGCGGGCCGAGCTGAGGCAGAGGGGCCCTTTGTGTTGGAGAGGAAAGCGTGGAACAACGCTGGGCAGATGAAAGCCCTGCTATCCTTACGCCCAATCATAATTTAGTCATCAGCGCAGGAGCACAGAATCCAAATAGACACTGAAAACACAAACAGCGAAAAGGAGAGGCTCATGGGTCAAGATATGAGCAAGAGAGAGATGGGAGGCTGATATGAGGATAAATTTCAAAGAGATAAAGGAATAGTTGTGCTGTGGCTGGGCTTGTTTTTTTCTTGCTGATGATCAGTTCTCTGTAGTTTGTGCTGAAATGATGGCGTCCACTTCCATCCAATTTGAGAAAATTATGCTACATCAAGTACATTGTTCAAACCAAAAATAGCAACCTTGTTTATCAAGGGAATAGAAGTGGGTTTTTAGATGGTCGATATGTTTGTTTACTTGTAAAATGTATTATTATTTAAAAAGTATCATAAAAATTCTAAAGTATTGCAAGTATGATCCTTAACTGCTTAACATAGAAAAAACTTATGAGGGTATAGAACAACAACCAAACCTTTTAAAGAGCAGCAAGATACATGTACATTGTTAATTATTATTTAATAGTATACTAAGTTAGATTTAGAAATGTACTAATGTTCAAAAGTTTGGGGTAAGTAAGATTTTTTTGTTGTTGTTTGTTTTTGAAAGAAGATTTTTATGTTCACTGAGGCTGCATTTATTTGATCAGAAATTCATAAATATTGAAATATTAATGTAATTTATTCCTGTGATGTCAAAGCTGAATTTTCAGCATCATTACTCCAGTCTTCAGAGTCACATGATCCTTCAGAAATCATTCTAATATGCTGATTTGATGCTCAAAATAATATTTTTTCATCATAATCACTGCTGAAAATGGTTGCGCTGCTTAAATGAAGTGTCTTTTTTAGGATTTCAGAAAGTTTGAACAGCAGTATTTATTTGAAATAGATAACTTTTGTATCATACTGTCATTTTTATCAATTTAATGCATTAATTAAATAATAAAAATCTTGCTAAATAAAATAGTAAAACTGGTTTTAAAAAATACTTATGAAACTATATGAATTGTGAACTTACATTTCATATTTGACAAGGTTAGCAAAGTTAACATTTCTGTACTTAAGATTTTAAAATAAAATAAATTCATAACCAGCCAGTGGACTAGCATTTCATACAGTTGCTACCTTTGTCAAGGTTAACAAGGTTAGCATTTCAAAACTGATTGCTGTGTCCTATTAAAAAAAACAAAAAAAAACACCCAACATTCTCTTCTTCTCCCTCTCTACATGTCACTTACAGTGGCCTGTCCAATTGCTGACTCTCTTAATTGAATCAGAACAACAACAAAAAAAAGAAAAAAAAAAAGAAAAGAGACGGGGGGGAAAAAACGCTGAGTTTTCTGGGGCATATCAGCATTCAGCGCGGGTTCAGATGAGGGTCTATGTAGGTCACGCACAATATGGCGCCTGCAAGTTTACAGCTGGGTCTCGTAGCGTCATTATCCCACAACAATATTGCAGAGAGGAACTTATTTGAGCCCATTAGCCCATGTCCCCTCCTCCTTCATTAACGAAGCCTTTCTTTAAACAAGTCAAGACAATGAGCTCTCAGAAAGGGTAGCAGGGGGAGAACAGGAGGATTGGAGGGGAGGTCGCAGGTTTAGCCCGGAGCCCACGATAATTACTGTGTTTCTGTTTGTGGCCTGAAAAAGACTTGAATAATGTTTCTTTTTCTGTGGGGACCCCGAACAATAGATGTAGGGCTGGCTTCAAGAACGGCTGTTGGCTATTACAGAAAATCCCATCTTTGCCTCTCATGCCAAACCTCTTGGCTTCATTATCCCACAAAGTCTTAATGTCGACCACAATTTGCACATTAAGAATGCATAGATCTTTTATGCAGTTAGACTACTTTTTGTGATCATTTGTATGGCAACTCATTCCAGGCCCACATGGGTTGCTAACTTGCTAATGACTGTGATATATGTGCAGTTTGTGTGGGATGTTGGTGTTTGTGAGAGAAGAGAAATTGAAAAACAAGTTTCTGCAATATTGCATAGTAGCTACAATGATTTTACACACTCCTACACAACAACTGATATCCTATTCATTATTGCTATGGATTCTAATGGAGGCTTGTCGGGAAGCATAGGCCTATAAAATTGATGGATGACTCACAGCTACTTCTGTTTTGCAAACAGATTATTCTGTGACTCGTGTTAACAAGAAAACACTGAAATATGTTGTTCCACTAAACTAAAGTAGCCTAAATCTGAAATCTCACTTTCCTAACAGAAATGTAGTACTGTGGTGGTGCTGCCATGATGGTGTCAGATGACTATATCATGGTACTGAATTATTATATCCATGTATCATGAATGTATATGGTAGTACAAGATACCACAATGAATGCCATCATAATCACGACATACAATAAATTAAGTAGGCCTACATAAAAATAACGGCAGCCGGAACCATTTAACGCAGGCTGTTGTTTTACCCGGTGCGCATTTTCGCTGACGGAACTGAATGTGACAGATTGTAAACAGAATCGGGTGAGTCACTTTCACATACAAATAACGGATTATTCGCTCTTTTCATGCTCGTACTTTTTGTTATAGTGATTCTCTGATTATCACTGATACATAAACTTATTATAGTCGCTGAGAGTTAAACACAATCGGATGACACAAATGTCATTGGCAGATGATGTAGCCGAGAGCTAACTAGCATCATGATATGAAGTCATCGGCTAGATTTATCGAAACAGTGACTTGTGAATAAAAGTATACCTCTTTCAGAAGAGGTACAAACCTAGATATTAGAGTTTGTGTATTGTCTCTTTTTACGTCTGTTCTCGTATCTTGCAGCTTGCTTGTGTGTCAGCTGCACGTGAGGGAACTTTAATTACGCAAGTTATTAATTAAAATTAATTACGACTCTTGTCGATTTAAAGTTTTATTCAATGAAGAACGTCTGGTGTGAACAGTCCACATTAGATGGCTGAAGTAAAGGGTCGTCGCTCCTAGTTTTGTATCTGGTTTGTCAAGTCAAGTCACGTTTATTCATAAAGCGCAGTGTAAAGGAAACAAAACTCCATCAGGTGACAGTAGTGGAGAAATAAACTCTTGTCTTGCGACATTAGCATAAATTTAGCAAGCACAATGGTGTTTTGGTTATTTACCATTGTATTAATTAAAAGCGGTATCATTAGCATCTGACACCACAGTGCTTTTTAGTGTAACATCAACAAAAATAAGCAATCTAGTTTACTGGCAGTTAGGGGTTTTTGGTCATGTGTTTCCTCTCTGTCAGATCTGATATGTCATATGCTCATCACAGTATAAACCTTATTTACTGTACTGCTGCTGCAGCATTTAAGAGGATGCACATCTACACTACTGTTTTTTTTTTTTGTTTTTTTTTACTTTATGATTCTCACAGTCTACATGCAGACCTTAACTTTGCTTTGTCACTGCCTCAGTGTGTAGATTGATGTTTGCTGTGAGATGGCTAAAAATAGAATGGAAGAAGAGGGCCTCTACATCTCTGTCTAAATAGTTTGTCTACAAGCAGAGGTGTGAAGATCACCGGCTCAAGTTTTTACTGTTGCAGGTCTGGTTCTCATGGCTGGCTGCTGATTTACATTACTATGATTTTCCAAAACTGTTCAGAAAAGTTTTGCTTTAATCACTTAATTTCCCTCAAAAATGTAAATTCTGTCATCCTATAGGCCACATACACCCTGCAGCTAAATTTGGACAGGTTTGAGAAGCACTGGTTTAGTTAAATTTGCAGAACACAAGTCTTTGGTCTCTGCAATATTACTCTGGTACAAAACACACAAGAGGCAGAATGTTTACCATGGTGTCAATCATTGCAATTTCTCATATTTAGGTACAGTTGTCACTCCTGAAACTTTAGTGTGTACATGGCGTTACACACCTTCATGTCACTCTGATCCTGTATGACTTTTCTTTCTTCTGTGGAACAGATTTATCCACGGCCTTCATTCAAATTGACGATACCTTGCTATGATTTGCGCCTTGAGTTTGAAGAATGTAGAGACTTTTTAAAAAAGAAAAAATAAATTGTATTTTACATAAGTCATAAAGGTTTGGGATGACATAATGGTGAGCAAATGATGACAGAATTTACATTTTTGTGAGAACTATCACTTTGAAGTTTTGATACTCATTATTTTATAGTATAGCTTGATTTGAACTCATGCAGATTTGCTTGTTTTGTTGGTGAGTTTTAAACCAACGGAAACATCCATTCGCATAGCTGTCTGTTGGTCTGCATTTATCTTTCGTTCTTTGTTTTCTTATTTTTCCCATGGGTTTGGTGAGCCTCTGCTCTGAGATGATGTAATGGTCTTTTTAATAATTGATGGTTAAAAGAAAGTGAAAGACCCTTAGCCGGAGTGCAGAGGAAATCAATGTTAGTGCGGTAGGATGTAGACATGAGTAAGATGAGGAGAGGCTGCATAATCAGGTGAAAAGAAAACAGAACCAATCCGTGCTCATGTTTAGAGAGGCAGGGAACCCTACCCAGGCTGGAAACGTCCAGTGATGTCATTGGTTTGTCTGTGTGCCGAAGCTCTGGACATAAGGTAGCCTGCTGAACGGATTCCGCGGTGCCAAGGTAGTAGCGTGAAATTGACAATGTCTTGTTATGATTGTGCCATGAGTGTAAACACAGGTCAAGGTGAGTGGAGTTCAGCTGCTGTATCAAAAGAAAGCAGCATTATGGTCTATTCACACAAAACAGGTTTTGTTTTTTGCATTTAAGTGGAATAGGAAAGAGTGCATACTCTTGAAATTTGAGCTACTCTTTATGTGCATGATGCTGAAAAAAACAGCAAGATGTGGTGCAACAGGGAAAGTTGTCCATTGTAGACATGAACTGCATCCGAAGTCTGATAGGGAGGTGCCTCATTTGAGTAGGTACCACAAGTTGAGTACCACATTGAAAAGTATGTTCTTTATAGAAGTAATCTCTAGTTTGAATGAAATATGTATTACATTCGCCATGTTGTTGACATACCAGCCTCACAGAATTGCTGGCTATGTAGAGCATTCAGAATCAGTCTATTGCAGAGAGCATGTCACCTTAGAGGGCAGCATGTCTATATAGGTGACAGACAGCAAGGAAGCTCACTAGGGTTTGGGTTTTCAGAAAAGCTTGATTGGTTTTTCAGAAAAATGACTTGTTTTTATTTTATTTATCAACTGTTGTACAATTCCTGAATCTGATGTCATACTTTTTGCTCAGGCTCATCATACTAGAACATCAGCTGTCCAAAGAGTTATTTTGCTGACCGTATTGTGCTTTTTTTTTCTGTTTGTCTAAATTTAGGATGTCGGGCTCTGGGGAAGGACGTCCTGGTGCCATCTTGCATTTATCACTCACTGAATTACCGCCTTACTGACTGCAGTGATTTAATTGAGGCACTTGTCTGAATGAGGCAACACCTGCTCTAGACAGCTCTGAGTTTGCACTCGGGTTCTGCTGACTTCACCTTACCCAGTGGTGATACTGATAGCTGGCACAGCGGTCAGTTCTCATTAGGTGCTTGATTAACTACGTTGGCTCATAAAGTGACAGTACTGGAAGGGGATCAGGCCTTTGTGGACCATTTGTTTTGCCACACTCCTTTTGGGTTCAGATAGCAGATGTTCCAGCTGGGGTGTCTTGAGGCTTCTCGATCCTGTCCTGTCTGCCCTCGCACACATAAGGAATCGGTTAATTTGCCCCACCCCTCAACTTCTGCTTCTGTGACGCCAAAACTGTTGAGGTGATGGAGGGTCTGGAGGTCGAGGACATCAGCCCCGCCCTTGAGGCCACTGAGGACTACCTGCACTGCCTCGCTGACCATCAAGGGGATGGCCAGGTACGTCCGCCCAAGCTTAAAGAGGGTTCCACCATGGACAAATTGAACTCCAGTGGGGTGTGGGGGCTACTGACAGGAAAGCAGTCTGAGATATCACCAGGCAATATGGCCTGGGCAGAGCAGACGTCCTTCAGTGTGCTGGGCCTACGACATGGAAAAAGGAACCGGGCGCGATCCACCAATGATTTGGCGGCTCATGCCAAAGAGACAAACTCCACCAGCAATACATCCAATGGCGGCTTCAAACGTGGCCACAACCGCTCCCGCTCAGATGTCAACAACCGCACTTACACCGATAATGGCATGCCAGCCATTGACAAAAATACATTCAAAAACATGGCACTGAACGACTACAGAGATGGTAAGAATTAAACTAAAATTATACTGTCTTGTTTTATTATTTATACATTTAATTTGAATTGATGTGTAGTGCAGACATGAAACCAGGTGTTTCACTTATAAGATTCCAGCGACAGGAAATTTGTCCATCCACATCAAAAGTGAAAAAGCTGAGTGATTCCATAAAATCACGGCCAATCAGAATTTTTTTTAAAAGATTGTTTTTGTAGAGTTATATAAGCCATAAAATCAACCAGCTGCAAGGTGAATCATAAGATTAAAAACTTGGATTTTTAACCAAAAAGCATTTGAAAAACAAAAAGACAAAGGTGCAAGACTGTATACTTAGCAGCTTTTAATGATGGAAAGAAGTACAATACTTGGTGCATTGCGACTGTCATAATCACTTTTTTACTTTGACTTTGGACCAATGAGATTTCAATGTCCCACTTGTCACTTGTTGTGGCTGGTTAGGACAAAAATTCAACATGGAAAAAACTCTCAACTTTTACTGATTAGCACTTGACCGTGTCATGCCTGTTTAGGACATGGTATTATTTTTTACAGCGGTTACCTTCGAAAGACTATTCAATTGCTCAAATGAAGAAGTTTTTCACCACTTTGTACTCCTTATTAAAATGTCATATGATGTTGTAGCTTTTATCTCCTTACACCTGTGATTTGTTGTGTCTATGTCTCTGTCAACACCGCTCACCTGCGCTCTTTGCAGGAATCACGTCCTTTTATGTTGAGGGGTTCAATGAGTGTTTGCTTACTTATGGTTTGGCCTGTTTGTTTATTTCTGTGTGTTTTTTCTGAAGGGTTTATTTAGTCAAGGTCATACCAGAACAAGAACAGTAGAGACCTAGAGGCATATTGTGATTAACATGCTACTATGATTTAACACAATACTTGTTCACCAATATAAATTGTCTCTTTGTTTTAAAGCTTTTTATATCCGATGTAGTCTGGTTTAACTCTATATTAAATCATTTTGAAAAGGCTGATTTATTTCTACATCCAATAAATCAGAACTAGGATTTGCAAATCGGCAGGTGATACCAATCCTCTTGGCTGTCCTTCCTTCCGTATTAAAACTTAATGGGGCAAATTGTTAATTACAGCAAAATGTGCCAAAGGGAGCAACTGGAAATAGAAAAAAGTTCCACGCTCGAATGCCCACCATTTCTTCAATGACTGAGATTGAATCCTAGGTGACATTAAGATATTGGCAACCCACCCAGTTTCTAATTCTGATAGATCTACTGATTAAGACTGGAGAAACCCATGCACCCTTCACTGCACAGTGTTTGCGCTACGCTTGACTTGGCTCTGTATTTCATTACAAGCATCAATTTCAATATAGTCTGCTTTGTTTGCACTTATTTTTCAATGTCTTGTTTTTAACTAAGAGACTGGTCTTAGATTCAACTTAACTTGAATATAGTTTTTATAAATATAAATATATAATTTTTTTTAAGAAATTAATGCATGCATTAAATTGATCAAAAATGACAGTAAATACATTTAAAAATGTCTAAAATATTCCTATTTCAAATAAATGCTGTTTTTTGAACTTTCTATTTCTATACTTTCTATTCACAGGAATAAATTACATTTGAAAATATATTACATAGAAAACAGTTATTTTAAATTGCAAAAACACTTCAGTTTTTATAGTAGTTTTTATTAAATAAAAATTTGGCTTTGGCAAGGATAAGAGACTTCTTTCAAAAACGTTAAAACATTTTTTTACTGACCCTAAATTGAACAGTAGTGTAATTTTCGTCTCTGGCCCTCTGCATGGATTAGCAATTTTATTACCATACAAAGTTACTGATTGTTAATATAGGTCAGATTTTTGATTTATTTCATTTTGGTATCTGAGGGTCAGTGCAACAGAACTTACTAGTTGTCTTTAATTGAAGTGCTAAGTGGACAGAGATTATACTCCCAACATTTCAGATGTGTTTACCATGATGTCATGTTCTGACTCTTCCATGAGGGTTGCTTTCTGTGTTTGATTACAGCACATCTGAACTGAGCCGTGCCTACTCATTTGCATGTTTATTGGACCTCAAACAGTACAATTTTATTGTTAGTTGAAAACGGTTATACACATCTTAAATTAGATTTATGCTGCAATCACAATCTGAAGCAAATTGCAGGGGTTCTGGATAAATGGTTAGGGAGTCAATCAAGATCGCTTGATTGCTTTGGTCTGTTATGTCAATCTAAACCAAATGAACCCATTCTGATCCACTCTGTATCTATCTTCTTTTTCCCTTTCCTGCTCCGATTTTGAGTCATCGCTGATGATTGTTTCCCTCGTGCCCATCTGTGAGTGGTAGCATCACTATGACTGGTTATATGAGCCAGTCTTTCTCAAATAGGTCTTTTAGTAACTTGCTGAGGGAGCGGTCTTGGAAAGGTTCAGGCTCTGCGGGCTGACTGGCCTTGCACCAGCTCGCTAATTGGGTCATGTCAGCACGCCTCACGTCCTCTCTGCCGTGAAATTAGTAGTGACTCTTTCCATAGCTGCAAACTATGTACCTTTGAAGACCTCAGAGTGCATGGAGTCCCCAAACAGCGCTCCAGAGGCCCAAAGCACATCAGTTGTCGCAGCTTTTGCTGGCTACTCAGAGTAACCCAACCTTCAGAGCTCACAGTTTATCAGCAAAAAGTGGGAGGTGACTGTCTGTTATAAGTTACAGATGTTATGGAAGGTGCAGTTTTGACTGGTACATTAGAGATAAGACTTAAAGAAAACAATACATTGGCATTTGCTTTTAATTTACCCTTCTCTTGGCCTCTGTCGGTTTCTATGTGTCTGGCCAGGCCCAGAAGTCCGGGGCACACAGCAGGTTCCTGAGGGTTGAGAGGAAAATGGGCAGTTTCCAGCCAAGGAAGTGTAAGGATGAGGGGTGTTGTGGACCAAGAAAGGAAAGGAGATAAAGGAGGGAGTATGTGGAAGAAATGGACAGAAAAAGGAAGGACTGAAAAGGAGTGCCAAAGATTAGGGGTCAGTCTTTGCCGTTTTGTTTGCATAGCAGCCCAACACACAATAATGGTTCTTCCTGCTTTGCGGTGGCTGGATAGACTACTATCGCGTAGCATAATAGCATCCATCATAGATGAGGTGAACATCTCTCACGCAGGGCTGCAGAGTTACATGAGAGAGGGGAGACACTTGTTCTACTGAAGGAGGTACCAGTGAGGGCGTAATGGGCATTTAAAAGGAAAAATTAATTAATAATATTACTATATACATATAGCCCTTTTCAGGCAGGACAAGATCTTCATAGTTACTTAGGAGTTTCACATTCATACTTTTAATTTTATTTTCTCACACAACCTCTGTAAAAATTACATAGCATTTTTGTTAGTAAATTGGCTAAAAAATGGCTTTTTTGTTGACTGGTTAGAAATGTAATCCTCAAAAACATTTTTTAAATGGATGGTTCAACCAAAAATGAAAACTATCTCATGATTTACTCACCCTCATGCCATCCTAGGTGTATATGACTATCTTCTTTTAGAGGAACACAACTGGAGATACATTTAAAAATATCCTTAGTTCTCCAAGGTTTATAATGGTTGTGAATGGGGGCCACATTTTGAAGCCAAAAATAATGCCTCCATCCATTAAAAAAAGCAATCCATACGACTGAAGGGGGTTAATAAAGGCCTTCCAGCAGAAGCTAGTTATTTGAATTTATAAAGTTTTAAATATGGATATTTTTCTTACAAAAATGACTCACTTTGCTTCAGAAGGCCTTTATTAACCCGCTGGAGTCGTATTGATTAATTTTTTTTAATGGATGGAGGCATTATTTTTGGCTCCAAACATGGCCCCCCATTCACAACCATTATAAACCTTGGAGGACTAAGGATATTTTTAATATATCTCTGATTGTCTTTTTCTGAAAGAAGATAGTCATATAGACCTAGGATGGCTTGAGGGTGAGTAAATTATGGGATAATTTTTAATCCCAAATCCCAATTTTTTTTTAATTTTTTGGGTGAACTATCCCTTTAAAAACATTTCTCATTTATTTGGACATTTTTGCCTTTTGATGGTAAATTGGCTAAAATTTCAGATGACATAATTGCAAAGTTTACCTAAAGTCTTCTGGGAAATATAATCATTTGTGTTTTGTTTTTTTCTATAATGCTTCTCATTTATTTGGGATATTTTGCCAATTTTAGGTTGGTTGCTAAATTGTCTACAAAATGTTTAGTTTTTTGCTAAAGTCCTCTGAGAAATGTAAAAAAAAAAAAAAAAAATTAATGTTGGCATTCCTTCCTACATGAAAAGGAAAAATAAGTTTTAATTCTTTCCATGAATTATGTACTTGATTGTTAGAATCAAAAGAATCAAAAAGTCAAAATCAAGTCTTGTTTGCCTTGTGCAAGTCACCATAAAGTATTTGATCCACAATATTGCCTCAAATTGTCCTTTGCAATTACAGGTTTGTCCTTTGGCTTGATACGGTGCAGCCAAAGGCATGATATATTAAATTTTATAGTCATTTGAAGATATTTTTAGTCTATAATGTGTTTGCATTGCTCTTTCTGACTTTTCTTTTCCAGCTCATAAGGAGAGCAGCCCAAGCCTGGTGAAGCAGGGAACGCTAGAGCAGAGAGAGGGTCCGTGGGGACGGTGGACCGCCTGTCATGTGGAGCTTACACCCTGTGAGCTGCGTCTCTACAGCCTGGACAGCAGTGGCAACCAGCAGCTGTGCGCCGCCCTCTCGCTCTCCCACTGCCAAGGGGTGAGTGCTCCTCAGCCACAGGATGGACGTGTGCTACAGGCCGTCTTCTTTAACAGCACCCGTGTGCAGTTGCGTGCACCATGCCAGTGGGAGGCACTGGAGTGGCGTAGACTCCTTTGGGAACGCGTCTTGGCCGCCCGTCCAGCCCATCGCAAAGGGGAGCCAGCTCGTGCAAGCTCCCCTACTCCCCACGAACCCGATCCAGAGGCGGCGACTGTGCCAGCTCCTCGACCGCTGGTACGTCCCACGGCCCTACCACTGTTCACCCAGCACTGTGCCGATGTTCTTAAGGCTGGCCTTCTGCACCAACTCACTGACCTCAACAACTGGAGGGCCTTCACGTTTGTACTTAGCCGCACCGAGCTGCAAGCCTTCCCGACCGAGGGAAGAGGCCCGGTGTCGGAGCCGGTGCTGCGGTACCGGCTGGCTTGCTGTTTGGCTGTGCAGCGGGATGATGAAGACGGAGGCATCAGCTCCCGCTTCCAGGCGGTCTTCCCTGATGATGTGCTACGCTTGCGGGCAGAGAGTGAGTCCAAAACCCAAGACTGGGTGGAGGCCCTAAGAACAGCAGTGATGGCTCAGCGGCCACAATTGGAGAATAATCAAGTCCCCAGCGGAGTGCTGATGAGGAGTAAGCCAGCCAGGGAGCGGCGGCACAGGGAAGCCCAGAGAGCTAAACGACAGTCTGTCACCACTAGCTTTCTCAGCATCCTTACCTGCCTGGCTGTAGAAAAGGGTCTCACTGCTCAGAGCTTCCGATGTGCAGGTGACCACCTCTTTATAAAGCACTTAGCATTTCCTAATATTGTAATAGCTTTTTGGGTTTGGTTCATCGTCATTAAAATGATCAGGAAGATAATGCCTTCACTTATTGCACATTCATTTGTATACGTTGTGGCACAAATATGCCTGCATAATTAGTGTTGATTATTTTCCTTTGTTGGGGGCCCAAATGTGATATATCAATTAAAAGATCAATTAATTTACTTAGAAATTGATAAGTTAATTGAAACCAACATGTGCAATGATAATAAAATGGAAAAATCAATAGACAAATCATTTTGTGTGTCACAAATTAAAATATATATTTTTATATTTTTATTATTTTTATATTAGTAATGAATAAACCTATTTAATGAACTCTTTAATATTCCATAAATGTGTTTATCAGATTTATTATTGAATATTTAATATTCAAAAAATGATTGAATATTTATTGAATATTAAATATATATTTGACACTAAATATCGTATTTTCAAAATGCTCATTTATCTGTGGTTTTTAATTGATTATTTTTAATTATAAGAAGAAATTTGTTGTTTATCAATGTTAAGTGATTGCTTTATAATTTGATATATATTTTTTTTAGCCTTTTTTTAATTATTTGAGTCATCATTTTCTTAAATGATTGAATGTCACATCTGGTCTACATAATAAGTGCAAAATATAGTCATGAAATTAGAAACCTTCTCCTCAATGAAATCCGACAGCAAGTGGTCACGAGACACATTTGACATGCATGTACTTACCAGGTATAACAAGCAGCAATGTGTCTTGACTGACCACTTGACAGATGTTAATATCAGTTGTAAACAGGGCTAAAATCATCTTGTTATTTTGTTCTTGTTGCTATGTCACATTTTTTTAATACTCTCAGATCTGAATCTGGCATCACAGTTCTAAGGCTGCCAGCTCATATCGACTCCTTAACTTTGATTTTTCACCTTTCGAAAAGGCCATGACTTTATGAACTGCAGCCTTTCTCCATGAGTCAAATGACTCGGCAAGCTCACTCAACCCTCAAAGAAATAGATGTTCCACTAACTAAAGAATTGTTTCAATTTTCAAATGCCACATTTTTCAACATATGCCACATGATATGAATCGCTCAAACAAGCAAGAAACTTTTATACAAAACCAACCCTGGTCTGTAATTTGAGCGTCATCTCTTCTTTCCAAATACTGTTTGATTGTGTTGATGTCTGTGGCTTTGCTATGGTGGCCTTCAAGGCCAGGTAGATATCTGAGCACAGTTATATAATTTTGCAGTATATCAGGCCCCGTCTATCACTTTCTTTTTTTGGTGTGAAATTTCCACCCTTGAAGTGGATATGAATGAAATGCTTTCCTCTGTGGTTGTAACAACCAGCTTTTTAATGCAGGATATTTGAAAGCCTCACTGAACAAGGACAGCAGGCACCTGACGATAATTGGCCCATATAAAGCGGAAAAAATCCCCTTTTAGAATCAAAGGCTCCCTGGATGCTGCGATCTGTGCGGAAGCTAATTGTTTGATTCGGGGCCACGAAAGAGATTTTTTTGAATGGGACGTGTCGGCCTAAAAAGAACAGAACAGCTGGGTACATCCCTGCACTCGGCAGCTTCTCTCTCTTAGTCTCTCTCTCTCTCTCTCTCTCTGTCTTTGTTTTTCATCTCTCTTGTAAGTATATTTTTGTCACACAAAAACTTAATCTTTTTTTTTTTTTACCCTTTTCTTTTTATTTTATTCCCCCAAACAGATGCTCACACCTTCTTTTTCTTTGCATTATCAACACTATATTACTTATGACATTTGTGATGTGTGTTTGTAATTTTCAATTGTTTAAAAGATTGCTTCCAAGGTAGAACTGCTCACTAAATACACCCCATCTTTCTCAAATGTTAACCTTAACCATAACTGCACCCAAAATGTTGCATAATAACAAAACAAACTGTGATTTGTCATTTCACACATCAGTCAGAAGGGCCTGTCCTGTCTATCTTGTTATGTAGACACACAAGACATTGTACCCGGTCTGGGTTGATGATTGGATGTAGTAGTGGCTCTTCATTATGAGTTTTGTCTCATTACTGTTACAGTCTTTTATCTTGCCCTGTTTTGTTCTGTCATTTGTTCACTTCGCAATACCTCTTGGCCCCAGATTGTCCGCATCCACAAAAGGTTCTGTCAGCTAACCCAAGGTTATTGAAAAGGGTTGTGATGCATTCACATTAGTTGAAGATCCTAAAGAGGAGAACAACTATTGAAATGCAACAATAGAAAAGAAGGAATACTCATCCCTGCCTTCATTTGAATATATTTTAAACTTACCATCTGTTGTTTATGTTAAGATTTTGGTTTTTCCTTGCCCAAAGAAGGAAGCGCATTCATGCTAGATGTCTAATTAGTGGTTGACCGGAGGTGTAAATATTTGTTCTTATAGTATGAATACTGATCACTACTCTTTGATTCTTTCATTATTGCAATGCATTGTGAAATCTGAACTTCTAACCTCAAAGAAATATATTTTTAATATATTTCATGCATTTTATTCCTGTCAAGGCATTCTTTAAGCAAAGAACTCCTTACTCCATTCTTCAGAGTCACTTGATCCTTCAGAAAAAAAAACAAAATCTCACTGACCTCATACTTTTGAATGGTAGTGTGTGTATATACAGTGGGGAACGAAAGTTTGGGAACCCCTTTCAGAATCTGTCAAAATGTGAACATTTTGAACAAAACAAGAGAGATCATACAAAATGCATGTTATTTTTTGTTTAGTACTGTCCTGAGTAAGATATTTTATATAAAAGATGTTTACATATAGTCCACAAGACAAAAATAGATGAATTTATTGAAATAACCTCGTTAAAAAGTTTGGGAACCCTTGGATCTTAATACTGTGCGTGGTTACCTGATGATCCATGACTGTTTTTGTTTTGTGATGGTTGTTCATGAGTCTCTTGTTTGTTCTGAGCAGTTACACTGAGCTCTGTTCTTCAGAAAAATCCTCCAGGTCCTGCAAATTCTTTTGAACTGGATGAAGATGTCCACATTTTTCTTATTTTGTTGAAATACATTTTTTTTTTTCATTTAGTACTGCCCATCGGAAGCAACAGAAGATATTTGCATGTTTCCCAGGAGAAAAAAATAAACATTTTGAGTCCCTCAGTTGCCCTCAGTGTGAAAATATGAATCTCAAAATCATTGTCACTGATGGAAAGGGTTCAAATATGCAAAAGATGCTGGAAAATTGAAGAATCTGCAGGACATGGAGGATTTTTCTGAAGAACAGAGCTCAGTTTAACTGCTCAGAACAAACAAGAGACTCATGAACAACCATCACAAAACAAAAAAAACAGTCATGGATCATCAGGTAACCACACACAGTATTAAGATCAAAGGGTCCCCAAACTTTTGAACAGGGTTATATGTAAACATCTTTTATGTAAAATATCTTACTCAGGACAGTACTAAACAAAAAATAACATGCATTTTGTATGATCTCTCTTGTTAAAAATGTTCACATTTGCACAGATTCTGAAAGGGGTTCCCAAACTTTCAATCCCCACTGTATAATATAGCATTGTGATCGTAAAAGTTTTTATTTTTCCTTCAGTGCTTTATTGGGTTGTTCATTAAATGAGTTTCAGCCTTTGCATGTGTTGTGACCAATCCCGGTTGTCCATTTCACTCTAGCTCGTCTCTCATCAAAACACTGCTGATCAACACTCAGTGAGCAAACTCTATTCAAATCAATAGGCAGACAGAATAACAGGACTTTAAGAGGGTCATGCATGTCGTCTATTTAAAGTTGAAGAAGAGACCCGTCCTCTTACCTTCCTTTCTCAAGCGCACACACATCCTTTTTCTCAAGCCAAATCACATAGATTGCTTGAGCACAGCTTGGGCTTTTTTCCACACACTTCCACTAAAGTATCCTGTAGAGTGTACAAGGACAGCAGATCAAATGGGATGATCCAGCTGTAGGTGGGAAAAGAGGGAGTGCAGGGTCAGGTGGATAGAATGGGGTCCAAAGGACTGCTGTTTACATCAAAAAGATGGACAGTGCATCTGTCTCAAGCAAACACATGTGTGAGCACACTTACGCACGCACAACCTTATGCCATCTTTTTTTTTTTGAAGTTGATGTCAGCTTGAATAGGGGACATCAAAGCTGGGGCCTTGTCTTCTTTCACGCTTATGGAGCTATAAAGCCCCACCCTGGGGTTCTTGTCCCATGGAACTCGGCGGGCTGCTTGAAAGTGGCGCGAGTCACAGTCTTTGCAGCAAGAAAACAGCGAGACCTTTCTTGCACTGAAGGACTGAACACCTCCTCCAGATCTGTCACATTTATTCTACTACAAAACCATTGTGCAAGTGGCACCTCAGAGCACCCCACTTCACCTCTCTTTTCCCTGCAGATAGTTGTCATTTTAGGACAACAGGGTGCTGCTGAAAATGAAAGAGGGGAATCTTGCAGACAGTCATGGATTGAACACATCAAACGCCTCTTGTTTGGCATGGCTCCCTGTTTTTCCCACAGTCTCAGGTTGGCCTCACTTTTTGTGCATGGAACTTGCCGTTCCCCTCCACTTATGCTTGGCTATGAGATTGGGAAATGTTAAACTGTATTCAATTCATGGAATTGAATGAGCGGCACATGTGTGCCAACTTCAAGGCCGGAGTTTCAACCTACTAGAATGTACTGGATGCTTCAATTGGCTCTTTTTTTTTTTTTTTTGATGTCCACAGACTTCACTGAACCCTCAGTGGCGTACTTGGGGATATTTTCTGCACTGTCTGGCTGTACTGTGCAAACTTGCACCTTGTGTGTTTGAATGTATGTGGGAAATCATGCGTGGGGCTGTGCTTTACTGGCATAGACTGTGATGTTCACAATACACAGAGCCTGCGGTTTCCAAGCGGCCAACTCCTTCTCAGAAGTGACATGCTCTCTGGCCACTGTCCAGAATCTCTTTAGGCCAACAGGCTTTGGTGGAAATGGATTAGACCGTTTCCTTGAAAGCTCGGTCAGATCATCTTGGTCTAATGTAACTCTTCCAGATGTGTTAATAATTGTTTTGGCACTATGTTTACATGCAATTAAAGGGTTAGTTCACCCAAAAATGAAAATTCTGTCATTAATTACTCACCCTCATGCCGTTCCACACCCATAAAACCTTTGTTCATCTTCGGTATATGACTCATCCATAGACAGCAATATAACCACCACCTTCAAGGTCCAGAAAGGTACTAAAGACATGGTTAAATCAGTCAACATGACTGCAGTGTTTCAACCTTAATTTTATGAAGTGACGAGAATAATTTTTGTAACTAAAAATGACTATTCAACAATATCTTCTCTTCGGTGTCATTCTCATACGTTGTTTACGTCCAGCACTTCCAGGTTCTACATCAGAACACTGACTCTGATTATTGGCCGGCTCCTGCATCAACATGACACCCATGCGTCGTGCTGCTAACATGTACAGCTTTGGCCAATACTAAGCCGGCATTCGGACGTAAACACAGAAGCCTTCACTTACTGTGGCAATTGCGTAAGGATAATGAGAAGAGATTGTTCAATAAAGTCGTCATTTTTGTGGTGGTTATATTGCTGTCTATGGACAAATCCTATACCTCTCGGATTTCATAAAAAATATAATTTGTGTTCCGAAGATGAATGAAGGTCTTACAGGTTTGGAACGACATGAGGGTGAGTATTTAATGACAGAATTTTCAATTTGGGTAAACTAACCCTTTAAAGCATGCATTTACATACAATAAAAGTTCAATTTCAGTATGTCTAAACCAATCATTTTAAAAAGTCACATTAAAGGTTCCCTAGATTGTTTTTTTTACAAGATGTAATATAAGTCCTAGGTGTCCCCTGAATGTGTCTGTGAAGTTTCAGCTCAAAATACCCCATAGATTTTTTTTTTAATTATTTTTTTTAACTGCCTATTTTGGGGCATCATTAACTATGCACTGATTTTTTTTCAGCACGGCCCCTTTAAGAGATGCGTTCCCTCTGCCCCACAAGCTCTCGACTATAATACAGTGCATAAACAAAGTTCACACAGCTAATATAACCCTCAAATGGATCTTTACAAGATGTTCGTCATGCATGCTGCATGCATGCTTCGAATTATGCGAGTACAGTATTTATTTAGATGGTTACGTTTGATTCTGTGTGAGTTTGAGGCTATGCTCTGTGGCTAATGGCTAATTCTACACTGTTGGAGAATTAGCCTGTAATCGCACAAGTAGACTCCATTTGATATAGCATATGTGAAAACAGTTGCTCGACACGTGCACACTAGAAAGTCCTTGTTCAGTGTCTGCGCTATATACACTGAACAAGGACTTAAAGAGCATGAGTGAGCTGATCGTACGTTGTACGTGTGGTTAGAAAAATCAGACGTGCGTACTATGCTGCTGTGGCCAATAATGAGTCAGTGTTCTGATGTGCTGGACGTAAACAACGTATGAGAATGACACAGAAGAGAAGATATTGTTAAATAATCATTTTTGTTGTTTTTGCACACAAAAATGATTCTCGTCACTTCATAAAATTAAGGTTGAAACACCGCAGTCATGTTGACTGATTTAACCATGTCTTTAGTACGTTTCTGGACCTTGAAGGTGGTGGTTATACTGCATATATTCTCTTTTTTATTCCACAGCATGTGACGTGAGCTGTTAGTTGCTGATTCTTCCATGAGGTTATACAGAAACTATGCTTTGGAAGCCGGTGTAATGCATACAGACATTGTCGTCAAGTTTTGAGTCACTGCTGCTCCTTTAATTTTTGCACAGTTTTTGTTTTCCTTTTGCTAAAAAGCACAGCCTTAACTAGCTCTATCTTAATAACAGTCTCCGTAGCATGAGTGCTGTACAACGATGTGCTATTTATGGAAAAGGGTGGTATTTGTGGGTTTACTCTCTGCATGTATGCTGATTACAAGGCAGCTCTGACACACGACACCCTGCTGCTTGGTCTGTGGTTCAGTCCAAATATCAGGCGCCCATCAGCTGTGGCATGGGGGACACCACCTCTGACTTTTTATAGTCTGGGGTCCCTGCCCCTAAAAACCTCAAGTTTACATTGGCAGCACAGTGCAGCGCATGATGCTAGCGCCTAACCTCAGCTAGAACAACCCATTACGTATTGGTTTGGAAGTGGAATAGAGTGAATTTTCTTTTCTTGGTCCAATATGGCTGTATTTCTTGGCAACGTATTGTCAAGAGTCACAGAATAATTTTTGCCCAGTCTTTTTTTATTATTATTTTTTGTTTTATTATACAGCTAACACAGTTCTCTTTAAATGTCTGCAGTGCAACAAGTGGCATGCTCAATGTTAATGTCATCATTATATTATTTCCTTTATAGCATGTGTACCCCTTTCACTGTTATTTGTATGGAAACAGCAGTATGAACATTCTTCTAAACATCTCCTGTTGAGCTCCACTTAGGAAAGAACATATTACAGGATTGGAATGACATGAGGCTGAGTAAATAACAGAATTGCCTTTTTATTTGTGACTCTTTTGCTAAATTATGTAATTCTGCTTACAGTCAAAGATGCACATACTTCATCACTGTTTTCAGCATGGTCCTTTTCAGTCGGCTAACAATGCTTCAAAAATAGACCTACAGCATTGCCTATAAACACTGTAATCAGAGTCTCCCTCTACAGATATTTGTAGCGATAACATTCTGCCTCCCTCTTTTGGAGACTGTGTTTTCTGACTTGTTTTTGTCCTCTCTATCCTACCACCCATCTTGTCCACATTTCTTCTTCTCCCTATGAAGTGTATAGCTGATGCTACGCTCCACCGAAAAGATTGTACAAGTCTATATCCGTCTGTGCCTGTTCCTTTCATTCTCTCTTTTTATTCTTTGAACATCCACACGGTCCCGGCTCTGGTTCTCCCAGATGGTTAGGATAGGGGACACCTGCCATGTTCACAATCACCTGTTTTGGTTCCTTCGGGATAAGCCCTTTGGGAGCGTGCCGCCTGAGCTGTTTGAAGACAACTTGAACAAGACTTTTTAAAGACAAAGCAAAGCACTTTCAGGAGATATCTTGTATTAAATGTGCTCAGTATTTGTGCCTGTTCAGTACTAAGAAGCATGTGGATTCTTTCTGTTGTGTCTGGACAGGTAAAACCTTTTTAGTTTTGTTTTTTAATCAGTGACTCACACGCTTTTGTGTAGTATAAATCTTTTGAAATGTCTGGATCATCTGTTATGTTTAGCTGTGTTTAAACCAGGGTTTTGTCGTAAACCTTGACATATCAGCACATTACCCAAACAGATTGATCACCTTCCACTAATGATTGTCAGATTTTAACAGGGTCATGCCCTCATCAGTAGATTAGGTAGTCATTAACATTTTCATTAACCCAGACTTGATCTCTCCCATCCCCAGGTTTGATTTGTTTGAGGTTCCTCCTTTTTATTGTTGCTTTGTTTTTTCCATTCAGGATGTCAGAGGCCAGTGGGTCTGTCACGGGGCAAAGCTAAAGTTTGCTCTTACAGCGGCTGGTACTACTGTCCAAGTTGTCACCAGGACAACCTCTTCCTCATACCTGCTCGTCTACTGCACAATTGGGACACTAACAAACACAAGGTATGTGTACAGACCTATTAACCCGATCCATATCTTCAATATTGTTAATAATTCTGTAAGTTTCCTTGGTGCACTTGAGTTTAGAATTCAGCTTTTGCATCAACCAACAAAACAAGCCAAACTCAAGACATCCAACAAAAGCTTAAATGGATTACCTTTAACATCACTGTTGACATTGTGGTTCAGGTGTCGAAACAAGCGAAGGAGTTTCTGGAGTTTGTTTATGAGGAGCCGTTGTTAGACGTCCAGCAGTTGAACCCGTGTCTGTATGAGCATTGTGAGGCGTTGGCGGCCGTTCTCAAACTGAGACAGCAGCTCCAGTCTCTCAGGGCCTACCTCTTCAGCTGCCGGGCCACAGTGGCAGAAGACCTCCGCCGCAGGTGAGCCATGCCTTAGAACAGGTAGAGGAGAGATAGGAAAAGTGAGAGCAAAACAGATTAAAAATGACAAAATGGTATATTTTGATAACGTACATGTATCACCTTTTGTTGTATTTGAATCAACAACATTTTGTTTACCATCCCCTTTGTGCTTTATTAACCTCTGTGGGTACCGAACCAGCAGATTATTGAAAATGACAGTTACTGCAGTACACTCTTAAAAATAAAGGTTCCAAAGGGGGAAACCATTTTGGCTCCCTTTCAGTGAACAGTTCTTAAAAGAACTTTATTTTTCTTAGTGTGAAGAACATTTTAATGAGTACCTTTTTTCTCCATTATAAAGAACGTTTTGTGCAATGGAAAAGCTGACGCATGTTAAAGGTTGTTTTTGGAACCATTATCAATGCCAATTAAGGATAAATTATTTAAATTATTAATTAATTAATTATTTTTAAGAGTGTATAGTGGTCAACCAATAAGGATGTGTCAGTTGCTAATGTGACTATTTAACACAATTTAATGATTGTAGGAATCATGTACTCAAAATTGCTGAAATTAAATGCATTATAAATATAAATATATTTATTTATATTTACTTAAAAGCATATTTACTCAAAAACAAATAAACAAACACTCAATCCATTTTAAATTGTTTTTCTTATTCTTATGATTATTTTAATAAAAAATTGCAAAGTACTTTGAATTGCCATGAAATGTGCTATATCCTCCTGAGAACCAGATTTTTTTGTGTGTGGATTTAGTTTTTTTATTGTCATTACATTGTTTGGAGCATAAGAAACAAATGGATTTTTATTTTTTATTTTTTTATAGATATTTTATTCATATCTTATGCTATGTTATGCAGGTCTCCATTATTCAAAAAATAACAAGACATGAAAAGACATGTAGGCAAAAACAATGATTTTTTTTGTTTGTTTTTTTTTTTTTTTCAATCAGTTTTGAGGTTTTAGGATTTTCTTTAACCAAACATTACCAATGTTTCTCAACTATGTTATGAAAGAAATAACAGAATGATTTGATATACTATTTTACTTTATGCGATATGTGTGTGTAAAATAGCCATAAATGGGTAGTCTCATTCTATGCTATGCATCTATACATTGTATCTAATTTGCATATTAATGTGTTCTTGGGGCAACATGTAATGAAAAAGAAGTGTAAAAATGAGAGCAATAATTGGCGACTTTTTCATAAAAATATCTAATATTTCATAGGAATATTGATATATAATTTCTTTCCCTATTCACTTGTTTTCAAAAATGCCTGATTTACATGCTTTAAATCATTGTCCTGTTTCATAACAGAAAGTCATATTCTGATTTGAAACCCCATAACAATTTCCTGAGTTGTTGATTTATGACAAACAATTTGAAAATTAGTCAGGTTTAAATGATAATTACAATATATTATCATATTTCCATTTGAGTGCTAAATTTGATCATTCAGTCAATGTTGATCATTCAGTTATTTTTAAAGACCAAGGAAGAGGGAGTTGTCATTGTGAAACCTCCAAAAATTTGGTATCTCTGAAAATCCCTGAATGTGCTCCTTACAGGACATCCAAACTGTGACATGTACGATGTCAGAGAAATTTGCTAAAATATAATATTTTATGCTTGGGTCTCAGGAGAATATAAATAAACTTCCTATAATATATAATAAGCTTGTTTAATTTTATTTAATTTTTTGATATTGGTTGACCACAACTGTAGTATTGTTCCTTAGATTCCAAGGAATCAAACAGTCATTTGCTACCATTTTTAAATGAATTATTTCTTGTAGTCTGTTTGGGAAAGTGTCAAGGTGAAAGTTTAATGTTGCACAACTTCTGCTTTAAACAAATGTCAGGTTCAGTGATCCATGATCTGTGGAATTAATGAAACCGATCTCAAATTGGCTCTTGCCTATTGAAAAAGTTGTTTACAATAACTTGAATCATATACACATGTAATAAAATGTGCAAAGGCCAATTATTGTGACTAATTTTATATAAAACACACGACCATGGAGCAAGAGCAAAAACTCACTGGGGAGACCAACGCAAGAGATTATATTGTTGTTAGTGACATCAAAACGGTTGAGTTATAAAGTCAGTAAGGTAAACTTAAGTTCATAAATACTTCATTGATATCAGTTCATGAGTGTATAAATATTTCCTGGTTGTAGTAGTCCAGTGATTCTGATAACAGTGTTTGATTTAGGTTTTCATGGATACACACTAAGATTTGCCTCTCTATGTTTGAGTGAGATTTATAAGATGGGACTGGAAGTAAATCTATATTGTGGAACAACTTATGTTGTTTCAAACAGGAAATTAACCTGTATTTGAAAGATAAATGCCTACTTGTAATAGCTACACCTTTGTCATGATAATAGCATCTTCATTATGCATTTGATGTAGGCTACATTACTATCATAAATATTTGTAGAATCTTGCAAGGCGCATAAAATAGTGGTTGACTGCTGCTGGTCGCATCTGGTTTGTTGCTCTGCCCATGTGTACAGTAGAGGTAGCTTAGTCATAATATAGACACATATATTGCATAGTAGCACTGACAAAGTATGAATTTTAATGCCATTTCAAAGAATGTATTTGGTTGTTGGGAATAAGCAGATGTTTAGTGGATTCCTAAGGGCCATGTTCAGCAGGAATGTGAAGGAGCTGTGTTTATGCAAAGGTTTCGGCACTAAAAGGCTTGTCTATGTGATGAATGCTTTTTGCTCTTACCAGGGTCAGTGTGGAGACCATGAGATTGTGCTAAGATGCCTTAAACATTCACACCATGGGAGACGAAAGCTCTGTAATGAAATATCACATAATGGAAACTACCACCAGCTTTTCCCCAACAAATGGCTCAGCTTCTTTTATATTAACAGTTAAAGGGTTAGTTCACCCAAAAATGAAAATAATGTCATTTATTACTTACCCTCATGTTGTTCTACACCTGTAAGGCCTTCGTTTATCTTCGGAACACAAATTAAGTTATTTTTGATTAAATCCGATGGCTCAGTGAGGCCTCTATTGCCAGCAATGTCATTGAACTTCTCAAGATCCAGAAAGATGCTCAAAACATATTTAAAATAGTTCATGCAAGTTTAGTGGTTCAATCTTAATATTATAAAACTTTTTGTGTGCCAAAAAAAACGAAATAACGACTTTTTAACAATATCTAGTGATGGATGAATCTTTTGTTTCGAAATCAGTGATTCGGATCGTGTGTCAAATTGCAAAACTGCTGAAATCATGTGACTTTGGCGCTCCGAATCACTGATGGCCATCACTAGAAATCGCTAAAAAGTCAGTATTTTGTTTTTTTGTCACACAAAAAGTTTTCTCGTCGCTTTATAATATTAAGATTGAACCACTGTACTCACGTGAACTGTTTTAAATATGTTTTGAGTACCTTTCTGGATCTTTAAGTTCAATGACATTGCTGTCTAGAGGCCTCGCTGAGCCATCGGATTTCAACAAAAATATCTTAATTTGTGTTCCAAAGATAAACAAAGGTCTTACGGGTGTAGAATGACATGAGGGTGAGTAATAAAAGACATTATTTTCATTTTTGTGTGAACTAACCCTTTAATCATCAGAAAAAGATAACTTTACTGAATTTAGGGTTAAATGGAGATTTATATAGTTCACCCAAAAATCTACTGTAAATTTTCCAAGGTGGTTTTAAGCCTGCATCACGGTCTTTATTAATATATTTTCTTAAAAATATCTTCTTTTGCATTCCGTAGAAGAAAGAAAGTCATGTTTATAACATCACGATGTATAAATGATCACCAAAGTTTCATTTTTGTGTGAACTATCCCTTTAAGAGGAAACTGCAGGTAATTTCTCCTAGTGCCCATGAAACATCCTCCGCTTGACATTGAGCTTTTTTTGTGGTAAACTAATTTCCATTTTATTCTTTTTTTCCCCCATTGAAATCAAGTATGGCATAACAAAAATGTAAAAAAAAAAAAAAACTTCAGATGTTGACTTAATGGTGTTGCTAATGCACTCTTAGCTACACATTCAGAACACTGTTTGTTGTTTGAATCACTGAATTATTGAATGGGCCAGTACCCTTTTCTATGTATTGGCTCCTTTGAACTCCATGGTGACGTAGAAACAGGATGGCCGTTTGAAGTGCAGACGTTAGGGCTCTTGCAAAGGGAACCTCAGCTTGAACTGAATATCCTCTCCGAGGTTCATCTCCTTGGAGCGGTCCCAGCTGCCTACTGAGCGGTGACTTTATCTGGCCGCTGTGTTTACGGGGTGCAACAGCGGTGACCCTAGCAGGAGGCAGCGCTAGATGGCTAGTGTTTATGGCCAGGCTATTAGCAGGCATCAGGCTAATGCTTCGCTTTTCCAAACAGTGTAGGATTGATGAGGGCGGTGGCGCTAAAATATTACCTTAGCCATTCATCGCCCAGCCCGGACGCTCATCAGTGGTTCTGAAGAGGCCCACAAGTGTTTACACTAAGCCACGTAGAGAAGGGGGAGAACTGTCATGGTCCACACCATTGAGTCTGATCTAATGCACCTCACTGAACTGCAGGGGCATCCACACACATGCTTTACTACCTTAGTCTTTACCTTTCAGTAGTTTTCCCTCTTGGGGAAATAAGAACCAATTTTGATTTGCCCCTATATTCAGGGGCACTGTTCCACCGCTACTGGATCTAGTGTCTAGAGTATAGTCCGTTTCCCAAACGAATGACCATTATGAGCCAGATCCTTTCAGTGAACTATAAGCATACAGTGTGATCAGTATAGTCTGATTCTTGAATATATTGTTCTTGATCAAAACCACACAGGACGGCCAGTGTAGTTCATTAGATTCCTGAAATAATGACTCCTATTTACCAGTTCTTTTTGGTGAATCAAACACATACAATACAGTACACCTTACTTTGTAGTGTTGTAGTGCTTTGGACTAGTGAGACTTAAATTAGGGGATTTTATGATTGATCATATGATAATGTGTAGTTAAAGATACAATTTCAGTTTTTTAAAATGGTATTTTATAAAAATAAATGAATAAAATATACACTACCGTAAAATAAAACTGTAAGGTTTTGATAGAAGTCTCTAATGCTTACCCAGGCTGCATTTATTTGATCAAAATCATTTAAATGATAAAAACAGTAATTGTAAAATATTATTACAATTTTAAATAACTGTAATCTTTCTTTATTTATATATGCAGCCATGGCTCCAGTCTTCAGTGTCCTTCAGAAATCATTCTGATTATGCTGATTTGTTGCTTAAGAAACTTTTCTCATTATCTACATTGAAAACAGGTGTGCTGCTTCACATTTTTTTCGAAACTGTGATGCATTTTTTTTTTTCAGGATTCTTTGAACGGAAAGTTCAAAAGAACAGCATTTATTTGAACTTTTGAATGTTAGTGTAGTGGATTTTTTGTTTAATGTTGTTGTCTAATATGTCTTATACAAGGCAAATTAATGAATTGCATTTATGCTGCCTTTAAAAATTATTTATTTAATAGATAATCTTGTCATTTGCCAGTAGAGTCTCATTTCTTTTTTCTAAATATTTATATTTCAAAAGTGCTAAAATTGTATTTGCATTAACGAACTAGAATTCTTCGAAGAATCGTAAACCAAAAACATAAATTTCCTTATATTGTTCCCAACCTTTATAATTTTATTCCATGGAATGCTCTCTTTGCAATTGTTTGAATACTTGAAATATACAATTAGCACAATTCTCTGAGTAACAACTACAAGATGTCTGTTTAATATGGCGCCTGCTGACTTTTCTTCTTCATCTACTTTTAACCTGACCAATCACAGGTTCTTCATGTTCACAGTTCATTTGCCATAAGAGAGTACCTATCCATCCATAGGCGGTTGAGGGAAAACGGCAAAATCAACATATAGTCTCTTGCTTATGTGCCTGCCACCCTATGTTTACAGTGGCTGGATTTGGTCGTCTTTTGTTTGACAACAAGCCACATATCGTCCGGTTACCATCACTGCAAACACTTGTATGTATTTACCATGAGAAAGGACAAAAGATTCAGACATGGAGCTCTCCCATGAGCAGAGATGAATTTATGCTGGAGGATATTGAAAGCAGAAAATAGATGGGCACCATGACCAGAGGTAAATGAACACCCAGATAGAAGCAGGTTTCTTTTCACACATTGTCCTGACTTGAACATGCTTGACAAAGGCGGGCAAATCAGCGTAACAACACATCCGCAGGGATTAAGTTAGGATTTCATCTTGTCATACAGAAGATAGCGCATTAGACCATGGAATCTTGTCAATGCAATATCTTTTCTTTGTCAGCCTTCCCAAGATGTTCAGTAATACCTCACTTGTTATATCAGATTTGTGGGTATGTAAAGCTTTGAGCTCTGTGGTTTCCAGACCCTTTATTAGGCGTTCATACCTCTCTAAGGCCGCAAATCTGTCAGGAGTGATCTGTAAACACTTCAGCGAAAAATTCTTTACCATCAAAATGTAAAATTTCTGGTTTAGGATTCCTCTTATCATTTCTTACTATTCACATTAATGATTTTTTTAGTACTTTGAAGTATTTAATATTAAGAAATATTTGGAAAAAAATTTTTAATGACTTTTTTTTAATTTTAGCTTCATGTGTTAATTCACTAAAGAACCAACTCATGCATTGTTCCATTTTTTTTTAATTCACTAAAAACAAATGCATAAGACTCATCCATTTGGGTATCAAACTACTTTGATCATGCTGTGTTTGATTCACTAAAAAGAACTGGATCATAAAGCCCAAAATTTTGTTCACTTTTTACGCATACGCGAGGGTTAGCGTTAAGCGCGTGATGCGAATTTTGTCATCGGAAGAGTATGCCCGTACTGCACACGCACCTTTTGGATTTTTGTAACCATGCCTACTTGTACGCACTGGACGCACGTGCGCATGTATTTATTTATTTTCTCAGTAATTTAGTATCCAGAAGGTGGCAACCGTGCCCTGGGGCCATCGATTCACAAGGTAGTCAAAGAAAAACCACAAACAGAACAGACCGGAACACATGCAAGCTACAGCGACAATGGAGGCCTACATAGATGAGAGATTGTGCGAAGAAGTTAGAAAGTACTTTCGTTTGTATAACTCTAGCATGAAAGAATACAAAGATGTTTACGTGGGTTGTAACTCGTGGCGAGAGATTGCTCAAAAATGCGCATGCACAGAACACCTGTGTATGCGTATGAGTCATATGAAGTATACTTTCCAAGGCTGTGCATTCAACTGTGTGCATACACTAGCACACAAGTAAAAAAAAAAAAGTATACCAAGGGCTTAAGTCATTTTTGTTGGAATCAGTTAGACTATGCTGGTTTTGTGCTATTTACATAAAAAAAAAAAAAATTATAAAAGTAATTTGTTGAACAGTCTGTGCTGTACGTTTTGCGCTATAGATTTGGTAGTGTTGTCATTTGGTTGCAGTATTTATTTATAAAATGGATCTCATTTACCAACCTTACTCATCATGCATCGTTCTTTATCATTAAAGAGTTTAAAGAACATGTACGTGAACAGTACAACATGGTCAAGACAGCACATTTACGCTCTCTCTCTTTGTGTTTTAATGCATGTATTTCTTGAACCTAAGACAACACGTTCACAACTCTTGAAACTATCATTTCTGAAGTGCCATACATCAAGCCCAAAACAAAGCAGCTGTCATCAGCTCCATTTGTACTAATGACACCTGCTGCAACTCTTGTCTATTGACCCTTAAGCCTTCCATAAACAAATGAAAAGAGATTTCATCCTCAGCTTAGTAAACATCCCACCCCCTGCCTCTATGCCTCAGTTTAGACTAAGATTAGTGCTGTAATGATTGCTTGGCCTAATGAGGTCTGAGGGATGAGCTGTGAATAGGGCTGTCTGGAGTACCGCCATGCTTCTCTTCAGCCAGCAATGAGATTATGGCAGTGAATGAAAAAAATGGAGCTTCACCACAATCCCCAAAGCTAAAGACTGAGATGTCCAGCGAGTCTCAAGACACACATGCATTTGTGCAACACGGGCCACATGCATCAACACAAACTATTTTTAAATCATATGCGACTCTGTCTACATAATATAATAGCTAAATTCACTCATAAATGCCCCATTATAGCGCAAACTACCCAGCACGCTTTCCTCCCATGCCTTAATGCCGTAAATTCCCTCTCTCCTGTCTCTAGCTGTGTTTGTGGTCTGCAAGGCTGTCTCTAATTCCCAACATCTGTCTGACGGGCTGCTAATGACGGAACCAAGCCACTGAGGAAGCGGAGTGGAGGAACTATTAGTGGGCAGGAGTAAAGATGCACCGGCTTCCAGTGCCAAACTACCTAATAGATCCAATTTTCCAGCCTTTTGTGGTAAAAAAGACAGAATGCTGTTTAAGTAGTCAGCTGTAGTGTGGCTACACCAGTAGCTTGTCTGAATGAATTGTTTAATGCATCTCTAATGAGGATCATTTCATTAGACTGAATCGTCTGTTCTGCTGGATAAGTTGTCGGAGGATATTCTGGACTAACTAGTTAGTAAAAGATGAGATCAATAAGTTTTTCGTTTCATTTCCTTCTCGCAACCGCACATCGTTTTTTTTCCCCCACCTAACAGTACGCCTGTTGATTTTCCCTTCTCCTCTTTTCTGGATAATTCTGTGGGCCCTTGAGTTTGTAATGTGAGCAGGCGTGGGTGAATGAGAGAGGGAAAGAGCGAGTGTAGGCTCATGGGAGGAGAGAGGTGAAGAGGGCCATAATAGCCAGCCAGATGGAGGGAGAGAGTGACAGAGCCGCCCCACTTCACCCATAATAAGGGGTAGTGCTTTTAAATGCCTATTTTACAGCCTTTTTCTAATTCAATTGAATTAACCCCTATTTCCAAGCAATTTGGACCCACGTTGTCATGGATACAGAGGCGGAATGGCGGGATACTAGCATTCCCCCTGAAAAAGATTTGTATGTATATGTGTGTAAGCTATTGCAGTTATTTTTCTACAGATATGATCAGGCTCAGTTATGACTTGAGGTAATATTTATATGCTTTTCATGCTATTTTTAATGTTATTTTTCTTTCTTTTTTGCAGGATCTTTCCAAGAGAATACCTGTTACAGCACGTGCACCTCTACTCATTGGCAGACCTGCAGCAGGTAAATTTCTGTCTCCTTTCTTAACCATTTATTTTTTCTTTATACACCTATATACATGCATGTAGGCTGACACAGCATCTTTTTCATACTTATTGTTTTGTAATCTATGAAATAATCTATGAAATTCTGCTGATTGGAGTAAAATACTGTAAAATGTGTAATCAACTAAGCTTAGAGCAGCTAACAGAATGAACACGAACTTGCAGATGTGTAGAACCTTGAAGGATTTTGAACTCTGTCAACACATAACAATTGCTCCAAAAAGTAGTTGGCCACATTTAATTTTAAATGTCATTAGGAAATATCAATCCAAATGGAAATTAATTGGCAAACAAATGATGTCAGGTGTTTTCTCAGGACTAATTCACTTCTCTGGAACTTTTTTACAGTCCCAACTGGTGTATAGGTTATTTTTTAGTGTGTGTATGCATGTACAGTATCTCACAGAAGTGAGTACACCCCTCACATCTTTGTAAATATTTTATTATATCTTTTCATGTGACAACACTGAAGAAATTATACTTTGCTACAATGTAAAGTAGTGAGTGTACAGCTTGTGTAAATTTCCTGTCCCCTCAAAATAACTCAACACACAGCCATTAATGTCTAAACAGCTGTCCACAAAAGTGAGTACAACCCTAAGTGAAAATGTGCAAATTGGGCCCAAAGTGTCAATATTTTGTGTGGCCACCATTATTTTCCAGCACTGCCTTAACCCTCTTGGGCATGGAGTTCACCAGAGCTTCACAGGTTGCCACTGAAGTCCTCTTCCACTCCTCCATGACAACATCACAGAGCTGGTGAATGTTAGAGACCTTGCGCTCCTCCACCTTCCGTTTGAGGATGCCCCACAGATGCTCAATAGGGTTTAGGTCTGGGGACATGCTTAGCCAGTCCATCACCTTTACCCTCAGCTTCTTTAGCAAGGCAGTGTTCATCTTGGAGGTGTGTTTGGGGTCGTTATCATGTTGGAATACTGCCCTGTGGCCCAGTCTCTGAAGGGAGGGGATCATGCTCTGCTCATTCATGGTTCCCTCGAAGAATTGTAGCTCCCCAGTGCCGGCAGCACTCATGCAGCCCCAGACCATGACACTCCCACCACCATGCTTGACTGTAGGCAAGACACACTTGTCTTTGTACTCCTCACTTGGTTGCCACCACACACGCTTATCTTGGTCTCATCAGACACAGGACATGGTTCCAGTAATCCATGTTAGTCTGCTTGTCTTCAGCAAACTGTTTGCTGGCTTTCTTGTGCATCATCTTTAGGAGGATATTGCAGTATGTGGCGTATGGTCTAAGCACTGACAGGCTGACCCCCCACCCCTTCAACCTCTGCAGCAATGCTGGCAGTACTCATACGTCTATTTCCCAAACACAACCTCCGGATATGACACTGAGCACGTGCATTTTCTTTGGTCGACCATGGTGAGGCCTGTTCTGAGTGGAACCTGTCCTCTTAAACCGCTGTATGGTGTTGCCCACCATGCTGCAGCTCAGTTTCAGGGTCTTGGCAATCTTCTTATAGCCTATGCCATCTTTATGTATAGCAACAATTCTTTTTTTCAGATCCTCAGAGAGTTGCCATGAGGTCAACTTCCAGTGACCTGTATGAGAGAGTGAGAGCGATAACACCAAATTTAACACACCTGCTCCCCATTCACACCTGACACCTTGTAACACTAACGAGTCACATGGGCCCAACTTGGACATTTTCACTTAGGGGTGTACTCACTTTTGTGGCCTGCAGTTTAGACATTAATAGCTGTGTGTTGAGTTATTTTGAGGGGTCAGCAAATTTACACTGTTATATAAGCTGTACAGTCACTACATTGTAGCAAAGTATAATTTCTTCAGTGTTGTCAGATGAAAAGATATAATCAAATATTTACAATGTGAGGGCTGTACTCACTTGTGAGATACTGTATGTCAGCATATATGACCTCAGCATTGCAACCACAGATATTCATCACTGTAACTATGAATATGATCCAGAAACAATACTTTTTCCTCTTCATTTTGAGCAGTGTACATTGTCGTAAAAAAAGTTCATTTCATTTTGCAATGATAGAATTCTATTTAAAATAAATGCTGTTCTTTTGAACTTTCAATTTATGAAAAGTTGCATTTCCATAGAAATTACCTGGAGCAATTTGTCCCAGGAACTTTTTTACCCCCAGAACTGTTGCTGTTTGTTTCCATCGCGGTCTGAAGTACCGTGAAGATTAGGAAAATTAGTTTGGTGATGTAGGACTGCATGTGACTTTCCAGTTCCTGCTCTATTTCATCCTCCGTATATAAGCTTAAAGGTGCCCTAGAACTTTCTTTCACAAGATGTAATATAAGTCTAAAGTGTCCCCTGAATGTATCTGAAGTTTCAGCTCAAAATACCCCATAGATTTTTTTAAATTATTTTTTTAACTGCCTATTTTGGGGCATCATTAACTATGCCCCGATTCAGTGCACGGCCCCTTTAAATCACACGCTCCCTGCTCCCCCGAGCTTTCGACTCTATATACAGTGCATAAACAAAGTTCACACAGCTAATATAACCCTCAAATGGATCTTTACAAGATGTTCATCATGCATGCTGCATGCATGCGTTGGATCATGTGAGTATCGGATCAGGCGAATCTCAACAGTCAGTGTTATGTTGAGATTCGCCTGTTTTCCGGAGGTCTTTTAAACAAATGAGATTTATGTAAGAAGGAGGAAGCAATGGAGTTTGAAACTCAATGTATGTCTTTTCCATGTACTGAAATCTTGTTAGTCAACTATGCCAAGATAAATTCAATTTTTGATTCTAGGGCACCTTTAATAAAGCCCGAACCTCGTCGTCGGTCCATTGGTTGTATTTTTTTAAACTCCATTGTTGATTCGAATAGCAAACAATTCTTACTGCACGCATCGCAACAGACTTTTAAAAATGGTGGTTGAAAAAAAAATGCTGTGTGCACTCAACCAATCAGCATGTTCAGCACCCAAGTCCCACCCCTGAATGTTCCTGAACTTTGAAAAAGTACTACCTTTGCGAGCAGGGATTTCTGATGGGGGGAATTTTTACCCAGAACTTCATTTAGACTCTGGTCCCTGCGGTCAGAACACGAGTACCATCCCAAAGTTCCTGCGGTGGAAACGTGGCTAAAGACTCCTGAAAAAATGAATTGCAGTTTCCATAAAATATGAAAATTGATTATAATAAGAAATATTTCTTGAGCATCAAATTAGCATATTAGAATGATTTCTGAAGGATCATGTGACACTGAAGACTGAAGTAATGGCTGCAAAACATCCAGCTTTGCCATCACAGGAATAAAATGTTTTAAAATATATTCAAATAGAAAACGGTTATTTTATGTTGTGATAATATTTCACATAAATGCAGCCTTTTGGTGAGCATAAGAGATTTCTTTCAAAAACATTCAAAACAAAACGTTGAATTAAAAGCATTAAATGCTTTACTTTATGCTTGTGAATTATTTCTTAAACATAAATGCCACTTGGTTTGATGTTACGTATTAAACAAATGCAATGACATTCATACATTTTTAAGAGTGTCAAAAGTGATTATGTATGTAAGTGACTGTAATATGTACGCACATCTCCTCGTGCGATTCTGATAAAAGACTTCATGGAATTCACAGACACACACCTGTAGCACACATCATCACAATGCGGCGTGTGTCTGTTCAGTGTCATCTGGCAGTGGATGTTGAGAGGCTGTGAGAGTGAGGGTGTTTTTCACACCCTTCCCTCACAACCCTGACATTCAGGGAGTTACTGTAGATCAATGTGCAGCTTCAGTGTCGCTGACACATTAACATTCTGCTTTACACTTAGTGTTGTTAATTCATATATAATATGGCCAAAGGCTCATATTTTGGTAGCACTTTATTTTGCAGTCCTGTTTCACATATACATACTATATAATTATTGTAGTAATTACAATAACTGGGTAATAACTAGGTACTAGTCCTGAACCTACCCCTAAACCTAATCTTAACCCATATAATTATTACCTTATATTATTCAGTACTTTCTTGGTAAGTATGCTTGTAAATAATTTGCTCTTGTTTTGGGCTTTTTCTCTTTGTTCTCACTTAGCTAAACTAAATTGAGCTAAAACTAAGAAATGTACATCCTTTAATTAAAATCAGGCCTCAAAACAACAAAATGTATAAAAGACAGATTACTATTTAGTGTTTCTTTTTGGAAACAATTGGAAAAGAACATGTTTTCCATTTAGTCCATTGTTGTTAATTAAAAAATTGCAGTATATCAGGGATATAGGAAACAGTGTTCTCATCTCCCCTCTTTTTCTCTTTTTCTTATTTTGACCCCCCCCCCCCCCCCCCAAACCCCCAAACCCTTGCTATTGTGCCTGAATTTTTTGTCACTCCTCTGTTTCTTAGGAATGACCCCTGCCCTTATTTTTCTGTTGCTCTCAGAACATCTATTCTCCTGTCCCACATCCCCTCGCCCTTCTGTCTCCTGGTGGGAGGCTGGAGTCCCTCTCCACCCCATGTTCCCCCCACCCAGCTAACTAATTACTGCCATTCAGAAGCAACAGGCAGAAAAACAAAGCGTGACAGTCCTACCTCTGCTTCCATTCCATTCGATTCTTCCTCAACATCCCATTGCCTGACACTGCCTCTTTAGCTTTTTTGTTTGTTTGTTTGTTTGTTTTACATGTCTTTTACATTCTACATGTCAATTACAGCTAGCTTTTTTTTAAATTTCATTTATTTATTAATTTATATTACATTCATTATTATTTACTTGTTTTATAATTAATATATATCATTTTTAGTTTTATTTATTTTTAATTATTTTTTTTTTTTTTTGCCACAAAACAAAGCAGTACAGTTGATTTTAAAGGTCTGTCTGTTTGTTTGTGTCACAGTAGCAGTCTTGCTCAGTATTGGGTCTATTGGTCTTAAAACAGACTACATTGTTACATACTGTGTGGGTGCCTAAAAATGGGCTACTCTATAAAAATTCTAAATATTGTTTTCCTAATGTGTCTGTTTAATTTGAACCACTTTTCTTTGTCACAACAGTTTGGTTCCTACTTGCATCTTTGAGAGAAATGGCACGGTTATCTGTGGTTCTTAAATGCTCTCTGTACTGTCAGTTCTTTGTCCTTCTTCTGTACTATTTATTCATTGCATTCAGCACAAGACCTTTATTCTCTCTCCCCTACTGCCTCTGTAAGGCCCAAATTTGAGGCATTTCCCATTCACGTCACATTACTTTCTCTTTCAGCTTCTTAATTGGCTTACCTTATTAAGGAGCCATTTTCTTTTAGTGTTGCTACTTAATGCCGGTTCCTCCACGGCTCTGGAATGCTCGCCCTCCGCGTTGAGGTCACCGAATGCTGAACTATCTCCAGCAAGACTCCAAACACTATAGACCAAATCCGGATGCTCTTCTCATTTAGTTCGAACAATTAGCACTAAGTTTTGGGCAGTCTTCTTTTAAAAAAAATGACCCCATTGACCATATTTGTTTGCGTTAGACTTGCCCATAAACCATCTTTGTTTGGCCACTACCTTTTGTTTGATATCTTCACTGGGAAAGTATGAAAGGTTTATTAAGTGCACCAAGATGGACACAAGTGGAGTGCTATATGAATGCTAATTGTGTTGTATGCGTTGTACCGATGCAACAGTGTTAGCCTTGCCAACAATATGCACTTAATTGAGCTCAAGCAACAGCATTCATGTCCTCAGAACTTGCATATCTGAATCGAGAGAAACATCAACTTTCATAAAACCATCTTGCTTCTAGGATGCCTACATCACACCTGGTCTGCTGTGACCAATTCGTTCACATGGTCCACATATGTGATGATGGATCTTCATGCTGTTTCTCTTGTGCCCATCTCACACGGTACCCTGACTGGCCAGTTCTCTCTCACTTCCTCACACACACGCCGGTTGTAATCCTGTTTTGCGAGGCCCTGGCAGGGAGGGTGTTATCCAAACAGAGCTCACACTCTCTTTATCTCTTTAATCTGGGCCCTTTCTCTGCCGTTTAATGGAGCGGGCGAGGACATTAGGGCCAGAGCTGAGGAGGGGATGAAGAAGTAGGCGCTAAACTGTGGTTTTAGGGGATTAAGCAGCTGACGACAAAGCGCATGCAAGACAGGAGCAAAAGGTGGGGGATTTGGGGGGAATTGATTTGGCAGACGTCACCCATGCCCCTTGCTATAGCCACAACGATGCTGGTTTTAGTGAGCTGCCCAACTTTATTAATGCAATTTTTTATCTATTTTTTTTTTTTTTTTTTTTTTTTTTTTTTTCAGTATAACAATTGGAGTAAAACAACATTAATTTCGCAATATCTCTTGCTTTAATGAGCAAGTTTGTGTAAAACCTGATGATCATGTTCTCCAGCCTGATTTGAGATGATCCACTGAGCATCTTGTGCTTCAACAGATGGACATCTGACCATCTGTACAAAGATTTCACATGATTAATGTCTCGAATATTATTGTAATTTTAATAACTGTTTTCTATTTTAATTCACTTCATGAATTACTCCTGTCTTCAGTGTCACATGATCCTTCAGAAATCATTAGAATATGCTGATTTGGTGCTCAAGAAACATTTCTTCTTCTTATCAATGTTGAAAACCATTGTGCTGCTTACAATTTTTGTGGAAACAACAGTAATACTTTTTTTCAAGATTTGTTGATGAATAGAACATTCAAAAAACAGCATTTAAATAGAAATATTTGCAACTTATAAATGCCTTTAATGTCAATTTTAATATGTAGTGTACAGTAGTGTATATTATGTATAACACGTGTATTAACCTATATTAATGAAAATTAATATATATTTTATAATTATTAATGCATTTTAATGTTTAGTAATATTTTAGGTAACATTTATCCCTGAGGGTCAATTACTGCAACTTATTTTAAATCAGTTGAGCTTGTCTAGCTGTTGATACATAAATTCACACTTTCACTACTTTGTCAGTAACTCTACTTAACAGCCCTCTTGCTCTTCACAGTCCCTCCCCATCAAGTCTGGCTTTTTCACTCACTGTGCCTGCTAAATTATTGAAATGCTTAATTACTCCCTCTGCCAGCATTGATCAAGGGGAGTATACATCATCTTTACCAAAGGACGGCAAGTCTGCTCACCCCATGCTTTGATTGGTGGCTTGCAGCGTTTCCTTAATGCCTTGCTATATTACTCCTCCACATGGGAAAAGGCAGGGTGTTGGGCTTCTGTCAGCCTGGGCAGAGAAAAACAGGAGTGTCTGACTCTGAACTGAAAGCTACTTGATGGATGGATGGTTAAGGGCTCTCCTGGTGCCTGTACTGAGAAAGCCTGCCAACAGCATCACCTCTGTGTTCATTGGGCAATGACAATGACTACTTTATAGCAATGTGGGTCTTTCTGCCTTGAGTCCTTAACTTGACTTAGGCAGTGCTTTGGTGATGAAATGTTGAAAAGGGATCAAATGTAATGAAAAAAGTCTTGGAGTTTATTTAATCTGATACCCATATTTGTATTGTTGTACATTTTATTATTTTTCTTTATTATGTAAAGCACCTTAAATCTACTCAAGTAAAGTATAAGCTATTTTTTAGGCACTATGTAAAATTGATGATGATGATGATGATGATGATGATGATGATGATGATAATTATTATTATTATTACATTTGAGAGTACAGTAGGGCTGGGTATTTTAATTTTTTTTTTAAAAGCCTTTTGACTATTTAATATGTAAAAATTGTAATTGATATAATCTAGAAATATTTATGTACTATGTAAATCTGCAATATGTTTGCTTTGAAATGGCTTAAAATGGTTATCTGCAAAATTATTACCAAGAAGATTTAAAATGCTTCAAAAATCATAGCGTGTTCAATGTATAGTATCGCTCAGTCTTATGCTGCCTAACGTGCTATCGAAAAAATTTCCTACTTTATCAAGTCCTTTGATGTCAGAAAGAACAGGAATCATGGAGGACACCAGGTTTATTTTTGCTTATTTTTGGGGAAAATCTTATTAAAGCCAAAATGATATTTAGCATCCTATTCATTGACAACCATATAAACATTCACCACACTATCTATTGTCAGTTTGTCAAATACAGACTATTTTTGCTGTGTATAAAACATATAATACACTTCAAATGATTATTCAAATATGTAAATATGCACTACTTTAACATCAAGAAAAGGTGATGTAGCTGTTAATAAAGAATAACAGTCACAGCAGCAATCTTTCTCCCCTCCGCCATGTTTAAAGTTTGTGGCGCAGCCATCTTGGGAACTTGGGTATCAAAATCATCCCCAAGCTTCCCAGTGGTAAATACGACTTGAGAGGGTGTTTACGTCCAATTTTTAACTAAGAAACTGTATTTACGATAATTCGATACCACTTGAAGGCAGCATTAGAGCTAACACGTTTCCCAGTTCATTCTCATGGACTTGAATTATATATTAATACACTTTATAAAAAAAGTTGAATTTTTGATGTACAACCCTCCAATAAACTCTGCAGCTCAAACGGTAGAACATTGCGCTAGCAACACAAAAGTCATAAGATTCCCAGGGAAAGCAAGAACTGGTAAAGTGTGTACCTTGAATCCCATGTAAGTTGCTTTGGACAAAAGCATCTGCCAAATGCATAAATGTAAATGTAAACCCTACACACTACGTTTTAAGTAACTAAACACATCATCTGGCAACTTTGGTCATGGCTGTAAAGTCCCTGTTCCCACACAAAACTTCCCCTTTTCAAACCAATCCTCCCCGCTCACACTGCCTATGTGTGTGCGCGCATCTTTCGTGGGAGACTGTGGTGGTCCTTCCTTTATTCTTTCTTTTCCCTCGAGCCTTCCCGTCCCACCCTCCCAAGCTCTCCTGCTCTACTGTCCCCTCTTCTCCTCCTCCATTCTGTGGCTGGCTCCTTGTGGAAGGGCTGAAGAATGCTGGCAGACCCTTTAATTGGTGTGCTGCAGTGCTGCCAGGTGTAGCCACTTGTCTCTGCCCCCTTGGTGAATATGCACTGGAGGTCTAGGCCCCTTCCCCTGTCTCATTCAACTTCCCACAATACACCTTCTTCAGCGCCCCACTTTCAAAGACCAGGCCGATTTTTAACTACTCTGGCCGATAAATGGCATTCACATATTATTTTTTGCAAACAGTCTCCCAAAAGGAATTACCCCACCCTCGATCCATAGCCAACCCCCCACTCTCTAAGCATTCATTAGTTTTCATGTGGATTCCTGATGTGATGTCTTTTTTTTTTTTTTTTCTTCATCTTCTATTTTTTTGTACTTGGTTCCCATTGTAGCTTGTTCTTAAGTGTTTGTCCAGTCGCTAAAAATCCCAGATAGACCTCTAACTGTTAACAGAATGATTACTGTCCATTTCGAGATTTAGTCTTGTAAGGGTGAGCAATATACTGGTAAAATATGGCAAAATGTGTTTGACAACTGCTAGATTTTGGGCTATTGCACCTATTGCGGTTACGCTCATATGACGTTGCAGTGCTGCGCACCAAAAAAGTTTATCATTTGCATGCGTTTTTAATTGGGGTGAAACGGTACATAAAAATTACGGTTTGGTATGTACCTCGGTTTTGAAGTCACGGTTCGGTACAGGTTCGGTACAGCAGGGTGAGAGATTTTTTTTTTTTAAACAATGTTTTACTGAACAAACTGTGTCTCTGTCTTTTAAATTTATTCAATTATAATTAATTTTCTTAAGTATAAAAAAAATCTATCGATAATGAACGCGTTATTGCGTAGCTTGTCAGTGAACTACGGTTCTGTCTATTAAATGCGGCTCCATTTGAAAGCAGGTGATGGCGATTTAGCGGTAATCAGGGAACCGGCTTTACTGATGAAATGCGTGTGACAATCGCATGCGATATATCGCCCAGCACTACTATATGCACATTACTATAATAAAAGTTACAAATGACACGGAGCCCAAATTATTAAATTCAGTTGCTATTTATTTTTAGATATAATCATCAACACTCAAATAATAATAAGTATTGTAAACATGTAAACTACACAAGGCCGTTTTTGCATTAACTTCTGTTTCTCCAATTCGTTGTTGAAAAATAATAATTTACACAGTGGCTGTCATAACTTGTTTTCATGATGGATTTATTTAGGCCTTACATTAACTAACAGGTTAAGTAAAATATAATTACACTGCGTTCCAAATTATTATGCAAGTGACACATCAGTAGGATTTCAGTACAATAAACATTCAGATTTTAGTTTTTCTAAGAAAATGTTTGTTCGTTTATTTATCCATGTCTTTTTAGATAACTGGTATCAACCTCAGACAAAATAATTTGCCAGGTCTATGGAAACCCTACTTAGAGGTTGTTCCACATTATTAAGCAAGTCACAGTTCTCATGCAATATGGAGAGGAAGAAAGATCTTTCTGAAGATGAAAAGCATGAAATGGTGCAAAGTTGTGCAAAAGGCATGAAAACAAGTAATATTGTGTGAAACTGAATGGAGATTATCGAATTATCATAAGATTTGTGAGTGATTTAGAGCACAGTAGAACTCGGTCAGATAAAGGCTTATTAATGAAAGTTCCTGTCAAAAAATTTAATTGTATTAAAAGGGCAGCTATAAAAAAAAGCCAGTGTTGAGCAGCAAACAGGTATTTGAAGCTTCTGGTGTCTCTGGAGTCTCAAGAAGCTCTCCATGCAGGCTGGCAGTTGTGCTTAAAGATGCATTTCAGCCACTCCAAACCAAACTAATTTTTAAATACTTTTATTCACTGAATAATGCCGTACTACAATAGATGGTCTAAATGGATGGATTCCTGGATGGTTGGTGAATGGCCACCACGTTCCAATAAGACTGCGATGTCAGCAAGGAGCTGGCGGGTGATGATTTGGGCTGGAATACTGGGAAGTGAGATGGAGGGTATTAAAATGACTTTTGCAAGATATGTGGAGTTCATAACTGTCCATTTTCAGCTATGGTATAAAAAGGAGGATAGTGCATAGTACAGTGCACTATTGTACAATGCACTATGCACTATCCCATGCTGCAAAAAAACACCACAGCAATAAAACTGTTTGTATTTCTAAACCCACTGTAAATGTTTCTCTTTGTGAGGTTTGGTTAGTGGTGTCTAAAATGCATTTTTACGCACAACTGCCAGCCTGCATGGTGAGGTTCTCAAGACTCCAGAGACACCAGAAGCTTCAAATACCTGTTTGCTGCTCAACACTGGCTTTTTTATAGCTGCCCTTTTAATACAATACATTTTTTTGACAGGAACTTTCATTAATAAGCCTTTATCTGACCGAGTTCTGCTGTGCTCTAAATCACTCACAAATCTTATGATAATTCGATAATCTCCATTGAGTTTCACACAATATTAGTTGTTTTCATGCCTTTTGCACAACTTTGCACCATTTCATGCTTTTCATCTTCAGAAAGATCTTTCTTCCTCTCCATATTGCATGAGAACTGTGACTTGCTTAATAATGTGGAACAACCTCTAAGTAGGGTTTCCATAGACCTGGCAAATTATTTTGTCTGAGATTGATACCAGTTGTCTAAAAAGACATGGATAAACAAACAAACATTTTCTTAGAAAAACTAAAATCTGAATGTTTATTGTACTGAAATCTTACTGATATGTCAATTGCATAATAATTTGGAACGCAGTGTAATATATCGCCTAATATAATGCATATATTTAGCGAAACAGTTCATTTCTCTAGGGAGCTAACGTAAAAAGCTGTTGACACTGAATGGCTTTTCTGAGGTAAATGTTATACTACGTGACATATTGTTTACAAACTGTTTTACTGACATCTTTCCATGGTTGAAACACTGTTTGAGCGATTACACGAGATATGATACTTTTCAGTAAGTTGTACTGTATCTTTCAACATACCTTAATGTTGTGCCTTCAATCCCTTCTGGATTGGAGTGTGGTTCGCCTTTGACTGACTGTATTCGCTGTCTTCCTGCATGAACCGAACCATGACGGTTCGGGACGAATACATGTACACCCCTAGTTTTTTAGCATTACCAGTTTAAATGTTCTAGCAATTTTAAACTGTTCAGCCACAATAAGATGCTAAAGAAACTAAATCCGGTTCGGCTTGAAGTCCTACATTTCTGTAGTATTACTTCTGTTAGATAGACCTATCTGAAAAACAAAGATAAACATTATTTCCTTTGTATCTTTATACTGTTTCATTTATTTGTCCTATTGGCTTGTAATTAGTTTCTTATGTTATTACTAACAATTTTGCTGTGAAATTCGATTGGTATCATAACTTTTGGTATCGTAACCTTATTTCCAGCAAAAATAACTATATTGTTATATATTTTGTTAAAGTGAAATAAAATGACTCTTATTGTGATATAATATGTTGGTCATGAAATGCTTACAGCTAACCTCCACTTTTGTAATGCGTTTCTCTTCTGTAGGTCATAGATGGAAAGCTTGCTCCCTTCCTCTCCAAGGTGATCAAGTTTGCCAGCTCTCATGTCTACAGCTGTAGTCTGTGCCGGGAGAAGGGCTTCATCTGTGAGCTTTGCCAAAATGGCCAGGTCATCTATCCCTTTCAGGAGAATTCCACCAGAAGGTGAGACATGTAGCCACTGTTTCACCTCTAAATGTCTCATGATGTTTAAGCCCTGTGAAATCAAAGATGCTACATGCAATGCCCTAAAAACATAAAAGTAGCTTTACATTTTTTCAAATAATTTTTACTAAGTAGAGGAACTACAGGTGTAGTTCATATAAGTGCCAGTTGTCTGTCAAGTGCTCCAGCTCATTGCGGATGATTGTCCAGCCTCTGTCTCATGTTAGTCACACCCAGCGGGCGGTGGATTGAGGTGTGATGATGCAGTGATAGTACACCCTTTGTAAGGGAGCAGTTAATCCTTCGAGCATCTCAGCTTTTTTCAGCATGCTGCGTGTTGGCCGCTTATGGCCTGCAGCTGATAAACCGCTCTCTGGTCTTCATACCACCAGTGTGACTAGAATCTTTCGGACTCTTCAGCGAAGTGGAGTGCAGTTCCCAGAACAGATGCTGCTATTTAAACATAGCTCCTCATGCAGCAACACTGATAAAGCCGCAATGACTATTGGTTAGAGCTATGTTATTTAAATGAATTAGATAAGGTTAATGCAGTTACATTTATCTAACATAGTTAACACATTTTACCCTGTTTCATATTAAAACTTTAGAAGTTTCATTCTGTTCTGTCTGGTTTTCTGTAGACTGGTCAGAATACCTCAGCAGATCTGTAATGGAGAGAGACCTTTAAAAGCCAAATTTAACAATGCGTTATATATGTATATGTTATGTATTTATACAATGTGTTAAACACTATAGTGTAATATATTTAATTACATAATATATTTAATTACATATGTATTATTTAAAAAGCATATATGTATAACAAAGGAAAAAATGCAATGCATGAACAGATTCATAACGTTTTATTCTATAATTTGATTTACAGCCTTACTATTGGTACGTATTGATTCACTGATAGACCCAGTCGCATCTGTCCATTCAGTTTGAGCGTGTCTGTTAGTACAACTGGATCAAGGTGTTGCACTAACTGCTTCACTGTGTGACCTGTTTAGTTTATCCAGAATTTTATGGGTGTGTTTGTATGCACTTCATGTTGTATCTGTAACAGTACATGCTCAATAGGGCTCTAGTGTGCTGTCATATGAGCAGAAGGTGTCTCCACGCCCCACTGTAAATCCATAAATTCCACAAACCACCACCACACCTCTCTGATGAGCAAGTACACCACAGTCCTTATGGCTTTTGGATCCTTACTGTTGGAAAGACTTATTTATATATAGAGGCCCATTTAAAATAGACATCCTGACAGCTAGTATTATCTTGTTAGCATGCTTTAGGTTTTATTCATGTTGGGCATGCTTCAGATTGTAAGACATTTTTCCGTTCTGGGGTCTATTTTCTAATAGTTCTCTGTAAAGAGGATATCATATTATATCATAGGAATGATATATATATATATATATATATATATATATATATATATATATATATATAAGAATGATTTTCTGAAATTCTTATAAAAACAAGTCCTTTTTTATGCTTTTGTGCAAAGCAGACCGTTTTCAGGAATAGACCACCAGTAGTACTTCTGGTTAGTATGGCACAACCTCTTGGCCAACAGTGATCTTGGTTTAAGTCTTGGCTTGGCAGCCCAAAAACTTTAACCACTGGACTACTACCGCCCATGATGGTGCACAGAGAGAAGTTGTTTCTTTTTAGAGGAATGAGGAGCTCTTGAGGTCCTAATTGTTCTAGTAAAGGAGTAGTAATTTTATATAGACTGGAACTAACCTTTTCAGCCTGTGTAAAAGAAGATATTTAAAAAAAGGACATGTATGTGAAAATTATATTTTTATATATATTTATATATTAAAATGATCTTTGTTTTTATATATATATATATATATATATATATATATATATATATATATATATATATATATATATATAATATATATTATATATATATATACATACATACAGTACAGTACAGTACAGTACAGTACAGTCCAAAAGTTTGGAACCACTAAGATTTTTAATGTTTTTAAAAGAAGTTTCGTCTGCTCACCAAGGCTACATTTATTTAAAGGTGCCAAAGAATGCTTTTTCACAAGATGTAATATAAATCTAAGGTGTCTCCTGAATGTTTTTGTGAAGTTTCAGCTCAAAATACCCCATAGATTTTTTTTTAATTAATTTTTTTAACTGCCTATTTTGGGACATCATTAACAATGCACTGATTTACACTCGGCGCCGCCCCCTTAAATCACGAGCTCCCTGCCACATGAGCTGTCAACTATATTACAGTGCATTTACAAAGTTTTCACAGCTAATATAACCCTCAAATGGATCTTTACAAGATGTTCGTCATGCATGCTTCGAATTATGTGAGTAAAGTATTTATTTTGATGTTAAAGTTTTATTCTGAGTGAATTTGAGGCTGTCCTCCATGGCTAACGGCTATTGCTACACCTTTGGAGAGATTTATAAAGAATGAAGTATTGTTTATGCATTATACAGACTGCAAGTGTTTAATAATGAAAATAGCGACGGCTCTTGTCTCCGTGAATACAGTAAGAAACGATGGTAACTTTAACCACATTTAACAGTGCATTAGCAACATGCTAACAAAACATTTAGAAAGACAATTTACAAATATCAGTAAAAATATCATGATATCATGGATTATGTCAGTTATTATTGCTCCATCTGCCATTTTTCGCTGTTGTTCTTGCTTACCTAGTCTGATGATTCAGCTGTGCACAGATCTGCTGCTCAAGAAACATTTAATGTGTACAATATTTTTTTTCAGGATTGTTTGATGAATAGAAAGTTCAAAAGAACAGTGTTTATCTGAAATCTAATCTTTTGTAACATTATAAATGTCTTTACTGCCACTTTTGATTGATTTAATGCATCCTTGCTGAATAAAAGTATTAATTTCTTTAATTTCTTTTAAAAAAAAATAAAAATTCTTACTGACCCCAAACTTTTGAACGGTAGTGTATAATGCTACAGAAGCTTTGTATTTCAGATAAATGCTGTTCTTTTGAACTTTCTATTCATCAAGGAGTTCATCAAGTACACAACTGCTTTCAACATTGAAAATAATCATAAATGTTTATTGAGCAGCAAATCAGCATATTAGAATGATTTCTGAAGGATCATGTGACACTGAAGACTGGAGTAACGATGCTGAAAATTCAGCTTTGCATCACAGGAATAAATTACTTTGTCAAATATATTTAAATAGTACACAGTTATTTTAAATTGTAATAATATTTCACAATATTACTGTTTTTACTGTATTTTTAATTAAATAAATTCTTAGTGGTTCCAAACTTTTGGACTGTACTGCATGTATTATATATATAATTAATATAATATAATATAATATAATATAATATAATATAATATAATATAATATAATATAATATAATATAATATAATATAATATATAAACAGATATATATATAAACAGATATAAACAGATACTGTGCAAAAGTATTTGTAGGTTTCTTTGGTTGTTTGGTCGTTAAGTAGTTTTTGGACTTAAAAACAAAATACTTACAGGAAATACAGGAAATATGGGGGGGATCAGAACAAAATGGTTTCTTTAAAGGTGCCCTAGAACTTAAAATTTTATTTATCTTGGCATAGTTAAATAATTAGAGTTCTGTACATGGAAATGACATACAGTGAGTCTCTTATTTAAATTTGATTTGTGCAAAAGACCTCTGAAGAACAGGTGAATCTCAACATAACACCGATTGTTACATAACAGTTGGGATCATTAATATGTACGCCCCCAACTTTTGCATATAATAGCCCATGTTCAAGGCATTACACAAGCCAGTATTAACGTCTGGAGCAGCACAGCTGAATCGTCAGACTAGGTAAGCAAGCACGGACAACAGTGACAAATGGCAGACGGAGCAATAATAACTGACATGATCCATGATAACATGATATTTTTAGTGATGTTTGTAAATTGTCTTTCTAAATGTTTCGTTAGCATGTTGCTAATGTACTGTTAAATGTGGTTAAAGTTACCATCATTTCTTACTGTATTCAAGGAGACCAGAGCCATGTCGTTATTTTCATTTTTAAATACTTGGTCTGTATAATTCATAAACACAACTTCTTTATAAACATTCTTTATAAATCTCTCCTACAGTGTGTAACGTTAACTTTAGCCACGGAGCACTATCAAACTCATTCAGAATCAAATATAAACATCCAAATAAATACTATACTCACATGATCTGATATGTTGCATGACGAACACTTTGTAAAGATCCATTTTGAGGTTATATTAGCTGTGTGAACTTTGTTTATGCAATGTATTATAGAGTCACGAGCGCAAGCATTTAAAGGGGACACGCACTGAATCGGCACATTTTTAATGATGCCCTGAAACAGGCAGTTAAAAAATGGAATAATAAAAAATCTATGGGGTATTTTGAGCTGAAACTTCACAGACACATTCTGGGGACACTTTAGACTTTATTACATATTACATCTTGTGAAATAGGGTTCTAGTGCACCTTTAAGCAAAAATCAGTATTTAGTGTGACCACCTGGACTTCTTCCAGTTTCTCAAAGAAAAAAATCTGAGAAACTTCTCAACAGATTTTGAAAGTTTTCATGGCCTTCCAGTTCTTTTCCATTCCATTTAGGTTTAAGAGAGCCGGTTCCTGCTATTGCTCAAGTGTAAGGAGAGGTCACTAAATACTTGCCACTTTAGCCTATAGAAGCCTTTAGCCTTTTTTTTTTTTTTTAATATTGCATACACATTTCCTGTATTTTCTGGTTATATTCTAATAAAGAAATAATTAATTACAACATCTACTGGTGGCCTATAGACCTCTAACTGTTAACAGAATGATTACTGTACATTTCGAGATTCAGTCTTAGTGAATATATATTCAGAAACAGGACTGTTTTGAGTGTAAATAAATGTTTGGATCAACCATCAGCATTTTTCTCTGTTTTGACTGCAGATGCGAGGGCTGTGGAGCCGTCTTCCACGCAGAGTGCCGGATGCGAGCCCAGCCGTGCCCGCGATGCGTACGTAGAGAACTGCACAAGAAGCCGGCATCATTCTGGAGGAGGCACGGCCCTCACGACAGCCCTGATGACGAAGTGCTAGACTGCTTTGAGCTGGACACCTGAGACGGTTTTTTGAAAGCTCTGCCGAGCACACTGCACTAATGAAGTCCAAGTGCTGCTGTATCCAAGAAGGACAAGATACCGTGGTCCTTCGGTGGAAGTGCTCTGTGAAAACCGAGAAACAGAGGAGTTTTTGTTTTTTTACATTCTCCCTCACCTGAGAGAGATGGGCACAGAGACAATAATTCAGCTCCCGAAGAGCAGAGGCTTCATAATGATACCAATTTACCCTTCCCTTTCATCTACCAAATGACAGCCAGGGCCAACCGACAAATACAGGCAAAGTACGCTCACACACTTGCACATAAACACACTCTCACTGACAGATGTAAAATAATGCACTTTTTGGCAGACTCACAATCCAAGAGCGATGATTCAAACCAATTTCTAGACACAAAAAGAGCTTCTAATCCATTAATGGTTTGGTGAAAATGAGCGCTGCAAGATGGCAGTCTGGCCTCTCCATTCGGTTTCCCTCCACGCTAACCTACGATGCCGAAGAGGACATGAAGGCTGAACATGAAGACGAACTGAAACATTTTTTTGTTGTTGTTTTCACATGATTTCCTTATTGCATTTTCACATTTGCAATTTGTTCAGTGTTTTGTATTTATTTATTACAGGTTCTTTGCACTTTCAGTCACAGTATGTTTTCTTACCCATTTTCATCTTAAATCAGCTGAAGTTTAAAAAGTTTGACTCTTTATCAACACTCAATGGCAGTGCCTATAAGCAGCCGAACCACGTTGTTCTTGCTAACCGCCTGGTCTATGATTACAAACTACCCTCGGCCACCAAGCCCCAAAATTACAGTCTAGAGTTCCAGGGCTTTGTTTAGCATTCATACATTTTTTTTTTTTTTTTTTTAACAAGATACGTAAAGCAAACCCGCCGTGGACAAGCTCATAATTCATGTCCAACTGGCCTCTGATCCACGCTGCCTCTCTACGCTCATACTATGTTTTCTTTCTACTTGAACATTAGAATTGGCAATAAAGTCGCTTGTTTTGCTTTCGCTGCCTTATTTGACTTCCTGTTTTTCGACCAGACCTGTGCTTCTGTAGTTGGACAATATGTGAACAATACAAAAAAAAATTACCTTTTTTTTCTAGACAACCCCTACTGTAAATGTAGCGAGCTGACTGACATTTTAGAATGTTCCCTTGACTCCTAAAAATCACTATTATATCTAATTTTCCCATTTTCTTCAGTTTTTTCTGCTATAAGCATACAGTAGGAAAAAGGAGTCTCTCTACCTGGACACCTCACCAGCAAACAAAGCTTTAGATATTAATCACATTCAGCTTTACTGATATAAACGCATTGGAACTACCTAGACATTCAAAAACTGGCTACAAGTTACTGGTTTTACTGGATGTGAAACGTTCGGACTGATGTTCGACATCTACTAGGATTTTGTTTATTACTGGCTGACAGTTGTCACTAATTGAACTCTTTGAGATGGGTCTATAGGTCAACTTATATATCATTTGCTACCATGTTACATTTTGTTTACGATAAAATGTGTTTATTTAAGTTTTGAGCTTATGAGCTTGTTTTGCACCAAGAAGTTTACTTCTACATGAGATTCAGTCTTAGTTTACGTGTGGTTGAGGTGTGATAGAATGAGTAAAGCGATGGATGGATGGATGATCGTGTTAGAACATTTGGTTGTATTTATTGAATCTGTGTCTGTTTGCCTGCCTTAAATTGAAAGCCAATGCATCGGTCTGTTGATGTTCTTCGATTAGCAAGCTATAGTCAATCAAATAATATTTCAGTATTTAATCTAATCAGAATTATCAGGCTATAGAATATATCGTAATATAATCACTTAATCGTTTTGGTAATTGAAGGCAAAGACCTTTACTTATCTTACTAAAAAAAAATCTTCCCAAAATCTTGAATTTCACCATTTTAAGCTTGAACTGAGCTAAATGCACCGTGTTTTACTTGATACTGTAAGATGTAATGGTGTATCTGACATCTGTTCGCTTTGAAAGTTTGATGTATTATGTTACATTGCATTAATCATACTGTTCTTTAAAATCAGGGATTCTTAACACACCGAATAATGGGACAAACAAAAAGGGAACTCACTGGATGTACTTGGTGAATATCTTTTGTTCCTTCAGTACACCAAAATGGTCTTTAATTTTCATGTTTGTTGAAGGTGTAATGGAAGTTTTTTTTTTTTTTTCTTGTTTTCAGTTGTATATTTACATGTCAGTTTTGTTTCAGAAGTATTTATTTTATTTATATACTTCACTGCAATTTCTGTATAAGTTTCCGGATTTTCCCTGTGCTTTCTTGTATTGTGTAAACTCTCCATTACAGACAACCTCTTATGCAACTACAAATATTTGTGTTTCAGTACTGGTGCGGGTTCCTTCCAGTTTTCCTCTTCTTTTCTTTTTCTTTTTTTACCACTGTTGCCAATAAAGAAAATTACTTAACACATTCTGCTCTTTTTATGCTTCAACATTAATTTCGTCATCTAAATTGACTTTTAGGATTTTGCAATGTAATTCCAATTCTGCACAGATTCGTTTTCTGGCCAGATTCCAAGGTGGCAGCAATGGAACAAATGCATCATGGCCGTGGCTGTGGTTGTGGTGTTCCCTTTTGGGTCCTGGTGCACCGGAGTGGGTCCAAGCACTGACTCACGAGTTAATCCCAAATTAAAAGCCACATGCTTGTATCTGGTTCTGTCTGGAGTTGTACCAACAACCACTGGACCTGTTCGAGACCACAGCATGAGGCTTCTAATTTTTTGCACAGTGGTACCGACTTATAAACATTTGAAATTCAGTCTAGTGATATCATAATTCTATTGAGACCAGTTACCATGGATGTATTTTCTTTATCTTCAAGGCATTTTAAATATTTGTCCAATCTACCCAGGGCTCAACAATAAGGATAGACTGCTGGCCCAGGGCCAGTGTGAGTGAGTTTCTGACCAGTTGGTAAAAAAAAGTGCTGCGCTGACATTGAAAATTTCACATCCATTAAGATTACAGATCAAATTTTTATGCCTATGAAAACTTCTGTGATTTATTCTACATTTGTTTCAAATTCTGTTGATTTGTCACCAAGTTAATGTTATTTAGCTGAATAACATAAATGATGTTCTGTTGAAATACAAAAGTGACTTTTGATAGTCTTGAAAACATCAGTATGTGTTGAAAACTACAAGCTAATCAGTGATGTTTTGTACTGATCCGGTGGGGTCCAAAAACCAGTCAGTATTTGGTGTGACCACCATTCGCCTCATGCAGTGCAACACATCTCCTTCGCATAGAGTCGATGAGGTTGTTGATTGTGGCCTGTGGAATGTTGGTCCACTCCTCTTCAATGGCTGTGCGAAGTTGCTGGATATTGGCAGGAACTGGAACACGCTGTTGTATATGCCGATCAAGAGCATCCCAAACATGCTCAATGGGTGACATGTCCGGTGAGTATGCTGGCCATGCAAGAACTAGGATGTTTTCAGCTTCCAGGATTGTGTACAGATCTTTGCAACATGGGGCTGTGCATTATCATGCTGCAACATGAGGTGATGGTCGTGGATGAATGACACAACAATGGGCCTCAGGATCTCGTCACGGTATCTCTGTGCATTCAAAATGCCATAAAATGCATGTGTGTTCGTTGTCCATAACATGCGCCTGCCCATACCATAACCCCACCGCCACCATGGGCCACTCGATCCACAACGCTGACATCAGCAAACCGCTCACCCACACAACGGCATGCACGCTTTCTGCCATCTGCCTTGTACAGTGAAAACCGGGATTCATCCATGAAGAGAACACCTCTCCAAAGTACCAGACGCCATCGAATGTGAGCATCTGCCCACTCAAGTCACTTACGACAACGAACTGCAGTCAGGTCGAGACCCCAATGAGGATGACGAGCGTGCAGATGAGCTTCCCTGAGACGGTTTCTGACGGTTTGTGCAGAAATTCTTTGGTTATGAAAACCGATTGTTGCAGCAGATGGTCTCAGACGATATTGGAGGTGAAGATGCTGGATGTGGAGGTCCTGGGCTGGTCTGCGGTTGTGAGGCTTGTTGGATGTACTGCCAAATTCTCTGAAACGCCTTTAGAGACTGTAGAGAAATGAACATTAAATTCACGAGCAACAGCTCTGGTGGACATTCCTGCAGTCAGCATGCCAATTGCACGTTCCCTCAAAACTTGCGACATCTGTGGCATTGTGATGTGTGTTAAAACTGCACGTTTTAGAGTGGCTTTTTATTGTGGCCAGCCTAAGGCACACCTGTGCAATAATCATGCTGTCTAATCAGCATCTTGATATGACACATCTGTGAGGTGGATCGATTATCTCGGCAAAGGAAAAGTGCTCACTAACACACATTTAGACAGATTTGTGAACAATATTTGAGAGAAATAGGCCTTTTGTGTACATAGAAAAAGTCTTAGATCATTGAGTTCAGCTCATGAAAAATGGGGGAAAAAACAAAAGTGTTGCGTTTATAATTTTATTCAGTGTGTATATATATATTATATATATATATATATATATATATATATATAAGAAAGTATAGCTAATATAAAAATGGAAAATATTTGTGGTTAAAAATCTGAAAGTTAAAAAAAATATAAACTGTATTAGTTGACTTCCATGTAGTCACAAATTAACACCTGTCTTTTTTTCTTTGTTTTCTTTTTTCTGTTCCATATATTCACTTTCATCACCTTACATGTGCAGGAAAAAAATAACCAGGCTTGTTTAATATAGTTTTGCAAACCTTTCCCGATTCTTGTCTGAGTGATGTCTCGGTTAAGCTAACGGCCGGCCACCCCAGACGCTTCCTCCTTGGTTTACTTTTTCAACACTTCCCTCATGTTTTTTCCTCCTCCCCTGCTTTTTTCTTCTCTTGAAAGAGAACAGTAATTTGTCCAGGTCTTAGAGAGCTCTAAAGCCTTTCTCTGACAGAGAATAATCCACAAGGATCCAACCACTGCCGATGGGCCGGAACATGCCAAGTCTTTCCTCCTTTGTGTGTGTTTTTTTTGTGAGAATGTGCTTGTTCGCTAACTCTTAAAGCTCGGCTTAAAACTGAGGCGTCCTGCTGATCCCAGACTCCATTACGGTCTTAATGTGTGACAGCTCAATGCTGAAGATGCCTTTAAGATGGGTGTTTTCACACATATCTGGACTTGTTGCATCCTTTTTTTTTGGAACGGTGAAGATTTTTTCGTGTCAAGAGGATGTTTTTAGGGATATTCTGTGGGGGTTTTTTTCACACACAATGAACAATAGATGAATTATGCTGAAGTTGTACCTAAAAGAAAGAGAAATAAACACTTTAGATACTATGTTTATTAAGTATCAAAGCAGAATTTTTACCAAATCTTTTTTACATCACTCAAAAGAAAATAGCTTTTGTGAAATTTCCAATCTGTCTGGACAAGCTGTTCTTGTTTCACCCTCCTCACAGTATGAGTCTCCTGCAGTATGTCCCTTCACAGCTAACATGAACACGTTGAAGGGGTGGGAGCGTATATTTGGTAGTTGCGCTATGCTTATGAGAATAGCTGTTATTTTAGCAGGGCCGTGTGAATGTGTGTGTGAGCTGTGTGTGTGCACGGTCTGACTCATTTGCCTGTGATTTGTATTGAGGAGTGGGCAAATTGAACCTGAGTGTTGGTCGTGCTTAATTGTCGTCGCCAATTAGTACATTGTTGAATGCCACAATGGCTCCACTGTAGCGAGGGGAACGCTCTCCTTTGTGCTTCTCCAGTGGCCCACAGGCCAGTCAAGACTCATTTAGGACTCTGACAACAAGGGGCCAGAAATGCCATCAGAAAAAGACAACAAAAGGGCGGTTTAAGGAGAAAACGACGATGGCAGAATGGAGGCGGGAGGGGTGGAGACAATAGTGACATGGGATGGAGCGCCAGGGTCCGGTTCTTGTGTAAAAGGGGTTAGAATGTCTGCTTCAACCCCCTGGTCTCCTAACGTCCACCTGCCGCTTTAAGGGATGGTTCACCCAAAAGTGAAAATTCTTTAAACACACAGGACCACTGAGCTATAACACTCCTCGACATCAGCTGTGTTCTGCTTTATCATGCTCAGTTGTTTGGGATCTCCTTATGAATAGTAATGATTTGTCCTTAAATGTTAATGTTTAGCAAGCAAGCTATAATTTAAACTTCATATGATTTAATTTTATGATATATACAGTAAATGCACAAAACAGTACATTGTGAGTACATACAGGGGCCCACAATATATTAAAGGTGCCCTCGAATTAAAAATTGAATTTATCTTGGCATAGTTAAATAACAAGAATTCAGTACATGGAAATGACATACAGTGAGTCTCAAACTCCATTGTTTCCTCCTTCTTATATAAATCTCATTTGTTTAAAAGACCTCTGAAGAACAGGCGAATCTCAACATAACGCCGACTGTTACGTAACAGTCGGGGTGTACGCCCCCATATTTGCATATGCCAGCCCATGTTCCCAACATTATGAAAGGCATTAGACAAGGGCAGGACGTCTGGATGTGCACAGGTGAATCAACAGACTAGGTAAGCAAGCAAGAACAATAGCGAAAAATGGCAGATGGAGCGATAAAACCTGACATGATATTTTTAGTGATATTTGTAAATTGTCTTTATAAATGTTTTGTTAGCATGTTGCTAATGTACTGTTAAATGTGGTTAAAGTTTCTTACTGTATTCACGGAGGCAAGAGCCGTCACTATTTTAATTTTTAAACACTTGCAGTCTGTATAATTCACAAACACAACTTCATTCTTTATAAATCTCTCCAACAGTGTAGCATTAGCCGTTAGCCACGGAGCACAGCCTCAAATTCATTCAGAATCAAATGTAAACAATATAACAGTATACAATACTCACATAATCCGACGCATGCATGACGAACACTTTGTAAAGATCCATTTTGAGGGTTATATTAGCTGTGTAAACTGTGTTTAGGCACTGTTTAAGGCAAGCGCGAGCTCCGTGGGCAGAGAGCATGAGAATTAAAGGGGCAGCAGCATAAATCGGCTCATATTTAATGATGCCCCCAAAATAGGCAGTTAAAAAAATTAATTAAAAAAAATCTATGGGGTATTTTGAGCTGAAACTTCACAGACACATTCAGGGGACACCTTAGACTTATATTACATCTTGTAAAAAAACATTCGATGGCACCTTTAAAGCCACAAATGAAAATGTATGTTTTTGCATTTAATAAAATATCAAACCAAGTCCCATTTGTTTTAAATTTAAGACCAAATATTACAATTAAAAATATTGTTTATCTATTTGAATATATTTTAAAATGTAATTCATTCCTGTGAAATGTATTCTCAGCATCATTACTCCAGTCTTCAGTGTCACATGATCCTTCAGAAATCATTCTAATATGATGATTTGCAGCTCAAGAAACATTTCTTATTATCAATTTTGAAAACATTTTTGCTGCTGAATATTTTTGTAGAAACTGTGTGTTTTTTTAGGTTTATGAATAGAACAACATTTCTTAAATAAAAATACTTTGTAACAATGTAAAAGTCTTTAATGTCACTTTTGATCAATAGTAATTTAGTTAAAAATGATCCAAAATAAATTGAGCGAGTACATAAGCAGCCGTCATTCAAAGCTATCACCTTACCTTAGCCCGATTCACAACGGTAAGCTTGTAATAATGTTTTGTAATTCGAGTGGAACTGGTAGGTTTCTGCGGGGAAATCGAGCATGCAGCCGTTCATCTTTGCGTCATTACGTCATGTCTGTATACATAAAGAACGAGTCCCAGCTAGTAGGCTACATCGAATGTGAGGATCTTATACAGTCTATGGTGAGGATGCTGCAGGTGGCGGATCATTTATAGCCTTTTCTCACAGCAGCTGGAATAATTAAACTTGTCATTATTTAGGGTGGATTGTATGGTATGACAAATGGACAATTAGAGATTAGACTGTACGGATATTGAAATCTACAGGTAACGCTTATACCAGCAATGCTGATGTTGTTAACATTAACAATTTGAGAACAAAGTATAACAATAATAATTTGCACGATTTGATTTGATATGAGCTAAGCGATCATTAGATTTAACCACCGTTGGTGGTGTGATTTATTGTTTTTTGTTTGTTTGTTTGTTTTTCTCATTTGGTCAGAACAAAATTGTGAAAATTCTTATTTTGGTGATACTTCCAAGGCTACAATCTGTAATTCCAAAGGACCTGTACAGTATCCACCGGTCTGGTGACTGACAACCACACATTCTCCTCAAAGCATTAGTTTCATCCACGCTGAGGAGCCGTGCCGATGCACAAAGCACGTAAAGATGATAATTCCGCAAATAACTGCAATTGCAGGTTTCGAACAGAGATGGCGACAAAGAGCCAGAACTTTATAAATAAAAACATTTTACTAACTCCAAACTTTTTTAATGACAGTTCTGTGTCTAATATAATTATAAATAAATAGGCCTACTATAAATATCTTTTGTAAAGATCTTTTTTTATTATTATTTTGACTGCTGCATTTTTACACTGGTACTGCGTTACACCATCCTGTTGTTAAATGGACCGATTTTCAATATTGCGCTGCCAATATAACTAACAAAAGCTATTTCAATTACATATCCTATCAGTGTACTTCTCCTAAATACAACAACGGCATCCGTATTATATAATCTTCTCGTGACAGAGACAGAAAAGCAAATGAAGATGAGATTAGGTCAATTTGGCAAGATTGCATCATGTTGTCATTGTGTATGAATTGTCCATCTGCACAGACAGAGAGTCAGGTATCAGATAAAAGCATGTGCCCAAACACATGTTCAGGCATGTAAAGAAAGAGAAGAGGGAGTGGATAAGAGAGAAAAAAGAGGAAAACCCAACCACCATGGGATGTTTTCATGCCCAGGAGACAACACAACAGACGGCTAGTGAGCACCACACCTCATCACGCTTCAATGTCATTTCACATTGCTCTACAGCTCAAATAAAGAAAATCCAAGCTCGACTTATCTAAAGCATGACTGAAACTGGTTTTAATCAGGTTATATTTCCTCCCCATATCACCATTCAACAGACTAGCTAAGTACTTTTGATACAAGTATGACTAGCAATTTCTCTTGCAAGGCAAGAGAACTACCATGGACACAGTATACTGAAAGGCGTTTGTGTGACTCCTTAAGGTTGGGTTCTGTAGTCAATGTGTGACAAAGTTCGTAGGTAACCTATGAAACAGGTGCACAAATGGCTGGCAAGATTGATTCGGTTGCCATAGCATTTAAGACACAATCAAACATCTCGAGCGTTACAAGGAAAACAATGTACGAGGCCAGTCTGTCTCAATGATTGATTTCTAAGCAAGTCTGTGGCATGTAGAGTTCTGTTTACTCTCGTCCTCTCAGACTTTCTGTGAGCTGATGTCATCTAAGTGTTAATCGAGCATTAGAAATACCTGACGGAGCAGGCGGATTGGTCACTTGCACTTTTAAACACACATGTATACTGGCACACACCCTGTGAGAACTTTGGACTTATAGAAAGCTGTGAGATTACAGAATACTGAATCAACAATGAGAGAGAGAGAGAGAGAGAGAGAGGGAGGGGGAGAGAGAGAGATAGCCACCCTTCTGTGAAGAATTCCAAAACATGCTTCCTGTCTGAATAAGTGCACGGAGGAGCTTGAATAACGCCAGTGCAAACGTGTAGGAAATGGGCAATAGTTGGTCACACTTTTCTTTTAAAATAGCACAACAATTTGACTGTACTTTATCAGTAATATATACTATACTTACAGTTGCCCCCAGTAGTAATTTCGGAGCCATTTTTGCAATTTAACCTGTTCCTAAAGTGATTTCTTGAGGATGTATGATGTCATTTTTCCTCAAGTTTACACAGGTCCAATTCATCACAATTACTATGAACATGATCCACTGTTTGACTACCAGTAAGTGTTCAGAGTCTTAATTTTGAATTGTATATCTATTATTAAAACACACACAAAAACGAATACATTTTTTTGTGGAATATTTTGCTTGGAAAGTGTGTTTGTACAGTCGTTCAAGTACATGCCACATATTTTATCTAATGCAATGCTATATTCACATTTCTGAGTGTGTCCGACTGTGTTATTTTAGTATTCTTTATGCACTATTTATTAGAATTTTAAATTAACTTTTATTTTTATTTTTTATTTCAGTTTTCATTTTAATTTTTTGTCATTTTTTATAATTTTTTAAATCTTTTTATTTAGTTTTAATTTATTTTTATTTTAGTTTTAGTAATTTTAGTACTTCAGTTTGAATTTATTTATTTAAATCTTTCAGTTTGAAGTTTTTCCGTCTAATATTTATATTTTACTTCATTTAAATTATATACAATTTTAATAGTTTTCATTTTAGTTAAAGTTTGCAAATACAGTGTTTTCACAGAAAAGGCTTAAGCTAGTCCTAGACTAAAATGCATGTTTAAACTGCTTTAACTGAAAGCAACTTGTACTGACATATCTTGTCACTGCCATAGTTTTGTCTCAAGATGCACCCCAGTAATGTTTTTTCTAGTGAACGTTTATAAAAGCTACTTAAATGTAAGATGTAAATGTAATGTACCCAAGTGTGGCAAAACTGTCCAATTCATTCACAGGGTCTTGCAACCAGAAGTCAAAAAGATTTACAGATGTATGTTCAGTGCTTCACCACAAAACAGAACAAAAACCTCACCTTGGGTTGACAATTCATAACATTACAAATGAACCCTGACCTAGAGATGGCATCACAGTGCACACTAGCTGTTCACAAGCAGAGTATCAGTGTGGTAAGGTGCTCCTCTCTGTTGCTCTCTTTGTCTCGTTGAGGCATGAGTGATTAAGCTTGCGTTAGGAGTCATTATCTGAGTGTTTGCACAGCTCCATCTGTCCTGAATGGGCCCAGAGGGTAAACAACAAACGTAATACAGGATACACTTGCACAAGAGACTCAAGGCCTTTTCATAGTCAAACACACACACACACACACACACGCCAGTGCCATTCACTTCCCCCCAAATCTCCACTGATTAATTTAAACATCCTCATCACAGTTAGAGGAGTAACTTGTGGCATCTTGCTGGTATTTTTTTTTTTTTTTTTTGACTAACATGAATTTTCATTGTGTTGATCTGTTAAGCCATTATTATAGTATGCCTAACCCATGTAACATCACATTTTTTATTCAATTTAGGGTGGATACCATGTTATAGTTTAAGACTCATTAAGTGATTAAAAGCTCAATGTCACAATGATATGAATGACACAGGTTATATCAAAATGATAGATAGATAGATAGATAGATAGATAGATAGATAGATAGATAGATAGATAGATAGATAGATAGATAGATAGATAGATAGATAGATAGATAGATAGATAGATAGATAGATAGATAGATAGATAGATAGATAGATGGGGCAGTTCTTTTCACACAGATGATTGTCTGTCAGTGGCCCCTGGTAAAAAGGGGTTGGGGCCTGAAAGTTGTGGGCGTGTCATTGCGGGTGGAGTATTTTCACTCCACTGAACCTCTACGGAGTGAGTAATTACTGGCTCGGCAGCCAACAGAGGGAACACACGCTCTGCCACACAGAAAAATACGTTCTCAACAAATTAGTAAAAGAGTTTAGTGTGGAATTGTGGAGTTTATACATGTTAAAGTGCGTGAAAGGACTCCAGTGGACTGCTGGGAAACACACTGAAGGAAATGGCAGGAAGCACCTGAAACCTGTTGCCCTGAGCACTAGTGCGAAAGGTGATTTTTATTTTTTTATTATTCACCTTTATTATAATCTTAAAAAAGGATTTAATTTTTGGACGTCATATTTATTTTCCTTGTTTTCTTCTCGTTTTTTCGGCGTCTTTTTTTTTTGTGTTGTTGTGAATCCGCCGGATTGCATTCATCGGATGCATTCACCTGCCATGTGGAATTTAAAGCAGATAAGAAAGGAAACCGACGCTTAAAATGTTACTTTGTTACAAAGTATCTGCGGGAAATGAACTTTCGACCTTAACACGGTTTACTTGGTGAATGATTGACCATTCAGTCCACGGTTGCGCGTGCTTTTCCACGGTACGTTCTGACGTTCAATTCTATGTTTATGATTTTCTGTCGAATTATTAATCTATTGTTTGATTTAACTACAGTTGTTCTTTTACTCTTTCAGCCCGTGTTTAGAATCATGGTCTGTTTGAAATGCACTCACACAGTTGGAAGAAAGTGTCCTCGGGATCTGGAATGAAACTTCACTGTGATTTACAACCTTGTGGACTGTGGACATGCTGCTGGAGCAATTAAGGTTTCCTTTTGGGATTTCTTCTTTCCGAAACGCAGCAATAAATTAAAAAAGAAAGAAAGGAAGGAAGGGGGGGAAAACCTGAGCTGAGAAAATACTCAAGAATTGAAATTCATAGTTTTTTCAGTATGAGGAAACCTACAGATAAGCATCATTTCACCATGGAGACCTCTGGGATGCACCTGGTCGGATTTTGGCTTCACGTTCTTCTGCTGCTGCAACTGTCTCGACTCGGCGATGCTGCCTCTAAGGATATAGTGTGCGAGCCCATCACCGTACCGATGTGCAAAGGGATCGGATACAATCACACCTACATGCCCAACCAGTTCAATCATGACACCCAGGATGAAGTCGGCTTGGAAGTGCACCAGTTTTGGCCACTTGTCCGAATCCGTTGCTCCCCGGACTTGCTTTTCTTCCTGTGCAGTATGTACACCCCAATCTGTCTTCAGGACTACAAAAAACCTTTACCGCCTTGCAGGTCTGTGTGCGAGAGAGCTAAAAGGGGTTGCTCCCCCCTCATGATCCAGTATGGGTTTGAGTGGCCAGAGCGGATGAGTTGCGAGCAGCTGCCCATGTTGGGTGACACCGATCGGCTTTGTATGGACAGGAACAGCACTGAGACTACAACTTTATCACCTCCTTTCTCCAAACCCACTCCTAAGGGAACACCACGACATAGAGCCACTGCAAAATCCGCTCCGCCGCAGAAGTGTGAACGTGACTGCCGTTGTCGAGACCCCCTGGTGCCCATCAAAAAAGAAGCGCATCCTCTCCATAACCGTGTACATACTGGCTCTTTACTCAACTGTGCTTTGCCCTGTCACCAACCTTACTTTTCCCCTGATGAGCGTACCTTCACAACCTTCTGGATCGGACTGTGGTCGGTGCTGTGCTTCGTCTCGACGCTCACCACCGTGGCCACTTTCCTCATCGACATGGAGCGTTTCAAATATCCAGAGCGGCCGATTATCTTCCTTGCTGCCTGTTATCTGTTTGTGTCGCTGGGGTACATCGTGCGACTGCTCGCGGGCCACGAGCGAGTAGCTTGCGAGGGCTCCGGCGATCAACAGCACATCCTCTACGACACAACGGGTCCAGCCCTTTGCACGCTGGTTTTCCTGCTCATATACTTCTTTGGAATGGCCAGCTCCATCTGGTGGGTGGTGCTTTCCTTCACCTGGTTCTTGGCGGCAGGAATGAAATGGGGTAACGAGGCCATCGCGGGCTACTCTCAGTACTTCCATCTTGCTGCTTGGCTCGTTCCTAGCGTCAAGACCATCGCTGTCTTGGCTTTGAGTTCAGTAGATGGAGACCCTGTGGCTGGGATCTGTTACGTCGGCAATCAGAGCTTGGAGAGCCTACGTGGCTTCGTATTGGCACCTCTGGTCGTCTACCTCTTCACCGGCTCCCTCTTCCTGCTGGCTGGCTTTGTTTCCCTCTTCCGGATCCGTAGTGTCATTAAACAGGGCGGCACAAAGACAGACAAGCTAGAGAAGTTAATGATCCGGATTGGGCTCTTCACCGTCCTGTACACGGTGCCCGCAACTATCGTGGTAGCATGCCTGGTGTACGAGCAACATTACAGGCCAGGATGGGAGCGGGCGCTGGCCTGTTCTTGCCCATCCGAGCGCCAGCGGCTCGGCATGGGCCCGGACTATGCCGTCTTCATGTTGAAGTACTTCATGTGTCTTGTAGTAGGCATTACCTCAGGTGTTTGGATCTGGTCAGGGAAGACTCTGGAGTCCTGGAAGCGCTTTGTGGCACGGTACATGCCCTGTAGGACCCGGAAGCCACCTGTATCAGGCTCGTCCATGTACAGCGAGGCCAGTACCGCTCTCACAGCCCGAGCTGGAACAGCACCCACTGGGACCTATCACAAATCAGCACCCTCATCACATGTCTGAACATTGGCCAGGAACCCCTGATCCTTTATAAACCCTACAACAGTGACGCATGAAGTGTGCAGGTCATGACTCTAAATGAGCAGGTGTCTATTCGACCTTCCACCAACATCACCAGATTTGATGGACGGCATGAATATAATATTATGAAGGATTTTTACAGACTATTGGTTGTTTTGTTTTGTTGTAATCAAGCTCTTTTCATTCACTGGTCTAATTTAAAAAGCAATGAACATGTTGATACTTTGTGAGGAAAAAATTTCAACTTAAAATTGTCGCAAACATCTTAGCTGTTGTCTGTGGCTTTTAGATCATGAATGATGGAAAAAAAGATCTGAGGTTAGTACTTGATATGAGTCGAGTCAAATTGATGAGTTTTTGGAGATATTTTATTTATTTGTGTATTCTTGTAAATATGCTATTCAAGAACATTGTGATATCTCAGAGTCGCTCTGTTGTGTTTGTGACTTTATCGGCATTTTGCAGGATGTGGGTATGTTTTGTTCCATCATTTTAAATAACATCTCAAGTCGTCTAATTTAAATATGTGTTTTAGGTTGGATGCGAGTAGATGCTTTCCTGTGCTCTCTGTAAGCAACAACACTGTTCCAGCTTAGTGAAGTATAGTGAAGCAGCAGTTCACATTCACTTTGTTGTTTTACATTGGTTCATGGTCACCGTATATTCTTCAGGGTCCCTCAACAGCCCCTTACCAGGTTGTGTTTCAAAGATTGTCAAGCTATCTGTCCACTGATAATAGATTATTGGTTAGCATCTATTAGGCAGTGTTAAATGATAGGATGTGTATGTACCATCTATAGACTTGTTTGGAAAGTCTGTAGCTCTATAATGTGAGCTTGACTTCCCTCTTGTGGTCAAGGGTTCAGGTGTTAACCAGCAGCCATACTAGGTTTGTTGAATAGAACTTAAAAGGCCAAATATTAACTGGTTTCAAAACAATGTGGAACATTAATTTCTTCTGGTCTGTTTGAAAGACTTTTACTTCCATCAATTTCCTTGTCGAGCCTCATGATCCTTTGGTAATTTTGTTTGTCATTTCACCTTATTTGTGTTTTGAATCAGAAAACCAGTGTTGGGTATGCACTTTTAGCAGACAGAATCTGTAAACCTGTGTTGGTTTCGTAGATCTGTGTGAAATCTTTCAGTGGAGCATTAATATGTAAATGGTTTCTGTTTACTGTCCAAGCTGTTGTAGAAAAACTTTTCCTGTGTAGTCTTCAAAATGCCTCACAATTTTGCTGCATGTCTGGTTGAGTGTACATACTCGTTTGGCTCTATTCATATGTAAATCTTGTAGAAGACATGTCCTTTTAAGAGTCCAGACTGCAACTTTGTACATATGTTTTGTAAAAGATATGAAATTCAGTGCTACAATTTTAAAGAGATCCTTAGATATTTATGAAAAGTGTCTTTTACATGTTTTTTTTGTTTCTCTTGCTGGTAGAGAATAAAAGTGAGGAGCAATTTGTGAGCCTGCAAGTCAAATGTTTGGTCAATCATTTGTGCTTTTTATTTTTACTGCTGTTTTGGAAAAAAGATTCAACGTGTTGATCTAAAACAAATCCTACTGAGCATGTTTACCCTGATGTTTTGTTAGAGTACTATCAATTTTTTTTTTTTTTTTTTTTTTTTACAGGCACTAAAAACCTGCACTTTATTAGTTTTTTTTTTTTTTACATTGTTTAAAACAAATACAGTTCTAACATGGTTAATTAGCACTTAAGAAAGAACTGTATGTGTTAAAATCCCTGGATTAATTTCAGTGTAATGCAACAAAACCACTTAAACCAACCTTCTGACAGTTTGGAGTGACCTTGTAAAACATTCTTCAAACATAAATTCAGACGTGTTACATGATTAGTGTTTATTTAAAATACTCCATCTGCAAATGATTTCAATTAAAAACTGACAGTTCACAGCTAGTAGCCTACATAGTAAGCAAAAAACAAACAAAAAAAAACCCATTCAGTCCGTTTTTGTCTCTATGTTGTTCTGCATTGGTTGGGTAAGGTGTAGGATCTTTCGACTGGCGTGACATCGCAGCCAAAGGAAGGGGCAGAGAATGAGTTTTGTCCATTGAGCGCCGTCTTAGAGTGGTGACTGTTCCGAGCAAAAGCTCTAAGAAAGAACGGCGTTGGATCTGCGAATGCCCACAAGGTTGTCTGCGCTGAATGATCTCCTCATGGCCACTCTGCTCAGATCCTTGTACTTATCCTCACATAGTCTTGAGATTGCCTTTGAAATAAAAAATTGAAATGAGAACTTTTGTATTTATACATTGACCCATTAGTTATGACTTCATGTCCCAAAATAAACTGGTCAAATTGTTTAGCTCCCCACCTCTAGTTTCTGTGCTCGTTCATTGCTTAGTGGCTCCAAAGGAAAGCTCAGGTTGTTGTCGTCTGCTAAAGAGCGCAGGTCAAAGTAATACTTGGCATAGACGCTGGCCGGTACGTTAATGTTAAACTGCAGCAGCTCCAGAAAATGTCTTTCCATCTCGTTCCTAAAAAAATTGATATTGAGATTAAATTAGTCACGAGCATGTTAAAATCAATGTAAATAAAATGTAAACCGATTAGAAAAAAGAAGCAACATGACAACTATACGATCCACATCAAGCATTCACAATGTGACATACTAAACTACTTTAAACAGCATTTTCAATTTTTCAATCATTCAAAAGTTTGGGGTCAGCAAGATTTTTAAAATGTTTTTGAAAGAAGTCTCTTACGCTCACTAAGGCTGCATTTATTTGATCATAAATACAGTAAAACAGCATTATTATGAAATATTACATTTTAAAATGTTTTCTACTTAAATATTTTTTAAAAATGTTTATTCCTGTAATGGCCAAGCTGAATTAGCTTCATTACTCCAGTCTTCAGTGTCACATGATCCTTCAGAAATCATTCTAATATGGTGATTTGCTCAAGTAACATTTCTCTCTTTTTGTTAATCAGTGTTGAAAACATATTTTTGAGGAAACAGTGATTGTTTTTGTCAGAATTCTTTGAATAGAAAGTTCAAAAGAGCATTTATTTGTCTTTACAGTCACAAGTACTGATTTGGCTAAAAAAATACTTTTGAACAATAGAGTATAATTATACATCTAGGGCCAGATTTACTAAACATAGCAAATTAGCGTGAGAATGCAATTCCAAAAAAGCGCAGATGGGACTGGAAAGTTCTGCACGTGATCTACAGTACTGACGTCAAGCAAATAAAAGAACAGGATGAAGCCGGATCATTTTCATGATGTCCAATGCAATCTACCAAGAGCAGCACAAATTAGCATCTGGTTTAAGACATGCTATTTTGGGCGGTATAATGGTGTAATAAATACCAATAAAATATCAGTAAATTGATTAGAGCAAACTTTAGTAAATCACCTTGCATGATTCATTTAAATACTGTCCTCCCATAAATTTTGCGTCTGAAAGGGAAACTCCTACAAATTCATGTGCAATAAAATCAAAAATAATTGTCCACACCTTTTCAGTGCTAATTATTCATAGTGTGTCTTCAGTAAATCCTGACAGTAGTTTAACACCAAAAGAGGGTTTGCGCTGGCGCAAGCTGTTAGTAAATCTGGCCCCTAGTAGGTAATCTCATATTAAATGAGAAAGAATACACCGAATAATTGTCCTTTTAAAAACTGTACCATTTACTTTGGGCTATTTAAGTCATCTGCAAAAAAGCCATGAAATGTAAAGAACATTTAAAATGAGGAGAGGCCTAAATTCACAATTTTTAATCTAATATCATAAACTTGATATTTCAAAACAAAAAAAGTTCATTCTATTTGTTACCTATCATAATAGTAATATTATAAACCAGAAACATCTTTTACACCCCCCAAACCATCATAGGTACAGAGACTGTCATCGTGGAGACAGTGATCGAATGTTTTGGGAAGAGCAGACATTAGGTTGAGGTTGGTATGGGAGGTGTAGGGAGAGGGGAAGGGGGGAGGTTCGGTCGCTAGGGGCAACAAATGGAGTGGGCGAGAGCCTGGACCATTGTAGAGGAGTCTGAGAGCACTTGAAGCCCGCCAGCCCAGAGGCTCACAAAGACTGCTTCAATGAAAGGGATGAAAATAGAGCGAAGGGGCAGAGAGGAGAGAAGAGGGACATGGCCTTTAACATACACAATCAGGTAGAACAGCACAAAAACAGACACGTACACACACAAACCCTGTCTGTGTCATTTATATGGATATTGAGACATGAGAACAAACAAAAAAACAAGGTTTTGAAGTGTGTCCTGTTCCAAGGGATATGGGAAGTTGTGGGGTATGTGGGAGTTGTAGACTGGAATGAGTTGGAAGAGGAGTGAAGCAGTACTGTCTCCTTCCTGCAGCACATACTAGAATTTGGATGGTGCATTGATGTATCACATCGGGACGTTTTGTTCTAGATCATACACGGATGGTACAAACGACCTGTGGCATTTCAGCAGGAACGGACAGTGATTATATTATCTCACTCACATGTCCTCAACAGTGATGTCTTTGAGGATCTGACAGTAATCGACGTTCCACACGGCCTGATCGTCCCAGACTTTTGAGGCCAACAGGATGGCTCCAAGAACAATCCTCTTCCAGTTAGATGGGCAAATGTCCAGCTCGGCATATGTCAACAGCCTCTCCAAATATACCTGCAGCAAAGACAGTGGAGAAGTATGTTGTCAGAAAATGCCTTTTTAACCCTTTATAAAAATATTAAAATCATTAACATTAGCTAATGTGTTCATTACAAAAATAACAATTACTAATACTTTTAAAGTATTTGTTAAGGTTAATGATAATTTCTAAATAAGAGTAAAAAAGTCACATTTTCAGTGTCACACGATCCTTCAGAAATCATTCCAATATGCCATATTATCATCAGTGTTGAAAACAGTCATGCTGCTTAATATTTCTGTGGAAAGTGTGATATTTTACCCGAAGATTCTTTGATTAATAGTAAGTTCAAATGAACAGCATTTATTTGAAAAAAATTTCATACCATTATAAATATCTTTACTGTCACTTTTGATCAATTTAAATACGCTCTTGCTGGATATTAAGTATTAATCAAAAAACACTTGAAGATAGTGTATACTAATACATTGTTTCATATTTTATAAATTACCATTAATTCACGTATTATTTATTAATCTGCATGAACAATGAACAACAGTATATTTTTATAAAATGGCATTACCCAGATTAAGAAATGCAGTAAAAAATTGTATTTATTGTTTCTTCATGATTTAACTAACTCCACATTAACTGGTCGTGAAATGGGTGAGCAGTGCATAACATGATTTTCTTGAAGATAAAAGAAAGAAGTTGGAACTGATTTTGGACCAGTACAGGTTAAACGGGCAAATTATGATTCATTCTCTGGTGCTCTGCTGTCCTCTAGTGGACTTCAGGAAAATGTGCCTAAGCATCTCAGTCAGAAATCAAAGCCTCTGCTTGATGGAAGCCTCTTATTTTTTCCCTCATTGTACAGTCTTTTTTTCCTCATTGTATTGTTGAAAGTGTAGCAGACCAGTCAGACAGGCTGGCATTCTCTTACCAGAGTGACGATTGCACACTCGGCCGTGAGCTGTGCCGCGCTGAACAGTGTCCGGACGAATCGATAGATGAGTTTGTGTTCGGGGTCTGTGCGGGAGTAATCATCAGGAACCTGCTCCCTCTGTCAAAGCAAGCATTTATTATACATAATATGCTAATATGTTCACAATTTCTAGTTCAAATTTAAGCTCAAATGCCAGTAAGATGCCAAGAGACCTTCTACTATAACACAGAGTTACTGTGGAAAGTGCGAGAGCATAAGGACTTCTTACAGTGTTACAAGTAACAAAAATAACTGACTGTTCAGAAATACATTTCCAAAAATCCATTTCAGCTGGATTTTAAACCACACATGGATCAGATAAAATGTACAAATCGGATTGCAAAACATTTTTTTGCTGCTCAGACTAAATAGCTAAACGGATTTGATGCACACAAAAATAGATATTGCAACCTGTCTGAAGAAAAAAGAAAAAAAGTGAAGTTAACAAGATAAATAAGGGGTTAACTTACAGATAAGGGGTGCATTTTTTCATCAAAGATGTCCAATGACCTATTGGAATCCCTAAAATGGATTAATGAAATGGTTTAAAATCACAGAACACATGTAAACATTATATGAAGTACCTCATCATATGTATAATTTAAATTATTTGCTCATGGTAAAGAACATAACAAAACCTACCTGTTTTTAATGTGATAATATATTGCTAATGTGACACTGGAAACAGAGAACAGAAATGTGTCAACATGCAAACCAAGACAAAATAAAACAACCAACAGTACTCTACCTTTTCATTTTTTTTTTTTTTTTTACATGCATTCAATAATATGTACTCAATGTGTATATTTTACTCTAAACAATAATATAGAAATCATGCAATAAAACAGTGGACCTTCACTGACCATTTGATTGTGCTTTTCAGGTTGGGCTGACTAACAGTACTGTCATCAATGAATATTGTAGAGCAGGAACTGTACTTCTTTGAAAGCAGACCAGGTGAGACCTTCGGAAAAGACCAACATTTAATACACTTGCGGATGTTCCAACAGTATAAGCAAGCACAACCACAAAACAAAGTCCGTAACATGTTCACTCACGTGGTTTATGTGATTGCTTTTCCTCCTATCCCGTACTGAAAAGAGAAAACCAAGGGTTTTTGTTAAACATTTCTTTAACAAATATTAACAAGCTGTGCCACTGGCCATTTAACAGTAATCTTCCATCTATTAACAGTATGGGTCAGGACACTAGTTAATATGCAGCTGCTAACTAGAAGTAAAATGAAATAATTAACTGATGACAATTTTTGGAAACACTCACCATCTGTCTGTGACTTGCTAAGGAAGATCGTGCTGGCGCGGGCATGATCTGAGGGGTTGGACTCTAAAGCCAGATCTAGAAGACATAATTAAAAACATTAGGAAAAAACACTTAAAAAATTATGGCATGTACTTAAATATCAAATAAAATTTAACAATTTAATTAAAAAAAAAAACTTTTCTATCATGTTTGTTTATTGTAAAATGTAATTTATTCCTGTGACGGCAAAGCTGAATTTTCAGTAGCCATTACTCCAGTCTTCAGTGTCACATAATTCTGAATGAAATCATTCTAATATGCTGATTTGGTGCTTTAAAAACATGTATTATTATTATTATTATTATTATTATTATTATCAATCTTCAAAACGGTTGTGCTGCTTAATATTTTTGTGGAAACCATGATAAAAAATTTTCATTCTTTTTTTTTTTGATGAATAGAAAGTTTAAAAGAACAGTATTTGATGCAGAAATCTTTTTAAAAATTTTCGAAACCTCTTTACTTTCACTTTTATGTACCCTTGCTGAATAAAAGTATTAATTTCATTCAAAAAAAAATAAATAAATAAATAAAACTCCATACTTGCAGTACAGCATAAGATTCAATTTTCCTGCTTGAAAAAGCTAGTGCTAGAAAAGCAGTTGTGGCAGTGATCATTCAGAATAAATACTCATCTTCAAACTGAAACCCCCCTACAACAGTAATAAGGTGGTGTGTAGTCCTATTCGGCACGCTCAAACTGACTGGCAGGAACACGCTGCTACCCGCTCTTGCCACAGGAGCGAGAGGAGTGGTGGGCACAATGAGCCTATTGTATGGGCACTGCAATACAACGCAAGCTTACACCCATAGCTCCACCCACACCTCCATGCACCGTAGGAGCTGTGCCAGGACGAGCACATATAACAAACAGAACCGACTCCCCTGGCCGAGACACAAATTCAACTGTACCGAGATGGTGTTATGTTTGTCTGTATCGTTCAAATGCAAAAAAGTTCTACCCAAAGTGCAGTTTAGAATTTTAGGACTGAGGATTTTGCCCAGGTCACCTTATGAAAAGGTGTCTTCACCAGCCAATGAAGAGGCATTCTTTTTGGAATTCAGTGTAGACAGGGTCAAAAGACTTGTGCCAGTGCTGCTAAGTTATACAGTAAACACTCCAAGGAGATGTTTGGACAGCTGCAACCATGTCATGGGAGCTACAAAACTGGCAGGAGGTGTGCAGCGCAGGTGCAGGGCAGAAGGATTCTAGAGGGGGTTCTGGGAACCCAGTTTTAGATGACTTTACTCTACAGTCTACAGCCCAGAATGCACTTTTACAAGTATGTGAAAACAATCACATAATTTTGTGTCCCAATGGATCAAATGTGACCCTGGACAACAAAACCAGTCATAAATCGCACAGGTTATTTTTATAGCAATAGCCAACAATACATTGTATCAGTCAAAATGATCAATTTTTCTTTTATGCCAAAACTCATTAGGATATTAAGTAAAGATCATGCTCCATAAAGATATTTTGTACATTTTTTACTGTAAATATATCAAACATGTATTTTTGTGAGTAAATATGTATTGCTAAGGACTTCATTTGATCAACTTTAAAGGCGATTTTCAATATTTCGATTTTTTGCACCCTCAGATTCCAGATTTTTAAATAGTTATATCTCGGCTAAATATTGTCCTATCCTAACAAACCATACATCAATTGAAAGATTATTTATTAAGCTTTCAGACTATGTCTAAGTCTCAATTTCAAAAAATTGACCCTTATGACTGGTTTTGTGGTCCAGGGTCACAAATGTCAAATCATAATGCATGTAGCATTGTCAGCAGTACCACAAGGGGCACTATGCTTGCAAGAGGGCATTAGCATAAACGTTTCTCTTGCAGGTCAACAACTATGAAGCAACAGTTTGAGAAATTCTTGCTAAGTTTATAGCAAGCTACAAGACTAACATCATATTGATTCGGTTTAATGGCAAAGATATTTAAAGGTAACTATCGAAATGTCACTCAAATGTCCAATTCCTGCTGCAATTCACCTTCATGTTAAATTATGATCACTGCATAGCATAGATGATTTCCAAGGACTTAATTCAGATACATCCGAAGGCATACTCTAGGAGATGAAAACCTCAGAACCTGGCAGTTCCAGTCTTGACAGCTTTCTTCAACACAAGTTATCACAGCCATTACCTATCAGAGAATGTGAATGGCATGGCAAAGTACAAATGCCAAGTCCAGTTGGGAAAACCTGAAGATTTATTTCTCAACCAAATGCTTGTTAGAGCTGAGGCACAGAATCCTTTCCCTGAGAGATCGATGGATATGGGTGAGAGAGAACGCTGACCGATAGAAAGGTGCAGGAACGCCTGGTGACAAGGCAGCTTTAATTAACATATACGGGCGGCAAACCAGAGCCAATTATCTGTTCGCCAACTCAGTGTTAAAACGCAAAACTAACGTCACACTGCAGAAAAAAATACAAATGCGTTTTTTTCTTGGTGGAGCACAAATAAAGATTAGACCAAAAGCAACAAGAGGCTGTGTGTTACAGTGATTTTACTCCACCTCGCTTTGTGGGTAAGAACACTCCTTAACTGTGGTAAAAGCCCTGTAATGACCTCCCATGAATTACTGCTTTAAAGGATTAGTTCAACAAAAACCTAAATATTTTGTCATCATATACTCACTTTCATTATGCTCCAAACCTGTGTAACTTCTGTGGGAAAAAGGGACACAAGACACTGTCTTCCATTCAATTACAATGACTAGGGACTGGAGCTTCAAGCATCAAAATGGACACACAATTTTTATGAACAATTCACTGAAAAGAATGATTCATTGACCACTCAAGCATCGCTCTGTCTATAATGAACTCTGATAAACATGCAAGTGACTTTTAGCAATTGTTTGGTTTTGGAAGATTTGAGATTTTTTTTTTTTTTTTTCATTCACTTTCATTATTGGAAAGGATAACTAGGATAATCTTCAAAAATGTATCTTCTGTGTTCAACAGAATAAAAGTCCAACAGGTTTGGAACGACGTAGGGGTGAGTAAATTAAAGACAGTATTAGTATTTATGGTGATCTGTCAACATTGTTGTTTGAAGTTTGGGGATGGTAAGATTATTTTTAATGTTTTCGAAATAAGTCAATGCTACATTTATTCAATTAAAAAATACAGTACAAAAGTAATATTGTGAAATAGTAGTAAAATTTAAAATTATTTAAAATACTTTAGTATCAAGTAACATTTCTTGTCAATGTGCTGCTTAATATTTTTTCCTGAAAACTGTGATGCATTTTTATAGGATTATGTATAGAAAGATCAAAAACAGTATTTGTTTTTGTAACTTTGTAAATTTCTTTACTGTCACTTTTGATCAATTTAATGAATCATTGCTGAATACAAGAATTAATTTAATTAAAAAAAAAAAAAATCATACTGACCCCAAACTTTTGAACAGTTCTGTATATGCTTAAACAACAGAGATTCATTCATTCATTCATTCATTCCACAGGTCTCTAGAGCTCATGTACTCAATTGACACTCCCATTCCCCCACCACCAATGTCAAAAATAAGCCCTGGGGGTAGGGCAGCCATCCTTACTGAGGAGAGGAACACGGCTGTAGTGTCGTGGAGCACAGTGATTCCTAACAAGTGCTATGTGTACCTCACAGACAGATTTTGTTACTTATAAAAGAGAATTCACAACTTGCAAATAAATTTCAGTGCTGTCACTACAGTAGTAATAAAACACAAATGACATTTTAATGAAGATCTCAGCAGCAGTGCTTGTCTTTCTTGCACTTCTCTTTTCTCCTGGTTTGGTGGTTATTAAAGGGTACATAAGGCCTATTAATGGGTAAATAAGACAAAAAAAGATTGGGAACACTCATATAAGACACCAGAGAGAACTGTGATTCTGTTCATGAAAATGGTGAGACAGTTCAATGCAGGAAAACTAAGTTTATCCAAACTCAACCTCTAAGCCCCAAAGGGAACAAAACGTGCCTCATTCAGATTCCCAACGAGAGAGAGAGAGATAAGGAGAGAATGCAGCTGTCCCAAAGATCGACATCACTGGGATGCCAGGAATACTATACATTTTTGATAATCTCTGCCAGTTAAACTTAGAATAAGTTCTCTAACAAAATTCCAAATTAACCATGACCTGGAATGTCCCAATCATAAACGGATTTACCACAGTCGCAGTAGTGGAGTTTACACTGCTGTCATAATGTGCTTTGAAACAAAGATGAAGACATGTTGCTCTAAATACAGCACTGGACATTAAGTTGTGTGTGTGTCTATGTAGGTCTCCCCTGAGGGTAAAATAGCTCAGGCTAAATAAACGGCAGTAAAGACTGCAAACAGCCCCAAAAGGCTTCACACACACATCCCAAATTCTAACAGACATTCTTCGATAAATCTCCATAAACCTCTTTTCTTTCAGTAACAATAGCTGATTTTTAAATCTGCAACTGTAATTTTGAACAAAAATGTCATAGGCTGTCCATTTTCAGAGCTAACCAACAGCACTTAAAGTGTTGAGCTCTTAGGAGAAACCCGACCCATGAGATGAAGAGGTCAAGGCATCGGATCTCAGCACAGTTCTTCAAGACGCTGTGGCACACAAATGCAGAAACACAATAACAGAAGAATAAAACAGAATTTAATAGTTTTGAATATAATATAATACTGTTGTTTTGTGGTGACAGTTGGTGACATGGATGAACCCTTACATGGTTCAAACCTACAACATTTCAGTTAAAGTTCTAGATTTGGTTCTTAAATCCGGTCCTGGAGAACCTCGGAACTGCACATATTGGATGTGCCCTTATTTGACACATCTATTTCAGATCTTGAAAGCTCTTCAAATAAGCACATGATACAAATCAGGCTAAATAAAGAGACATTCAAAAAGTGCAGCTGAAAACCACTTGTCTGGCTCAAGGTTGCGCAGTTTTGCTAGTGGGGATCCACCTTCCTGCAAAGTTAATTTCCAACTCTGTTCAATCACACCTGTCTGTAATTATCAAGTAGATATTAAGACATTGATGAGCTATTTTTGGTGTGTTCGAGCAGGGTTGGTCCAGATAGTTGATCTCCACTAGTGCAACTGTGGTTTAGATCTTTTACCAGGAGACCACAACACCCACTAGAACTTACCATCGGGCACCTCTCGGTCACTGATGTGCTGCAGGTATGGACCGGTGTCATCGCTCAGGTCTGCGTTGATCTGATAGTCCTCCAGACGTTCCACCTGCCGGGGTAGTTTGGGGCTCCCACTGGGAGATACGCAGCAGGACACTGTATTCCCCATGATGACACACACACACAAGCACGTGCTCTACCTGCTCAGGTGTGTTGGTCTATGACAAACACCTTTGAAACTCACACCTGGGCTGATTCTGTCATCAGATGTGAATCAATGGATCCAATGAATGAACTTAAGCTAAATGAAGGTGCATGAAGAGCTGAAATGGACACAAAGTCAGCATTTACTGCTGTGCTGTCTTGCTGCTCCAGACTCAAGAGGTATTTTACTATCTGTGCCAGTCATATAACGGGACTCCATGCATTTAGACACAGTGCCACAGATAACCCAAGGCATTAGCACCCGAGTAATCAATACAACCGGATACAAGACACGTGACTGAAAACATATCACTACAAAATATCGGTCCGAGATTATCGAATACGGATTTATTCCTTTAAATTAGCCGTACATGCTAACTGCTAACGGCTAATATTGATTCATTGTGAATAAGCGAGTTATTAGCCGCCGAGCTAACTGAGATAAACCATCCCTTTAACGCTGATTTAAATGTCCGAATGAGGCCTAAATTAAGCCGATTTGGCGGTTCAAATCGGGAAGAGATGAAATAGCCCCTAAATAACAAACTTCCAAGCATTTATCCGTCGTTTATAGGGCAGATCTGTGTGTTGGCTGAAACTCTGGATTCAATAATCACTCAAATCCTCAGGCCTTCGGCCCGCAACGGGAGAAAATTAGGCTTTTAACGCAGCGGATAAATAAAGTCCTGTCCATTTACGTGCGCCCAATTCAAGCTCCGGGGTTGTTTTAAGTTATTAGAATTTGTCCACCGAGTCTCGTCGGAGAGTCCCCCCGTTATCCCCTCCTCCTCGCCGGCCAGTGCAGCAGCAGAAGCGATCCGCTCCCCGCCACCACCGCCATCTGCTCCGAGTGACGCAGCTAAGGACCCGCCCCGTTTTGACATTCCATCAATTGCGATTGGATGAGTTATCAAAACAAACTAAATATCTGTTCAAGGATTGGTGATTAAAACTGTCAATCCACGCCGTCAAGCTAGAGATTTTAACCCCGCCCGTTTACACACCTCTTTGTGAATAGAATAAAATGGAATACTATAGTACTGCATACTCCATAGTGTGTACTGTAGGATGCCTACTGTTCTTTTGAATATGTGAAATGTTATAAACTATGTAATGACAAACATTTCAAACAGTAGTATGTATGTTTAATTCAGGGAGTGGGGTCCAGTTGTCATCTCTAAAATAAAAACGGTAGGGCCATTCTTCATTTGCAGGGTCAAGCAGTGTTCCTCTACTTTGCAAAAGTGCCTGAGGTGTACCCTCAGTTGAAACTAAAAATATAATATTGACGAAACAGATTTGGGTTAAAATTACATCTTTACATTATATAATATATATATTATAAAATATACCACTTTCTATGTGAAAGGTCATGAGGAGTGCATGATGCGTTCATTCATTCTTAATTTTCATACACTTTGTTACACTTTTAGTCTGGTGTTACATGTTAATAACAATCCTTCCATTTTACTAAATATAGTTTAAATACATTTTATTACTTTAAAAAAAAAAACAAGCAGTCTAAGAAATTCAGCCAATTTTTTGCCACTCAAATTAAAGAATAGCCAAGTTATTTTATATTTTAAATCCAATTTTGTTTAAAAAATGTCTTAAAAATTGGAATGTATCTACCAAATTACCATTAAGTCACAAATTAATTGGTGCTTCATACTTTTTTGAGGGTCTCATTCAGCTGAGCTCTCCACTCGAGTATGATGAAGTTAAGCACATTGCATTGTGGGAAGCATTTTATTCAACTATAAGACTCATAATGCAGTATTAGTATTTTATTAAAGATTTACATTTGTGTACAAAAGGGAGGTGGGGGAACAACAACAAGTATACACAATTATATAGTAATAGAGTGCAAAGCTTCTAAAAATGTAAGCCAAGTCACAGAGTATATACAATACACTTCTAAACTTTTGAAACACTATAAAATCTTAACGGTTATTGTACATAGTGTCCAAAAGGTGAAAGCTATCATACAAAAAGTGCATGATGTGTTTGTCCAAAATGAGTGGAATCAAACATTGCTTTAAATTGATTGGTCTTTTGTATGCATGAAGGCAAACACGCATATTCGCATATTTCAGAGTTCACTTTGGCCAGCATGGCAGTAGAACAATCTCATTGCATACAGGGTACATACAAGAGGGGAAAAAAAGTTCTATTCATGTTGGTTCAGAAAAATAAAGAAAGATTCTATCACTGGAGACAGAATTTGCATTTCTCTGAAAGCTGAGGTCAGTCTGTCCTTCGATGAGATTCTTGTGTCAGAAAATAATTGGTTTTGTAAGGGAAATCAGGTTGCATGTCAGCTTGCATAAGCAGTTCGACTGCAGATCTGGACCTTGAGTGCCTGCTGTGGAGAGATTGCTTCCCTAATTTGTCACGCTTGAGCACGTAAATGACACGTCAGGCAGACGGTTCGACATTTAAGAGTAGCAGCAGATGATGCACTCGCCAACAGATGACAAAAGGTACATTTCGGAACACTGGAATTGTTGACGGGCATTTTTAATTCAGTCTGCTAACATCTCATTTAAAACTTTCAGTCCTCAATGCAGAGAACATGCAAAATGTCATTCTCCAACCAACATGTGAAACCTTGAGCTGGTTAAAAGTCCAATAATTACCTGATTTATAAAAAAAACAAAACAAAAAAAAAAACATTATTCATCAAAAACTTTAAAAGTTTGGGTCAAATGAGACAACTTTGTAAACAAAATACAACTAATGTTGATAAAGGCAAGCTGTAACTTAAGTTACCAACTGTTTAGTTGTTTCTTGAACTTTCAGAAGCAACTGATTGTATACAAAAAGAAAAAATGAAACGAGAAATCCTTTAAACATGTCTTTTTTATGAAATAGCTGCCAAAATGCATATGCCATAATAGATTGATAACATGTACTCTTTACTTGTGTTATCAAATACAAAGACACCGCCTCCACGTTCATAGTGTTGAAATAAAAAAAAAAATTGACCATTTAACGATATCAAAGCCAAATATGTAATATTGATAAAACATGCTTTGGCCTGTAATGCCAGAGATAGAATGTATTGGACTGTATTTCATCCAGTTATAGCTCTATGATATACAAGCTTAACACAAAAGTGATCTGCTGAATCTGAGCAACATAAATGTGAAGAAATGTTCGAAATATTTCAAATTTACGTCTGTGCGTAACTTCTGACATAATTTTGGTGTATCAGTGACCTAATGTCAGCAATAAAACAACCGTTTTATATTGTGTTTGTGCAACTGTTGCTACTGCAAAGGCAGGATTTTAAGCAATTAAATCATTTAAGTAAACTTTTTTGTCTTCTGAAATGAGCAAAATGTCGAAATTGAAATGTACACGGGATATAATCTTGTTCTGTATATGATACACGATATTTCAGTTTATAAATGGCATAGATTCTGTAAATCAATATTCATATTTGTATATAGTTTGTTCATAAGTAAATGTAAAAAACCTCAACTTAAAACACAAGAGCACTATACACCAAATAAAAGTAACAGACACGTTAAACTTTTTAAATCTAAAGAGGGAATGATGCCAACTCCAAGAGAAAATCTTTCTTAATGATGTCTACCATACTACTGAAATGTCAGTTAAATTATTATTTTACATTATTTGTAACTCTTTTAAAAGTTATTGATGACTTATACAACAGCACACTGGAAAAAAGGTAAACATTTTCCTACAAACCCCTCCTCTGAGTTTCGGTTTGAGTCCAGGAGTAAAGATGGCTGAGAACGTGCTTCTGTGTTTAAGTCCACAGTAAAGTTTTCAGCATTTTTTGTCTATAATGACATGATCCAATATTTCTAGAAGAGATTTGTGTTGGCCAGGGGGCTTCTGTTCAGTTCCCTCACATACTTGTGTGTTCATACAGGCAGTCTGCAGCAATTTTAAAATAAGAAAACATTTAGAAAACATGCGTCCGTGTCGGGCTGATTCGCCCTTTAGTCTCTGTACACGTAAGTCCGCCAGAACATGTGGTACATCACTCTGATTTGTGACAGTACAGGTCTTTGAGTGCCTTGAGTTCCTCGATGAGTGTTTTGTTCTGGTTCTCCAAAACGGCCACGCGGTTCTCCAGACACTTGACATATTCCTTTTTCTTCCGACGACACTCACGAGCAGCCTCTCTGGAGGACAGAAGAAATTTGAGATCTATTTAGCAGATGCATTGATGACTCTTATGATATGATATGTTTGAACCAGAAAGAGCTAATTATACAGGCAGACCTGGTTCTACGGGGTGCTTTGAGGTGCTTAAGCACCCTCAAACCAAAACAAAAGCACCCTCAGTTGATACTGTAATATTATATTGACAAAACAGATTTTGATATGATTAGCCTTTGACTTGACTGTTATCAAACAGCAAATAATGTGTTGCTAATGTTAAACAAACCATGTTCCCGTTCGCCATCTCAGAATCAGCTGCCTTCTAAAAATCAGCTTCCGTAAAAATAATTATATGAAAGCCCCGCCCCACACGTTTACGATATTGGTTACATCCTTGTGATGGAAGAGAACGGGGCAGTTTCAAACCGTCTTTGGTAAACTACAGTTTTAAGGAGAAAATAATCAGCAATGGTGTTGACTGATGAATTTGCACATGGTTTGTCTTAAAGCATATTAAAAACACCACATAGACATATAAACAACATTAAAAACTTGATTTTCACCACAGGGGGTCTTTAACAAACAAATTTAAAACAACTGCATGTATCCAAGTATTATGTTTTTTTTTTTTTTTGGTCAATATATATGTTTGAATATTATCAATATAATCAAACGCACCAGGTATTTTAGGCTAGATTTACTACAAGGTCTAATGCATAGAACCAATATTTTGACACAAATCTTTTTTTTTTCGCGACTGTTTACATGAGATTGCCTATATTTACAATAGCTTTACATATTTATGCGAGTATTGAGATTAGTCAGTACTGTACTACTGCTACTGTAGAAAGACTGATATTATGTTCACTACCGTTCAAAAGTTTGGTGTTAGTAAGATATTTTTTTTTAAATTAGAATTGTATACATTAAAAATTCTATTTCAAATAAATGCTGTTGTTTTGAACTTTCTATTCATTGAAGAATCCTGAAAATCACTGTTTCCACAAAAATATTATGCAGCAACTATTTTCAGCATTGATAATAATAAGACACTTTTAAGAAATTCAGCTTATTACAATGATTTATGAGGGATTGTGTGACACTGAAGACTGGAGTGATGGCTGTTAAAAATTCAGCTTTGCCAACACGGCAGTAAATTATATTATTTATGCCCAATGGTGGTAAGGTTTACTGTACGTTTACTTTTACTAAAACCATTTTTTGTTTTTACCTGTTTTTCATGAGGCGGACTTCCCTTTTGCGCGTGGCCTCTTCAGCACCACCTTGGCTTGGCAGGGCCGGGGAGGATGCCATGACCACACCTGGAGCAATCGTGCTGGTTGGGGCAGTACGAATTTGATAGGCCTGCACATCTCCAGAAGCAGCTGTCGGACAGACAAAATGCAGCCCACAAACAATGAATCAATAGAGAGTTTGATTCAAAGCACAACATCAAATCATAGAATATTAATGTCTAAAGAACTTCATACCAAGAACGATAACTATAATGTTAACTATATTAGCATCCACATCAGTGGACGATAATAGTTCTGATTATTACACGTGCGCTGCAGTTTTGTCATCTGCCACTTTAAATACTTGAGCTCTGTACAGCAGGATGAATTCTGATTGGCTGTCATTATTTTTATCGTTCATCAGCTGGAAAAAAATCGTCTTAAGTGATTCCAACGATATCTTTTCTCTGTGCCCTTAACTTTATAGTTTTAGTGTGGACTCTGCTATTCTTTTGTATTTAGAAAGATTTTTAGAACTATATCTTTATCGTTATTGTTATGGTTATCTGATTTGTTAAAACGGTTTCATTTACACCTGGCCACATAAATGTGTCTCTGCAAAACAAATATAAATCCGATCTTCAATTTCTGCACTACATGCCAATTATATGCAAGTTCATGTCAACAAAAGCAACAGATATGCACTGCATTTTATTTACCATCAGCTAATTTTAAGATCAAAGACCACAATAACAGAAAGAGATGCATTAGCACTGGTAAGATCATTTAGTCTCACTACTTTTAATGAAGATGAATGTGTGTTCAACATCTGCGACTTACTTTGTTTCATTTGCATTAGTTTGCATGTCGGCTTGCTGAAGCGATACTCAGCAACTCATCTGCGGCGATGCGTGTTGCAGTAGCACTGTCATATCTGGCTACAATGTCATATAGCATATAACACGCTCTCGCACATTAACATTTTGGGAGGAGTCAAATTTGCATATGTGGTTTCAACAACCAGATGCATTTACACTTGCTTCTCAAACACTTCCTGAAGTGATTCGAGTGATCGGATTTAAATCCAATCAGAGAAAACACATGAAGTGACCAGGTGTAATTAGGCCCCGAGTTATCATCCTTGTTGTTAGCGGCCCTTAGCTTTTACAGTTGCCCAGAATAACAAAATAGGTCAACAAGTTAAAAACAACATCAAATCAATATTGATACTTTTTACTTAATAAATGTCCTGGGTTATATCCTTAAAACTGATTTGAAAAAAATTAAACTTACCTTGTACCACTACTTGATTGCTGGGCACCAGTATCTGCTGACCATCACTGGTCTGGGCGTACTGCAGGATGGTGGTCCCTGGCTGGGCTGCTGTTGCATTTGTCATGGTGAGAGTCTGCAATCCCTGCACTCCATCTGTGCCGTTATTTGCAAGCTGAATGGCTCCACCCTGTGTAATGGCGACTGAAAGAGAAATGGCAATTAAGAGGTTGTCACTGATTTGGTGAGAAGGTTCGCACAAGGCACTATATGTCTAAGAACCAAATATGTTGGAGTTATGGTCTAACGGTGCTCCAGGAATGTTGAGCAGTGATGGTAAAGTGGGAGATGCAGAATCCCAAAATATCTCAATACTTCAGTCATGGGCTTTAACATACTGTACTGGCCGCTGCTGGTCTGATATATTGGGGTTGGCACTGTCACTGTAGTGATGGCAGGCGCAGTGTCCTCCTCAGATTTCTCTTCTTCGATTCTCGGAACTCCTGGAGCGTCTGATGACAGGTCATTCAGGATTTTCCTATAGATCACAAACAGCTGTAGACTGGAAAATTTCCTTATGTAATGCAAAACCTTTGAAGAACCTATACGTACCTATATGAGGGGCGTCTAGAAAGGATCTCTCTTCGTTTTTGAGAGTCGGTCACACTGTCCACTGACTCCTGTGAGTCCTCACTCTCCGCTACTGTAGAAATCTGAGCAACAAACAATTGTTTCATGCGTAGGTCAAATTTCACATAATTGCATGTTAAAGGATTAGTTCACCCAAAAATGAAATTTCTTTCATTAGTACTCACTAGTGCTGCAACGACGCGTTGACGTCATCGATTACGTTGACTACAAAAATACGTCGACGTGCGTGAAATGCGTCGACGCGTCACACTGTTTACATTCATCTCGCATAATGGCCGCTTCTGCTCCTGGGAATGGAGAAAGTTCCATTCTATCACAAAAACCTAGACCACGATTATCAAAAGTATGGGAATACTTTAAACAGAGGCCAAATAAAATGGTCCTTTGTTCCCTTTGCAAAACCGAAATGGCATACCACAGCAGCACAACTGCGATACACAAGCACTAGGGGTGTGACGCGAGACTAAAATGTGACGAGATTACTCGTTGAGGTGAAAAGTAGTCTCGTGATGTTGCCATGACAGAGTGTTAGGATGAGTAGGAAAGAATATGCCACCGCTACGTTTACATTACGCCTCTACTGTCGTTTTGCTTTGTATTTAAATTAAAAAACATTTAATTCAGTTGGATAACGGTCGCCGACGCTCCATATTCACAGAGTGAAAGTGAAAGTAAACGCGAGCGCGCTTTCGAACGACATTTCAATACCCCGCATTTTGAAAGCGGCTCCCTGATGAATGCAAATATCTCTCAATATGAAAGCTATTTTAGGCTGGGCAGTGTAGTTGTAACAAACTCTTAGCTCAGTATCAAAGAAAAATTTGGTCTAATTTGCACTTTGAATATTGAGAGAGTGTGATTATGGTTGCACTTATTGTAAAGTGTTACCATAAAAATGAATAACAGTTTTCTCTTAATCTTATCGAGCACAAACAATAAGGTTTCATTTGTTAACATTAGTTAATGCACTGTGAACTATGAACTAACAATGAATGACTATTTTTATTTACTAACATTAACAAAGATTAATAAATACTGTAGCAAATATATTGCTCATTTTTTATGTTGATTAATACATTAATGTTTATAAATGAGACCTTATTGTAAAGTATTAACATTTTTATTTATACTGTTTTTATTTCTATGATCAGTTTGTGGAAAGGAGTTCAGTTAGGAGGTCAAAAGTTGTAAAAGCTCATAAATCATGTACAGTAAGGTCTGAAGAGACTGAAATCATACAGGAGAGAAGTCAGTCAGTTGAGTTAGTGGCAAAACCTTTTACAGTACTTGAGTATTGTTGTCTTTTACTGCATATGATAATTCATACTCAGAAAGCAGAACAGAAACAGAAATCCTCAAATCCATTGAGGATTTCTTAAAAATAGTGTGTAAAAATCTTGTTGTGAACTCAATCTCGAGCTACCTGACTTGTCACACCCCTAACAAGCACCTCAGAAGAAAACATCCTGGCGCTCTCCTACCTCAAAAGGACGAGCTATCTGTGTAAGTATTTATTATTACAATTAGTTTTGGGAGTAATTGTTGCATTCTTACCTGCTGTGTTTTGGTCAAGAATTATATGCTATGTAATAATGGTAATGCTAATCGTTAACGGTATAAGCTGTAAACATATATTACTGTATAGGTTACTCTGGCGAAAATAAAGCAAACTTTAACTTTTAATTAACATTTACTGGCTGTTAGAAGTTGTCTATGCACACGTAGGCTTAAGTAGTGTACGTGAACATATAGATAAATAGGCTACTAGTGCATTTTTGTTTACTTTTGGCACAAGCCAGTTAAATAAAACATAATTCGTTATTAATCACATACTTGATTATGATTATCTCATTAGTTAAAAAGAGTTTAAAATGCTTTCTGTATTTCATAATAAAATGACAAATTCACTACACTCTCTGAAATACAATTAATATTGTAATCAAAGTAATCATATTAAACATTGTAATTAATCACATTCAGTTCATTTAAAAATATGCAGTTTTAATACCCTCTTTGAAATACATATATATTGTTAGCATTCATAGATTTCATGTTTAAATTTGTTCGCAATGTTAATTATTGTGTTTGTTTTTTTGGCCATAAGTTTTTTTTTTATCCCTCATAATAAGCAACATAATTAATTCAAAGTCCAGAAAAGTAGTAAAGCGATTGTTAAAATAGTCAACATGACTACAGTAGTTCAACCATAATGTTATGAATCAACGAGAATAGAATTTGTTTTGTTTTTGGCAAAAAAAGTGTTCTGGTTGCTTCATAACATTAAGGTTGAACCACTGTAGTCACATTGACTATGAGACTTTAGCTATATCTTTACTACTTTTCTGGACCCAGAATGTGGTAATTACATTGCTTTTTCTTGGGGATCAGAAACCTCTCGGATTTCAACAAAAATATCTTAAATTGTGTTCCGAAGATGAACGGAGGTCTTACAGGTTTGGAACGACATTAGGGTGAGTAATTAATGACAGAAATTTCATTTTTGGGTGAACTAAACCTTTAAGAACTAACCCATGTGAGATGAATAGAATAAAATACATCAGGGTCATGAACATCTAGAGATCTTGGATGTGTTAAGCTGTCATACCTGGACAGTTTGCACCTGTGGTGACTGAATGACTGAAGGTTGAGCTGCCTGGATAACTCCGTGGACCTGCACTGTCTGACCATTGGGCAGCTGCACCAGGGTGACAGTAGGCCCTGTGGCACTTGCGTGTCCGGCAGCCATCGTTACCTATCCAACATCACACACAGAGTAAAAATATAGTAAAATATAGATGTTCTGTCTCTAATGTCAGACTCTTGACTTAAATTATGATGTCTTAAATTCATTTGACGTACTGTATAGTAAACAATCGATTATGTTCTTACCTGTGCAAGAGTGGCGATTTGGGCCTGTGTGAGCTGTTGGTTCTCATTTTCAGAGATCGCAGTGTCTGCACCCTGCTGGGCATCGGCTCCCGACTCCATGGTCATTGAGTTAGCTGGTGAGAGACCGAATGGAATCCAACATCTTTAGTGTGAATTTTTGCCACACGAACAAATAAACAAAATGGCATTAAAAAAGAGTTTTATAATAAATTTATAATAAATACTCAATAATTCATTCAAAACAAGAACTATACATTTTGATATCATGGTGACTTTCAATTACATAAATGATTAATATGTTAAGCAAGTTAATTCTTTTTTATTAACACTAATATCACAGTCTCGACCTGAAACTTTGGATGTGGCATTGCAGATGAAGCATACATACCTATAAGAGGGGAACCTAGGCAGAACCTTCACACCGTCCTCTCTTCTACTGTGGAAATCTGATCAGACACAGAAAAGTCACTATACTAGTCAGCAACTTTGACATTTCTACTTTGAAAATCATCCTCCATAGTACTAAGGAAATATTGAGAAAAAACCTCTGCTAACACTGTTGTTGGTATACAGTATCTGACAAGACTACCAATTGAGATAATGAGGTCAAAGTGGCATTAAAGCTCAAGTGTGTAATTGTAATACTTTCTTTTATTACAGCTTAATATGAAGAAGCAACTATAAGTAATTAGCGGGTTGATTCCTCAATAAAGTATACAGACTATGGCTCTGTGGTGCCACCACTGCAAGTAATATGAGATTAGACACAGTTCCTTCCTTCCTTGTTACTGTGGCTTGTATAAATGAATGAGCATTAAGTACTATTTTAAGTACCAGTGTTGTATGGCATCCTGCTGCCATGATAGTATCACAGTCATTGACATGCTATAACAAACAATGCATCCAAGTAAGTAGTATACTACTTGGTATTTAGCTGGTATAGTAATGTAACATGATTAAGACATGACGAAACCCAACCCAAACAAAGGCTAAAAACCACTAAAGAGTTTTTCTTTCTAGTTTTAGCAAATGAAAATGAAGTTAGACTTTCTTGGAAAGGGAGCTAATTTTAGAATATCCAAATATAGACACACATTAGTTAAGTACGGCTAAAGCGTTCCTGTGCTGCAACTCTATATGGAGTTTTAATTGAATCATTTGACATTATGTCGGAAATAAGGGTGCAGATTTCCTGGACTCGAGATGAGCAGTTATGAATCAATACTATGGTCGTTTGAACTAAAATCTGAGACTGCAACACTGCATGTCCACTGATAAATATTCTTCCCAGAAACCTTTCCTGTCCAGAAAAGAAAATATGTCTAGTGTAAATTTAAGATACATAAACCAACTGCTAAATCCTAGCTGGACATGTTTACAGTCAGGATTTTGATGCTAATGCACAGAATATTGTCAGGTCTCTCTCTAAATGTACGCCTATATAAGCCACACTAAGAGATGCAATGCCTTACAGTGCACAATGGAAATTAATCGAAATCCCAGTGTGAATGTAAAGAGTTTGTAGGTTCTCATTAAAGAAGGTCCCAGTACGCAACCCCTAGGTGCTCTGAAAAGATTTCTGCACTAGTCTACAATAACATCTAATATGAGAGTTTAAAATTACTAGCGCACTGGCCAGTGATAAAAATTAAGTACTGCAATAAAGGTATCATATAGCTTTTTCTTTTATAGAAAGCATCAGAATATGCTGTGAATGCAGTCCTGACTTCCCTTGACTGTTCGGCATGTGTAGATATTGGAGTGCTTGACCTCTAAACTGTCTGGAGAGGAAGAGTTGGATTAATTTACACCATATACAGCTAGCCAGGCTATATGGCTTTTAATAACTGGCTTCAGCCCTCTTGGATCCTAGAGGCTAAGATATGCTAACTTATGTCTAAGATAAAAAGTCTAAGTTATGCTAACACAGTTGACAATCAAAAACTAAAATACTATACAGTAACAGTATAATGGAATTATACTGTTGTTTTTTTTTTTTTTTTAAAGCTCCATTAGGCTTTTATATCATACCGTTTGTACCATATGTTAGTATAGATATAAAATAATATAAATACAATATCAAAAAGTAATGATAAAATACATACAATAAATACAAAATATATATAAAAAACAACACAATGTTTTATTACCATTAGTGGCAGTATTTTTATGCATGATGTTTGTGAAATAAAGAGACAAACAGAGCACTTTGAGATAGAAAAAGATGAGAAAGAGAGCGCGGGCCCCGGCATGACAGAAAGCGTGAACCGACAGTAATGTGATCTCATGACGCTCAGAGTCTATCTGTGGTTTGATTGGTCATGCATAGCTCTCCCTCTACTTTTCAAATCCTATTTTCTGCCAGACAGCTTATTCTAGGAAACGTGAGGATATTGTGCATTCATAGATCTTTATATCTAAAACTGTAAGCATGAATCCAAATGACAGCCTACTGATATTAATATAAAATACTTATGTGCATTAAAAAAAGTTGGCACTGTGGACAAATCAGGAGTAATGCCTCAAAATGCATAATCAAAGATCACTTGTATTTGAATAGGTTTTTGCTATTTAAAATGCAATTATGCAATACAATATTGCATCTCTTTATTAGTCATGTGCAATGTACAGGGGGTAAAAGGTTTCCTATATTGTGTATAAAAACTGTATTTGTTTAAGGGCGTGCGATCACAGCCCTTGGAATAATATATAATGAAACCATGAAACAGTGCAATAATAAACCATATATTGTCCTAAAATATTGCAATATCATCAGGGCGTGCCCAATAAATCGCACAATGCATCAAGGACATTAGAGAAGATTAAATATTTCCTGAATGATATAAGAGTATTACACCCTGATTCCACCAGGCAGCACACATTTTTGTCTAACCGGGGTGTGAAAGAAGCCAACAAAAAGGGAGAAACCCCACATATATGAACTGCGAAGATGCATAAAAAAAACAGAGATGGTGTGCATCCATATTTCGTAGCATTTTAAATGATCAGCCATGCATCAAAATTTCCCACCCTGGGTTTGTGTTGCTCTCCCGTTTGCCTCCCCTCCCTCTGCATGCAACAACTACAGCCGCCATGATCTCTTTGTTTCCAACGGGCCGAACCCAAACCAGACTTATATGCCATTCGGGACGAGCCCTTTCCCTCCGGACACTTGTCTCCTCTTACCGATACAGACTCCCTCCGTCACTCTCGAGCCCTCGGAGCTCCACTTTTATTCAGGCCGACACGTAAGAGACCGCGTCAGGCTACACCTCCGTCGCGTCACCGAGAACAACAACACAGAGAACGAGACGAAAATCCGATCATCAACCCCACTGCACTGAGCGAGAGCGGCCGAGAGCGTGGCGGGAAGAGTCGAGTGGTGACGATTACAGACGAAGCGTGGCCGAAGCTTGACGAAATAGTGCGAATACGACACACTTACAAGATTTTGTGAATGAATCTCGACAAATGTTTTTAAAAACAGAAAATTGTTTAGTATAGGCTTACATAGAAATATCAAATAAATATAAAACACCAAAACTAGCCTAACAGCCTGGCTAAGCTGGCGTTCAGCTGGTTAGTGTCCTCAAAGCCTTTAAAGCCATGCAGCCATCAAACCATTTCACCAGGTTGGTTTAAGCTTTTATTTTTAGCAGGGTATTTTTTTCCAGAAAACTTTAACCGTGTATCTGTAATCCATTATACGCAAAATTCTGCAAAACGTCATGTTCATCAATAAATAATTAATTCAACATAAATTATCAAGACAGCAAGGATAAATCACCTCTATTATTAGCATTATGGTCGACTTCAGCTTTTCCAAATGAATATGCAGAGGGTTGGCAAACACTGTTATTGTAGAGGTATTGAGGGGGAGAGGAATAACGATAGACAATTTTATTACGATTTTCTTATTAAATTGATATTGATGTGAATTCATAGTATATCTTAGAAAGGCATCAAAGTCTGAATAAAATTATTTCTTTTAAGGGAGTGGGCATGAAATACAGTGACTCATGGAGCCATAGTGCAGAACATATGCCTAGCTACCTTATATTAAATAAATATTTAAAATTTGAATGCCCCCCTAGCAAATTCCATTATTTTACTCAGTTGTCTAACACTCTATTCTAGGCCTACAATTTTTTTTTTTTTTAAATTCTGATCCTATAAAAACACTCATCATTAAAGTAAAAAATTTCTAGTCCAAAACTAGAAACAGCAATTATATTAAAATGCAATTATGATGGTAGATGACTGTATAGTCTTAGAGTCCATAAAAAAATGCATTCAGGCAGAGTGTTTTTTGTGTTATAATATTTTTTTGTATTTGGTGTATATGGATGTTTTATGGGGTTTGAAAATCAATTCCATGGGTCAAAAATTGCCTTTTAATAAGAAAGTTAATTTTTAACACTGCAGGTGCTCAAATAAAATGTATCAACACACTACAAATAATATAGAATATGCTCAATACACAATATAGCAATAAGCCTGATATGCAATACCATAGCAGACAAGCTGCACAAAAAGCAAAAAAACAAACAAACAAAAAAAAAAAAAGTCAGCCTTTTTGTCCACAGCAGAGCCTCTGCCAAACCATGAACAAGATGTTGCTTGACTGGATGCTCGCCATACGAGTTTGTGGTGCTCATGCTGTTTTGAATCTCCTTAGGAAATAGGCCATTGGGCCTTATTCAACTTGAGAAGGAGTGGGCCAGTGGACACTTTATATTAATTTATATTTTGTGTTTACCTCAGACACAATTAAATTTCTCTTAATTTTCTGATATGCAGAAAGCTACGATTTTGAGAGGTTACATAAGCTGCACTCTTAAGTTAACACATGGAGGCAGCAGTAAACCTCTTTTGAGAGAACACACAATTTTCTCTTCAATTGACATGGTGTTGTAGCCGTCCTAAAGTCATCCTGAAGGGGGCAGCATTTACGCATTTTTTTTGCAGCATGCACTCAATAACCCCTCTCTGAATGGCAATGGGTTTGGGGTGTGTGAGTTTATTCGTGTGGCAGCCCTTTTTATAATCCTCCAGATGCCCGTTTGGTGTGCTTTATCTGTTTAATAGCGCTTTACTGCAACAAGCCATAAAACCTGCTTTTTATTGTGACATGAAGCACATTGTTTGGGGAATTGACCGTCTCGTTAATGAACAACCATGAATTTGTGCTTTGTAGATGTCTTCAGGGAAAAAGTGACAAATCTGTGCAATATGTGAAATTATCTTTACAAGGCTGCGTGGGCTGACAGTAGACCTATAGAGTGATGATAAGAGGAAACTGTTGTGATATACACCAAAATCAATATAAAAAAAATTTGCTCCGTTATCACAACGACAGCACGTTAAAATTGCCCTCGTCTCTATGATACAGCTAGGCAATACCACTGTTATTGAAAACATAAATCTATAAGAAAGCATCTTTTGTAAAGCTATTCTCACTTCCCAGTGAAAGTGCACATTGAATGTAGCCTGTTTTTATTCTGTTTTTGTATAACCGTTCATGTGTATAAGGTTGACCTTGAGAAAGAACTACATTCAGAGTTGGCCATAGAGATTCTCTTCCCCTCCTCCTCCTCCTCCTCCTCCTCCTCTTCACTCCCTCCTCCACCTTCTTCTCTCCTTTGAGCTCCTGCTGCGCATCATCCCCCGAGTGAACGCACACTCTCGCTCAGTCTCTTGTCTGAGTCTGGCACGGTTGTATCTCCTCTCAGCCTAAGAGGACCCATTAGGATAAGCAGGACTTACAGTGCTTGAGTTTGGGGGAACTGTTCCATTGATGGTGCAGTGAGGGTGCTCAAGGTAAAAAAGAAAAGAGAAAGAGCGAGAATGAAAGGAATATGGGATACATTAAAGCCTTTTCAATACTGCAAACCATGCACATCACCAAATGAAAATTCATCAAACGTTGTCAGAGGAAGTAGAGGAGCCGGTGGCTAGTTGTGCTACGCTAGTGATGTGACATACAGGGCTTCAAACATTGCTACTTGGTCTGTGATTCGTAAAGTTATATTACTGAACAGTTAACAAATTAAATCTGTGATCAATCTATTTGCATCTTATAGAATATTCCCTTTACTGGAGTCATTCAGCTAGAATCAGAAAAAAATGCTAATGTGTTTAGCACTTAATGGCCTATCGTTGGAATTGCAGATTGTGTTTTATTCACTGATTTATATTCAACTAATTATGCAACCCAAACAATCGAGGTAACAAGCCTGAGCTCTCCCAGTCGAGCAGCAACCCACACTGAATGGTGATTTAACACAGATTTGTGGAAGGTGGTGACAGCTCTGAATCTGTGTCAGAAATGATCTTTTCTGTTAAGGGGCAATATTTTCCTTTCAGAGGAATTTTATACACTTTGTTAGCATCGGATCCATAACTTCTGCAGAACCTTTCCATCGGACAAAAGGTTCATTTTGGAAAAGGGTTATTTAGATTATTAAAAGGTTCACTGAAAGGTTCTTTGGGGAGCCTAAACCCCCCCTTTTGCAGCCTTTATTTTTTAAGATTGTACGTTTATGTTTTTATTTTAGTTTAAGTTTAATCAATTGCCAAATTCTCTAAAAAATTAGAAGATTTTTAAAAATAAATAAATAATTGGTTACACTTTAGGGTAAAATTCTCACTATCTATAAATAACTATTAACTATGACTTTTGCCTCAGTAAACTCCTAATTACTGCTTATTAATAGTTAGTAAGGTAGTTGTTAAGTTTAGGTAGGATTAAGGGATGTAGAATATGGTCATATTCATCATTGCTTTATAAGCAGTGTTGTGGAAAGTTACTTTTAAAAGTAATGCATTACAATATTGCATTACTCCCTAAAAAAGTAACTAATTGCATTACTTAGCCTAGTTACTTTTTATGAAAAGTAATGTTCAAGCTCAATCAAACCTTTTAGCTGTGCTGCCATTCTGGACTAAAAAAGAATAGGATACAGGAGAAGGAAGTTCAACACTCTTATTTCTAAATCGAATCTAAAGTAATTTTTTGCTTGTTAGTATATGGTTGAATTAGATTTTTGAAGGTCAGCAGCAAATACATTGGTTAACAAAGTCAGATTAAAAAGTATATTTGTGTAATTTAATATATTTAATTATTACAGGTTTGCATTGCATTTCACTGTTTTTATTCGTTTTGAGGAATGCTGAATGTTTTTGTGCAAGTGAGATGAGTAAATGCATGTTCACATTTAGTCTAGAACTACAATAACCATCATGTTGACACACAGCGCACGAAACGCTTCTGCACTTACCCTATTTCTCTCAACATGGGGACAGGAGAGGTGTAAGTCAATGAATGTGAAAAAGTAATTTGCCTTACTTATTTGAAAAAGTAACTTAGATATTTTGTTGGAAATTGAAAAAGTAATGTTACTTTACTAGTTACTTCAAAAAAGTAATCTGATTATGTAACTCAAGGAACTTGTAATTGCATTATCCACAACACAAGTACTATAAACAGCCAATATCCCAGTAATATGCATGTAATACGCAACTTAATAGTGAGAATTGGACCCTAAACTAAAGTGTTACAATAAAATTAAATCAACATCAACTCAATGTAATTTTTGCAATAAATATATTAATAATTGAAACTAAAGAAAAATGCCAAAATTGGTTGCTACAGGGCATTTGCTAAAGTAGTCACTAAGGTGTTGCTAAGGCATTGTGAATGGTTACTATAGAGCAGTGCTAGGCAGTTGCAAAGTTCTGTGCAGTTCCAACTAATTAAAGACTATAAATGTCACAAATAAAATCAGAGGAACATGCCATTTTCTGCCCCAAGCTCCTGTTAATTTCTGACTTCTGAATACACGAATGAGCTTCAGCGATTAAATTGTTCTAGTGCACACAGTAGAATCATTATAAAATGATAATGAAAAAGATTTAATGTTTTCATAACAAAAGTTTCTTCATTCTATCATTTTAAACTAGCAAAAGTTTGTTTCTATCAATAAGCGATGGACTTTTACTTTCATTCAGTGGGTATATACCCCAGTTCTCAGTCATGTCTTTTTCTTCCTCTTGTTTGTGTCTGCAGTGTTGATAGACTTAGAGAAAGTAAGAGCCACAGTTTTTATTGATGCGTGGGCTCAAAGGCTGCCTCAGTGTAGCTGTCAGTGAAGTTGCACTCACTTTTTATATTGTGCTGTTCTTTATAATAGGCAGTAGAACTGCAATGGTGACAACAGTAAACAGAGTAGATAGAGATTTTGTATACCCGGAGGAAATCTCATTGGCCTTTTCTGTTGTTTAAAACACAAAGTTGGTAGTGCAAGCAAAGTTGCCACTCACAACCCCCACAGAAACATCAACTTGAATATGTAATATGGAAATTTACCAGACAAAATATGTATAACAAAATGTATCAAGCACTAGGTGAAGAATAGCCTCATGCAAAATGGTTTGCATTTATTTTCCTGTCTCTCAGGCAGTGTTCAGAGAGGGAATATGAACACAATGGTGTTTTTAATAATAAGTAAGACATAAAACGCTCTGTGGCTTGGGATCTTTGACATCTCAGGATGATGTTTCCTTGTGCAGCCTGACCTATTCTGATCTTAATATCTCTGGTAAGGTGCCATGTATGGGTGTTTGAGTAATAACGTCTGTGCTCAGGAGCGAAGAAGGACGGCGCAGTCGTAAACAACAAAGCATGAGCACAGAGGTCTGCGTTTCTATTTTTACTGCTGCGCAGGAGGAAGCAGCATGGAAATGCAATCGCTGCATAATGCATGGCCCCTGTGGAGCGGCACTGGGGTGTTACACAACCAGGTGCTCTCTCTAGACCTGAGCATCACTCTGTGCTGTCCGAACCCTTGCTTTAGACCCAGTTTACATCAAAAGTTAGCAAAGTGCGAGCCTCACTGGATATTAATTCACAATTACAAACCTCAGTAGATGTTTATTTTGTCTTAAGTGGACTAAGTTGTCAGAAGCAAAGCACTATGCTCTCAGAGGGCAATAAGTGTTTGTAAAAGTCTGCAGCACTGACTGAAGCAGACACAGGTGATCTTATTATTCACAAGGGAAATGAACCAGTAATAATCTGTTAGCTTCATACAATCTTATCAAAATGTGTCCAGTCTCCTACGCTGTTGATAAATGCAGTGCAGCACTTCCGGAACGCTGACTCATTATTGGCCGGCTCCTGCGTCAGCATCACACGCATGCGTCGCGCTGCTCACGTGATCAGTGTCGACCGATACTGAGGTGCCGTTCTGACGTAGAACCCGGAAGCGCTGCACTGCATTTACTACGTCAACAGTGTAGGAGACTGACAGGGAAGAGAAGAAATTTTAGAATAAAGTCATTATTTTTGTTTTATTTTAGCGCACAAAAAAGTATTCTCGTCTCTTCATAACATTAATCTTGAACCACTGTAGTCACATTGACTATTTTAACCCTCTCAAGCGTGAGTTTAAAATATTCTGGTTGACCCCTCAGAGTGAGTTTTTTTAAGGCGACTATTATTTTAACGTTTGCATATTGTTTCCATGGCGATGCGTCATGCTTGTCAAGTAGGCTAACGCAGCCACAATAACTTTTTTTATTTAAAATAAAAACAAACTTGCTCACCATGTCATCAACTATCTGATATTCAGATTCTCAAATATGTGTAAATGAGTGTGTTTTGAAGTTTTAAAACCTTTATAAATGATCTTTATCTTGATCTATAAGGGAGATGGGCGCCGCCATCTTAGTTTGACCAGCAGTTCGCAGAGTCCTGTCAGTCGGATTTACAGCACGTGAATTCATCAGTTTCTCCCGAAATACGTGCAAGTAAGTGGCTAGTGAACTAGGAGAATAATAGAGTAAACTTTATAGTTACTTAGGCCCATTATGTGTGTCGATATGAATAAACTTCGGTAATTATATTTGAATAGATTGTTATTGCTGCTTCCACTGAGGTCTGACATAGGCTAAGTGTGTATTTTACAAACTCTAAATGTATTGTTTTACTGGTGCTTATGTGTATAAATGTCTGAAACCTTAAAAAAAAACATTATGTGGCTGAAAACAGTGCATAGTTGTGATCAGAGCCGTGGAAAAACATATTTAATGGCTCTGGTTGTGATGACAAACGCTGAGCGCTTCCGTCTCACAGCCAAAGCGCGAAAGTTTGAATGATTTTAGGCTACGGGTTTGGAACGACATGAGGGTGAGTTAATATCAGAAAATTAAATATTTTATGATTATTTCACTTCTTTAGTTTTATACATGTAATAATTCGTATTTTTATAATAAAATCATTGTCGGTCTGGGATAAAAGGGCAATAAATAATTAAATAAAAGACCTGACGATAAAAAAAACTTTTATTTTAAAAAATCTGGGACATAAAAGTGCCCAAAGAATAAGAATCATCAAAATAACGTTACATGATCCCCATTTCCACGTTGAGTAATAGATAAAGCATAGACTAATATTCATCGGTTGAATAATCTCTGTTGAAGCAGTTGCTTATGTTATATTGACTCGCGCATACCGGAAGATGGCTTGTAATTAATTCGAATTATGGACATTTTTGTCCATTTCAGTTTTGTTTTTTGTTATAAGTGTGCCTTTGTTAATGCCAACTACATGAATTTTGGCTCAGGTGTTTATTTTTATTGGAATTTTAATATTTTACCCTCATTTCCTTCAAAAAATCAATTTTACCCTCTGTACAAAAAATACTCACACTTAGGACCTTAAGGACAAAAATGTCCACATTGAAACCCATTTAAACTGCAATTTTTTAACCCAGGGCCATTTGACTATAAAATGATACAATATTTGCAAATAGGCATTCATTCTATCGGCAAGGCTTCAAATTTTACATTTTTACCATTTTTTACTAGATTGTGCCACATTTTCAAATTTGGCATATAAAAGAAATACTCGCTTTATTTGAGTTTTCTGCTTATGCATATTATAGTCTATGATAAAGTCAATTTGAAAAATAATGCAGCTATAATTGTGTGGATACTGGTAAGGATGTCAGAGTGTAGTTTGCAGGTGTTTACTGAAAATTTAATTTGTGTAATTAGTTTGAAAGAAATTATATCATACTGGCAATCAAAAATCCCACTCCATGTATGAGTCACACCCTTGGCAGGGTCATTGGGTCATGTGAAAACTATGAAAAAGGTCAAAGAAGGCTTTAAGGTTCTTCTTTTTGACCAAACACGCATCTTAACCCTTGATTGCACTTTTTCACTTGTTATTGTTTTTGTACGGAGATAAAAGTTACGCTTGAATTTGAAGTAGACGTTCAGAAGCCCCTAAACACATTATTCTAGTTTTCACCACAAGAAAATACTGATTTTTTAGTCTGGTAGATTTTATACAAAGTTTGATTTCACACAGGTATCCTCACAGCCAAACCTATAAATATGTGGTGCTTGAGGGGTTGATCATTTCATTGTTTGAAGAGACGTTACTCAGCAGAGGAAGCTCTGAAACTAGTGCTGCCCACTGACAATGAGCACACAGGTGCATTAGAAGCCAAGGATGTAAAGAAACCGATTTGTAAAGTGTTAAAATTCTGAAAATGAATGAATGTTTGGTATCTATGGATAGAACAGATGCTGGTTAAAAAATTGACATCAGTGAAAGTGGAAAAAATATTAATATATAATATTTCTATGACAGTTTTTTGGCATGGACATTTTTGTCCATTATCGACCTAAGTGTTATTTTTTGTAAAACATCTTACACTACATAAAAAATATAAATGCCTCAAAATTAATGTTGTTGTTGTTCATTGACCCACCCAAGAATCTAATAAGCAAAGAAAAAAAATTCTGCTTAGCATTTAGTTTATGAAAATTAACTACTATTTTTATTTTTTTCATAAAAAAACACCTATGGCATTATGTAAACAAACCAGCATTTAAATGGTTAAAGTTCTTAAAATTAATGAATATTTGGTATCTATGAATAGAACAGATGCTGGTTAAAAAATTGACATCAGTGAAAGTGGAAAAAAATATTAATACATCATATTTCTATGACAGTTTTTTGGCATGGACATTTTTGTCCATTTTTAACCTAAGTGTAACTTTTTTTTTAATGCACAAGGGTTAAATGACACAAAACTTTTAGAAATGGTACACATTTACTTTATCTGTTGCAAGGAAACTCCACGCAGGGTGAGTTTTTTGTTCTGGTAATGAATTTATGAAGTGTTGATTGATATATTTTATGTCTCACAGGCTCTTGTCATTCCTTTTTATAGTGTTAATTCGAGTTAGTTCATAAACCGTGAGGCATTTTAAAAGAGCTTGAAAAGAGTGCATGCTGTAGCAAAAGTGATTGCCAGCAAGGTGCATTTGAGAGCAAACTGAGTTGTTCATGTGGTTTCAGGTGTATAGCGAGAATTCATGCAGACAGCATTCATTATTGGCTATTCTTGTGTTTTTTATTGGAAAAAATGCAGAAAAATTTAGTAATTGAACTGACTGAAAATAAAATAAGACATGCAGGCAATTCAACAAGTTAATCTATGATATCAGGATTTTTAGGTTTGAAGCATATTTTTAAGCATGAATTTCTTTCTTACAATAGCTTATTGGCTATTTCTCACCCCCCCCAGAAATGAATAAGTAACTATGGAAACCTCTATAGTTTCTCCCCACAATAAACAACACCTCCTGTACATGATGTGTTGCCGATTGTGTCTTTCTATGCCTGCAGCACCTGCTGTGGTTTTCATTACCTATACTGTAGGGGTTTATGCTTGAGTTTCATTTTACACACAGGTTTTATTTTTTTATTTGGTTGTGCTTTGCTTGTGGAAATTTGCTTTGGCTGAGAATAATTTGTCATTGATTGATTTATCGCTAATGTGTTAATAAAAACCAGGACTTTAATTAGCTGAGTTATAGTGAGTCTATATGAGAACTTAAGTGAACACCCATAAATCCTGTTTTCTTTCTGAAGGTTGTTTGTTCTGGTAATGGTTAAGATCATGACTTTGTGAAAGCAGATCCTAGATTAGCATATTATGGGCACCTAGATTGGAGGTCATCTGGATCATAAGCTTGATATGAATAATGTATTAAGTTGTGCTACTGAATGTGATAAAAATCTGCAGTAACTCATGACTCATAAAAATAAGAAAGAAATAGTTGTATTCATGTGCATCTCAATAATTCAATGCCTATTCGGACATGACTGTGTGTACCATTGATCATTTGTCTGTATATGAATTCATATCAGCACCCTGTGAGTGTGACCTTGTAACAGATCAGTCATTCATGTCATGAATAGTTAGACCCAAAAGGATTTGAATCATAAATTTTTCTATTCTCTCTGTGGCACATGCTGAAAATCCCTCCGACTACAGCTATTCTTCAGCTAAGCTGACAAAAATGTCAGATTTTCTTCTGAGCGCACCACCCTGGTAGAGCTCATTAAAACCCGATGTGTTTATAAACAGCACAACTTCCATGCGGTACCTTAAAAAAAAGATACAAAATGCACAGGTTTTAACAGCAACATAGGGCTCTAGACAAAAAATGACAAAGGAGCATTGACTTTTGTCAAATTACTTTTTTAGTTTAATGATTACAGAATCACTTGATAATTTGTTCAGAAGTGCTTCAGTTCACTGTATACAGTAACATTCCTGACATATTTTAAATTGGACATAAATGGAAGATAAATAATTTGTTCAGTGAAGAAAGTAAGTTGTGAACTCTAATGGCTCTGAACGATTTACTGGCTGACTGTAATGATGGGTCGACAGAGCGGGGATCCATTTGCAGCTTTTATTAAGATAATAATCAATGCAGACAGGGGCAAAGGCAAAGACATAAACGGGGACAGGCAATGGTCGAGGCAGGCGGCAGACAAACAGAGTCGGGTCACAGGCAGAGATCAGGGCAGGAGGCAAGCACAGTCCTGTACACAGGCAAAGATCAGGGCAGGCGGCAGAGAATCACAGGGAACAAACAGTCCAAACGGCAACAGAGCAACGGTCCACAAGAAAACGCTCAGAAATGATCACCGGGGCAAATCAAGACTTTGCGATTTGTGTGAGTGTCTTAAATAGTGTGAGTGTGATGTGGTGCAGGTGTGTGTGCAATCAGTCCCAGGAATGAGGGCCTATGGGAAACGTAGTCTGAATGGTGAACAGTCAATATTCAGGTGACGGCTCCCTCCGGTGGTGCGGAGGAAGAGGCGCGGGAGCCACATTCGTGACAGAGCCTTCCCCCTGCGAGCGGCTCCAGATGCGAGGACGCCGGGGTCTACCACGTGGTCAAGGGGCTGGTCTCTCCAGATGCGTCCGATGAAACTCTTCTATGAATGATGGGCCAGGATATCATCCGCATTGACCCAGGATCACTCCTCCGGGCTGTACCCCATCCAGTCGACTAGATAATGTAGTCTCCTACCCCGGCGCCTGGAATCGAGCAGCTCTCTTACCTGATAGGTTTCCTCACCTTCGATCATCAAGCGTGGGGGGTTGTGGGCTTTGGCTCCCTCCGACTCTCCTCTCGGACCTCCAGAGGGTTTCCAAATTTAAAAAGAATTCAGTCCCTACAATCCTGGGACTGAGCTTTCTGCATGGAAGTCTTAGATGCAGGTCCCTTGTTGACAGAAAGACCCATTGTGACACGGTGTATTCAGAATTGGGGCGACGATTCCGATTGGCCTGTATCTCTTTCCTTCTTACAGCACGTTGTAGATGATGATGGGCCAGGTCCCAGGTCTCCTCGCTTCATTGCATCCACTCGGTTACTGATGGCAGATTGGATGGTTCCCCGGACCAGGGAAAGAGTGGCGGTTGAAAACCCAGGACGCATTGGAAGGGCGTGACGCCAGTGGCAGGTTTCTACAGGGAATTTTGAGCATATTCGGCCCACAACAGGTAGCGGCTCCAATCTGATTGATTTTGTTGACAGTATGTGCGTAAGAATCTGATGAGTTCCTAGTTCATGCGTTCGGTTTGTCCATTGGATTTGGCGTGGTACCCTGAGGTGAGGCAGATGTTGATGTTTAATTGTTTAAAGAAAGCTGCCCATACCCGGGATGTGAACTGTGGGCCCCTGTCAGACACAATGTCCTCCGGAAGACCATAGAAGCAAAACACATAGTTGCATAGAATCTCTGCTGTCTCAAACGCGGTGGGTAGCTTGGGAAGTGGTATGAGTCGGCATGCTTTGGAAAAGCGATCATTTACTGTGAGTATAGTGGTATGACCACGGGACTCAGGGAGGTCGGTGACAAAGTCAATGGCAACATGAGACCAGGGACGTTGAGGAATGGGCAGCAGTTGTAACAGACCCGCTGGGGCTTGATGTGGTGTCTTGGAGGTTTGACAGGCTGTGCAATCATTGATGAATTGGGTGGTGTCTGTTAACATGGTGTCCCACCAAAACCGGTTTTGTAGCAGATGGTAATACCTGGATGGCCAGAGCTGTGGAAATGAACTTGGTGTAGCAATTTGTTGCAGATGTGTGCGGGTACAAACGTGCGATTCGGTGGGCACTCTGGTGGTGGTGCTGTTTGTTCGTTTGTCTGAGTGATTTTGGTGATGACGTCCCACTGAACCGGGGCTAGCAGCAGTTTGTCAGGAATAATTATTTTTTCGTTCTCCGTCCTTTCCACCTCCTCTGTCTGACGAGACAGCGCATCTGCCTTGACATTTCTCGAACACTGGATTGTCGCTTAGTCATGGAAGTTAATGGGGCCGCGATGCCACTGAAGTTCCGTATGAACCATCTGTAGAAGTTGCCAAACCCCAGAAATCATTGTAATTCTTTCAAAGTGCGTGGTTGTTGCCACTTTACTGTCATCCATTGCCACTCCCTCCTGACTGATGACATATCCCAGAAACGATGTAGAAGTACAGTGAAACTAACATTTCTCAGCTTTGGCATACTGTGTTGAATAAGTTGTTGCAGTACTGCCCTGACATGTTGGATGTGTTCCTCGAAGGTAGTGGAATAGATGAGGATGTTGTCAATGTAGACTATGACCCAGCGATTTAGCATGTCCCGAAAGATGTTGTTGATGAATGATTGAAAGATGGAGGGACTGTTGGAAAGCCCAAACGGCATAAAAAGGGTCTCATAGTGGCCGGTAGTGGTGGAAAAGGCTGTTTTCCATTTATATCCTTCTCTGATACGAAACAGGTTGTATGCACAGCGGAGGTCCAGCTTGGTAAAGTACTTGGCTTGCCTTAACTGTTCTAGGGCTGCGGGTACCAATGGCAGGGGATAGCAAAATTTGACTAATGTCGTTCAGTCCACAATAGTCTATTCAGGGCAGAAGGCTGTCGTCCTTCTTTTTGACGAAGAAGAAACCTGATGCCACTGGGGATGTAGGAGGTTGGATAAATCCTTTGGCCAAATTCTTCTCAATGTATGCTTTCACAGCTGCTGACTCAGGCTGTGACAGGGGAAATATTCTGCCCTTAGGGGGCGTGGTACCAGGTAGAAGATCAATAGCACAGTCACTGGAAGGGTGAGGAGGTAATTCAGTTGACTTGCTTTTACTAAAAGCGATCGCCAGATGAGCATACTCAGCAGGTATGTCGGGCTCGTCGATGTTGGTCTCGTGAACTGAGACAGTTTGAACTGGTATGGGAGGGATCTGTTTGAGGCAGCATTCATGACAGGTAGCATCCCATAGCATCCCATCCAAGAAATATGCGGGTTGTAAGTTCTGAGCCATGGGAGACCAAGGATGACTGGATTGTTGAATGGATAACATAAAAGCGAATGTGCTCGTGACAGAGGACTCCCATTTGCAGAGAGAGTTCAGTGGTGATGTGCGCCATTCTTCCTCCTCCAATGGGTCTCCCATCTAGCACCTCCACTGTCAATGGAGAGCTACAGTCCGTGAGTGTAATATTGTCTTCTTTGATGAATGTATCTGACATGAATTTACCCGCTGCCAAAAAGTGTCCAAAAGTGCATATGTGGATATGCGTTGATTGTTAACTGTTACTTGAATGGGAATCTTGAGACAGTTACAGGAATATTTGATGGAAAGTGGAGAACTCACCGCTTTCAGGTTGGATGGATTGGGTCGGATGGGGCACTTGATCTTGAAGTGGCCAGCCTGACCGCAGTATAAGCACAAATAAAGCTGTCGTCTACTTTCTCTCTCCTCTGGGTGAAGTGGGGTGTACCCGAGCTGCATGGGTTCTGACGAGGGATTGGTCAGGGTGGACAGACGGACAGGGCGCCGTGATCAGAGGAGATTGTCAATGCGAATGGCTAATTCAATGAATTCGTTAAGCGATCTTCCATCGTCGTGGCATGCAAGCTCAGCTTGAAGCTCCAGAGATAGTCCTTTACGAAATAGCTTCAGCATATCTTTCTAATAATTTCAGCATATCTTCGACCCAGTTCGTTTGAGCGGCAAGTGTTCGAAAGTTCAGAGCGTATTCGGAAGCTGTGGTTTTACCTTGACACAGCGATAGCTTCTGATCTCCAGTGCTTTTGCCTCCCTCAGGATGCTCAAAGACCTCTTTGAAGCTTTGTAGAAAGGCTGAAAAGGTGGGAAACACGGAACTATCCTCTCTCCATACAGAAGAAAACCCTTACATTTTGCGGGGGTACCGTCAAACATCAAACTACCCATGATTCAGTGATTCAGCAGAGAAATCTCCACCAATCAGAAAACTGCGATAAGTAAATCATGGCAGAAGAACACTTTAGCGTCCACCCACTCCCATGAAGCACTTCAAAGGATGTAGAGTCAGTTTATTATCAGCATCTTTAAATGAATAGTTATATATTTCTCCATTGTTTAAATTCGATTTTGTCATTTGCTTAATGGGATTGTAGTTCTTTCCCTCATTAAAGCCATTTAGTACACAGTCTTGTACCTTTGTGTTTTTGTCCGATTTTCAAATACTTTTTGCTTCATATTACAGCTTGTAATGTTGATTCATGTCCTATAACTCTTAAAGACTTTTTTAAAATGCCTATTGGAAAAATTAATAGGGGAAAATACTTACAGAACCACGACCGCTAAAATAGTGGGTGGGCACTGTTGCACTCTGTTGCATGTAGATAACTCTGGTGCGCACACTATCGAGATAATATCTGATGAAACCACATAGGGACAAACACTCAATCTTTCTCAACTCACTAGATTTTAAATTTTTATTTTAGTTACAGTTTGAAGCTCTGCAACAGGTAAAAATGCATGAAAGGAAAGGAGAAATCATCATTCCCACTGCCTCTAACAGGTTATTTATCGCAGCTTCATATCAAGATAATAAACAATTAAATCTGGTAGCAATTAATGAGCAGGCCTGCAGCATGTGCAGTGGTGACCTATGAGAGCGCTGACTATCTTCCATGTCAACTGGGTTTTAATTACCACAGGTATGCCTGACACTTTGTTCAATAATTGGAAATATTTAGACTTTCTCTGCTTCGGGCACTTTGTAAATGAACACATTACAGTCGGCAAGGAAACAATATATAGCCAAAGTGACCTACAAAGAAGAGATCGACTGCATTTTAACTGCCATGCAATGTTAGTTTCATATCCTGTGGCGTCTAATATGTTTAGGATATCCCCTCTGGTCTGAAGGAGACAGGTAGCAGGTGTGAGATTCAACATTTCATTAGGAGAAGACACTTGCACCAAACAGATGCTTGTTTTATTGCCTACCATATCCAGTGTCACTAAAAGAATAGTTTGAAATCTGCTTCCTAAGGCAGTTAATCACTAGGCTTATATTAGAGGGTCCTTTATGTTTTAATGTCTGTATAGTTAAACATATGGTGCATTACGGCCCAGTGTGTCCGGTGTTATTGCTGCATTGGGATTTGAGGCATTTATGTGATTTTCATATTCCGAGCCATGTGTGCTTCGTTCATGAGGCAAAAGCTGATTTCTCATTCCTAATTAAAGTGAGCTAGAATGAAACATGTAAATCAAGCAGTACATTATCATGTATTGGCACTCAGATGTTCTTAGATCCTTTAATTCGCAGTGCGCCATGTGGCTTCAGCATGCTGTTGTGATGCTATCGCGCATGAGGAGCATTTCTCCAGAAACCCCCTGTAGAGGAACAGAGTGGTTTGCATTATCATCTGTTTTGACTGCAAACTCTTAGAATCCCTTTGGCTAGAATATGTAAGATAAAGTGTGCACTGTATTATTAGCCACTTTCACACATGAAACCCTGTTAAATTGCAGTCAAATTGATGCGTCAAATGCTATTCACACTTTTTTCCATTGCTTTTTTTTAAAGGTGTTATATGTAACTTTTTACTGCACTAAAGCATAAAAATACCATAATATATTTGCAGATATTTAGGAAGAAAAAAGCTAAGTTCACATATTTTGTTTCTCAGAAAAAAAAAGAAACCCATTCTACAGCCAGTTATTCTACTTTGAAATGTGCTTTCTGTGTCGCAATGTCTGTTATTGTTTTGGTATGTGTTATCTTGCCCACTGCCGATTTACCCAATAGTATTTCGACACCCCGGGTTGCCAGTTGGCGAAAAAACAGAGTATTGTTGCTAGGGGTTAAACAGATCCTTGTTGATCCGTGATCCGTACGGACCAGGACCCACGGTTCGGCACGCATGTGATTCGCGGATTAATTTCAATTTTAACCACCGTAGACTGAAACTTTAGAATTTACATGTGTTGTTTTGCTAGTTTACACATTCAACAGATTTTAAACCATTTCAGCACTAGAAGAGGCAAAAGAGAATTTAATTTGTTACACGTCTCGTGCACTGTTATCTGTGCGCATGACCGCACATACACACACACACACCAGAGGTGCCCACACACACAGAGAGAGGCGCCTTTTTAGATAGCGCACAAACTCCGAATTGATTCTTCTTTCACGCCTCCTTGCATTTGGATGGACACACACAATATTCGTTCAAAATACCAATCTCCACAAGTGTTCTCACAGTCAGTTATGTCTCAAAAGAAAGAGAACAAGAGAATAATTTTTGATCCGTGCATTCGGTCTTAAAGTGACAGTGGCCTATTATACATACTATTGTCTATATGTCATTAATGTTAATCAAACTACAAAACACAGAATCAAAAACCATAATACAATCCGAACCATTGAACCACTATTTGTAGCCATGGAATCCAGCTAACAAATTGGGTCAGAGATCGCAGATTATACCTGACGAAAAAGCCTCACCATTCATCTAAACAGAGGCATATTAAAACACAGATAAATCATCTTATAAACTTAAGTGCAAGGTTCATCGCCTTCTGTTGTCAAGTGAGCTCGTTCTTGTTGCTTGTCCTCAAACTTGCAACACATGTGAGCATTGAGTCTGAGGAGAAGGGGAAACAACTCTACCCAATATTTTGAATTTGGACTGCAGTACCCATTTCAACCGCTAGCTGTCAATATTACATAGTACACCTTTAATAACACTGGATTTGTACTGGTCAGATGAAGTACAGGACAAAGTACAGGACATAGCCCAGATTAAGGGATGATGCTCAGATGAAGTCCATTAAAACATAATGATCCCTGCTAATTTTTATTATCATTACGTCGTCTCCTACTTTCTGCTTTTTCTTGGCTTTCTCAGTTGACATCTTACACGTGTCTATACCAGAGGCAACTTTCGTTGCATCGCATCGTGCCGCAACAGCTAAAAGCTGTCTACACGGAACGCGACAAACTGACCGTTGCAAAGAACCTGGAACTTGGTGTCAGAAATAGAACAGGAAATCCGTTTACTGTTGGGAATTTGTTGTGTCACGTCGTCGCGTCAAACCGCGCCTCATCCAGTGTAGGCAATATCACTGATTATAATGGGTTCTGTTGACTTTTGTGTCAGGCTGATAGAAGACTTTTAGTTTTGGGTACCAGATAGGACTTACATGTTAACTGGTTTTGGGCATCAGACAAAACTCTGCTGACTGGTTTTGGATACCAGAAAAAAATGATATCTTCTGGCAGGATCTTGTAAAGATCTGGATCTAATATTCATGGCATGGGGAGCTGATCTAACACACTTAACATTTAAATTAAGGCTTAGCATTTAAAAATCATGATGGGTGAGTGTTGTATTTGTGAAGCAGAGATCACAGCGAGAAAGATTCTTCAATATAAAGATCCTCTTTTGTCCAGGACTTTAATCTGTGCCATTAATTAATAATCGTTAATGTTGCAGTACATCCCCTGTGAATAGACTGGCGTCTTCTATGAATAGGCTCATGATATTGAACACAGCCCCATCCTGGGCACCTGCAGTGTGTTATGTGGCTATAGGCTTGCCATGTGCTATCTATTTCCAGAAGCTGTGCTTGTAGACCCGGCTTGATGCCAAGATAGTGTCCTTAATCTGCTCCCAACAGCCTGCCAGAGATCTGACAGTCCCTACTGATTCTTAAAAGCAGATAGACAGAACGTGTCTGATAGGGGGATACAGTAAATTACTGTGTGCTGTTTTGTCCAGTGCTCCTCCTCGCTTGCTCAATTTATGAAGCTTCCTCCGAACCACAACTGCAACACTTTCTCTGTTTGCTTTGGAGCAGTACTGACAAGGTTTGTGTTCACATTTCATATGTATTTGGACTGACAGTAATGCAATTTGAAATATTCCAGATTAGGTAAATGTAACAAAACCTGATCTCAAGAATAATATACTTTATACAGAAAGTATCCTAGGGGCCGGGCCTGACTGTATGTGATGGCAGAAATATGTCAAATGGTAGGGATTTTACCGTTTATACTGTGTTAGATCAGTATCAGTGAGTAAAATGAGTCAAGAAAAATAAAATAATGTGAAAATACAAACACACTGACAATTTGTAACAATTTTAAGTTGTGAATTGAAATGAATTCATATTCATTCGTATGACTTTGTATGTACAATCTACTTGTGCTCCCATGAGAGTTAGGTTTAGGTTTGGGGTGAGGGGTGGACCTTCATACTTATTTTTTTCCTGAAAATAGTTTGTTTTTGTACAAATGAAATTGTACAAATTCATATGAAATTGCCAACTTGTAAAAAATTGTGTTTTATTATGAGATCAGGTCGGAAAATTAGCTGGGGATGTCCTAAATTTCTTATAATTTTAGGCACATTTAATATAGATTTTAATAATGTGCAGACACAGATATGAGTTGGCTTCGAACAGCTCAACAGCTTTGAACATGAGTCAGATCTATCGCTTTTGTTAATGTTAATTTTACTGTATTGACTGTGTTTATCACAAGAGTTACAGTATGTTATTTTTGCTATTTTTTTTAAGGTTGTGTTCATCCATTTCCATATAAAAACACAAAATAATGAAATGAGATTAAGTTCTGTTAAAGTACCCTTTTTTCTATTTTCATCAAAGATAAGAAATTGTGATTTGTACTGTTTGCATGATAGGATTTTGTTCATACTCCCTCCCCCCCACGCATCGGCCTGAAATGTCAATTTTTTTGTAATCTGAGCTGAGAAAAACAATGTGATTTGAAATCCAACCCAGAACATTTTTGTAGGCACTTTGAAATCCTATTAAAATCAAACTTTTGGAATTGCTTCAGGCAGGGGCGTCGGACTGGGGGGGTAAAGGGTACCGAGTACCCAGGGCCCGAGGCAGGGGGGGGCCCTTAGAAGTCAGTTTTCTATACATACATATACATGCACTAACATTTGTATAGCATTTATTTACAAATAAAAAAGTTGCTGTGCAAAACTAAACTTGTAGTTAGGCACTGGTTTGGTATAAAAAAAGTCATTTTCATGCTGTGCAGGGCCCCACCACCCCTCTCGAATCAATGTAAATGGTACGACCCGCAGGTCAGGTGCTTCTGCGGACCTGCGGTGATTCGTGAATCAGTTAATGAGGCAGGAGCTGGAGTTAGCCGTGATATGAACTAGGAAGACAGGGGAAGAGTCATGTCTTTCCTTAAGAAAGGAAAATCAGGGGCTCAAAAACGAAAAGAAAAGAAGATTAAAGAGAGAAAGGCAAATGAGGGCAAGCAGTTGCTCACTCAGGTTTTTGAAAAGAAAGGTGAGCTACAAATGCATCATCGAGCATTGAAATTGTTTTAACATAAATATCTACTCCAGGTAGAATAGCATACATTTATGTTCGTACTCTATTTGAATAATATACCAATACTTTATAGTATCACACCCTACATAGCGAGCAAACAATATTTCTGAGTAAATAACGGAGTGAGAAGCAGACGGAGGCGGAGCCTGCGCAGCTTGTCTCCTTTTCTGCTGCAGTTCTCCCCAGAGTCAGAACTTTACATGAAAACACTGTTTATTTCCCTCCATTATCAAAATCTAACACCCGCGAAAACACAGATCGTTAGCGCCTATTTTACCGCATTGTTATGCAAATTAGCTCGCGCACGCTCTTACATTAAGTACAGGATTGTTCTCAGTTTAATGCACATCTTAATGATTGAAAATGACTTATTTTAAAACGTAATTCAAAGACTGAATGTCTAGTTTGGCGGTTAGTGTACCCTGTGATTCTATAGTCTGCATTTATTTTAAACAGACAAATAATCAGCAATTAACTTGTACTTAGCCTACACTTTAAAAAGGGTATTCTGACAATAAAGGATATTTTAGCAAGTTAGTAGTACTTTTGACAATGAAACAAAAATATATTAATCAGAGTGTGGCTTATTTTGTTTACATTTTAAGTGTTTTTATGATAAAAATGCAATACCCCACCCATTGGTATCACTATGGTATTTGGTACAGGGGCCCAGCAAGATGGTTTGTACCCAGGGCCCAAAATTTGGTGCTACGCCCCTGGCTTCAGGTAAGCTCAGATTTCAAAGTAGTTGCCATCTGGGAACCAATGTATGTAACATCATATGTGTAGCATCTACACACTGCAGTGCCCAAATTCAATAAGTTCACTTTTTCCCTATAGTTAACTGTTTGCCATAGAGCATGTACTGCAATGCTGTCTCTTGCACCCCATGAGATCAGCAACATGGCAAGTTGTCTTGATGGACACAAACTAGGTGAAATTTCCAGTTTCCATGGAAAATGGAAACTGTCCACAATGTTCGCAACTCTTGGTTGCTGCACAAGAACGTCTCTAGGCATCATGCTGATGCTTGGGTTGTTACTATGGCAACCTGTGTAGAAGATATTGACTTGTTGACCTTTTAAATAATTAAGGAGAAAACTGGCCATCATACATTAATTGTCTGAGGATCATGCACTACGTCATTCTGAACACAACAATCTCACACAGAAACAGATGTATGACAAAGGAAAACAATGTGTTCTAAATTTCTCAAGTTATCAGAATATCCTCCAACTAGATAGAATCAGACGGAAACCAAAAAAGTCTCAGTCTGTGCCCATCATACACTACACAATTTTCTGTGAAATCTGTCAACTGCCCAAAATTTGCAGACTGGCTCCGACTTTTGGCAAATCAGGACAAATCAATAGCAAAAATCTTGTAGTGTATTCCAGCCTTTAGTGTTCTTGAAATGTAGGGCCTTTTTGTCCACAATTAATTCAAATTAAAGCCACTGATCTTGTGTAAAGGTTGAGGGATTCTTTGATGCACATAATCCAAGAAATGACCTCCATTCCAACGTAAATGCTAAATCAAGTATTTATTTTCAGAAGAAAGTAATAAAAAGGTTAATGTTGGTCAATCAAACAATGTTTGGTCAAAAGCTGTGTGCTCTCTCCACCTTCACAGCTGATTCCAATCTGACCTCTTCCTTATACAGTCACCTTACAAAATAAAAGTCATCTTTAAATTCATAAAAAACATATAAATCATAGTTAAGTCAACAATTAAGTTAATACACTTTAAACATTCAAACATTCAAACTTAAATGGCTCCAACAGTACTTCTTATCCTTGTGTGTACAGTATGTAGTAATATTTCACTCTAGTATGCTACATTAAGGTCACTTGACCTTACTACACTGCATGTTTAATTCAGCCAGTAAATATGGCCCTATACCCCCCCCCCCCGCCCCAAATTCCATGTTAAATATAAAATTTAATTTAAATTAAATTAGTTAAATTTTAATATGCAAAAGAATGTCTAATTAAATGAATTCATTAAAGTTTAATAATATAATATTTTATTAAAAATTCAACAATAGGGCCCTATTTTTTTTGTTATCCATTTCAGTTTAATCGGATATGGAGTTTTGTTATTTATTTATTATGAAAAACTTGTAATCAAACAAATCCCTAAAACTTTTACAATTAATAAATTGCATTATTGTACTTTGAGAAGTGCATTCTACTATAGAATAGTAATATATTTCTGTAATAATTTCATGTTAAATCTAACTTTTTTAATGGTTATAGTGAAGACCTTTTGAGTTTCTGTGTGTATTAGCTTTTATCTGATGAAATGGTGAAATGCTTGATGAAGTCAATTAAATAAATTTTTATGACTGTTTTGTTTTCTTTCGTATGTCTAAATATAGATCATGTGGCATGCGCACAGTAAAATTTTATACAGTGTACATTATGCCATTCCAAAGAAATATTGTTATTCTACCCATTTCTGTCTTTCTCTGTATGATGGGATACAGCTTGTGGAAAATGGAGACAGGAAGACGGCAGGTAAACAGTCATTATCATGACATGTCTTCGAGACGCCCCCATGTGTCTTCCTGTGACATAGCTTGGGAAATTGGCTCTGTGTTACTACATATGCAATGCAGGTTGCACATGGGGCCACGATAAAAAAACAACAACACAGAAGCATCCTCTGGCATGGCTTGCAGTGAGCAGTCTCTTGAAAAGAGAAAAAAACAAAATATAATTGCGTGCGACAAAATCTTGCCGTTCCACCCTCCTGCCACCTCTCACTCCACAATCTGTCCGGAGCGTGCAACTGCTGATGCTTGAGTAGCAGGTGGAATGTTTTGGTGAGCCCCATGTGGTGGACGGAGAGAGGAAGAGACGTGTCCTCCTCCCTCAATCAAATGTGCTTGAGTGCACAGCACAACAACACATCGTCAGGCGGGGGCCTATAGGGCCATCTGTGGGGACGGGGAGGGGACTGCCTGCTCCAGACCTGGCGCAAAAGATGCCGCCTGGTCCACACATGTTCTCTAAGAATGGGCGGAGACCGAGATAGGCACTGTCTTTGAATGAGGGATGGTCTTAAAAGAAGATCTGATACCCGGGATATTTTTGTTTCAGGATGTGTAATATGACGGAGGGTAGAAGTCACACGCCAAGCCCCAGCTTGCCTGGGTAGGGCGCAGCCCCCATTTGCCTAGTGCTCCTCCTGATTCAGATGTTATTTGTGTATTCTCTTTGGATCAAAGGCAGGTCACGTTAATTAGCGGATTTCACACTCCTCTGCCAGCAAACACCCCCGTCTCCCCCTTCTCAGCCTCTCTGTCACTGAGGCATTAGACATGTTAATCGCCTGCACAAGCCTAGGAGCCTAATAGAAACTTGTCTGCGCACACGTCTGGAGGTCATGGTCGAGGCACCTTTGTGATCCTTTATCAAACCCAGCACAGGTGTGGCTTGGTCTGTCCATCCTGTGGGCTTCCCATTTAGGATTGCAGGGTCTTAAAGTGTCACTTTGATCCACACCTGGGCTTCTGTTCCTCCCGCTGGGCTGGCAGGAGAGCCACCATTGCTATAGGGACTGAAGGCTGGAGGCTGGCCCGAGTGCAGGAGCCCTTTGAGAAATTTTGCTCAATCGAGTCATGTTGGCAGTGAAATGTTTTCTGATATCCCACTGCTCACTTTGGTGTATCATGGAGTATTAGCACCATGTTGTGTCCCATGCGTCAGTCCAAGGGCAAAGTAGAGGACACAGAGAGGATGAACAAAAAGTTTCATGTTATCTTGTTGTACCTGGTTGTGTAAATGGTCATTAGAAAACAGTACTTCAATGTGGAGAAAACAGTAAGAGGAGCCATCAGATTGAGAACTGTGGTTGGCCCTTTTCAGCTGCGACTGCTACCAAGAAGTTATTCCTTGTGTTAAAGTTTAACCACAACTTGGTGTAGCAACATCATTGTTGTTAAACCGGTGTTGGGGTCAAGCTTATTAAGTTGATGTGTATATATATTGTACATTATATGTAGATCATAGTTTGAAATTATTTGGTCTCAAAGAAACTTTAATCTAAACTGATATTAATAGAGCCTTGAACTGGTGTGTACTTTCATATTGATCTTGTCTCATTTTGATACAATGCACATAACTGCTCAAATCAATACTCAGCTAGGCAGGCGACATTCAGACCAGCATGTGTGTGATTTGGGAGTCAATCGCCCTCCAGCAGTTATCTGTGAATAGTTCAGGCTTTGAGTTTGCGATAATGGTGCTGAGATACAGCCAAAGCCCATGAGAACATAGGCCCAATAGAGAGAAACCCTGGAGCCTTCTAATCCCTATTGGAACCTGTAAGTCTTTCTGGACGCGTATTTCCTTCCTGTCAGCGTGAGGAATAGTTCCGCCCAGTGTCTTCATTAGTGGCATCATTTCCATTCCAGGTCTGTCAGGGTGGTGTGAGACTGCCATCTAACCATTCCCAGCTGCAGGTGAATCAGCGTGGCAATTAAGAGACACAATTAGAGCCCATTCACTTCTGCAGGCTACGGGCACAGAGATAAGCTCTAAGCCTCAGCTTAATTGGATCATTGTCTCTGCAGAAACACAAAATACTAGAGGAAAAAAAGGAATTAAAATGTGATTAGTTCACTGACAAAAACAACATAAATAGGTTTTTAACTTCTTGGAAAACTAGTCATTTCTTTCGGCTTCTTGGACTTTTAGTTTTACCCAAGTGGGTGAAAATGTTCTTTGAATTTCGTGTCGCATATCTCAACCCCATCCCTGCCCATGGCATCATATTGTGTTGGAAGATGAAATTAAATAGTCGTGTATGCCCTGACAATTAGATAATGGAATAATTACATCCTCATCCTCTCCTCTGCCCTAGCCATTGGCAGCCTAGGATATTTGCTTAATGAACTGTTTTTTTTTTTTTTTTTTTTTTTTACTATTCCTTATTTTGCTGACATCCTAAAATTATCTGTTTATGCTGTAATTGTGTGTGTGTGTATGTGTTTGTGTTTTTATGACCATTTTTTCACCTTCTCTGTGCTTTCTATAAATGCCCTCTTCATATGTGAAATAAGATACAGTGCTTTGCTGAACTTTCTCTCACAGGCTGTGGGTTTGCTGTTGGCTCCTGTATTGTTTGCGCTGCGCAATTCAATAACAGCCTTTTGGCAAACCCTGAATTACAGTGTGACAGAGTCACAAAATAAATAATTCACTGAAAATGTGAAGTTCAGACTAAACTGGTCAGGAACAGAAAAGAAACCTTGTGAAAAATACTTCAACTCATTTCTAATGTTGGGATGCTACACACAGCCAGTAACAACATATAATTTGGCTGATTTGCATACATTTCACACTATAATTAGAAGTTCTGGAGTTTTGGACTAACAGCATCTATTAGGGCTGTATAACAATATCAAAACAAATTCAGAAATTGGCAGAAATGTATGGTAATAATATTATTGCGATATCTATAATAATTTTTGCAAATAAATAAATTTCACCATTAACTTTTTCTTTTTTTGTTTTCATCTTTCAGGATGGCATATAATGACAGTCAAGTGTTCAAGTGGTTTTATTTGTCTGATTTCCGAAAGTTGCGTAAGTGCAGAAAAATCTTTTGTTTTTGTAGCTTTGTTTTGATTTGGTCTTTTTTTCAACTGGACAGAAGCTTTAAGTTCTGAAAGTTGTAGTGTGTTTTCCATAGTACAATGAACACTTTTATCTCTAGAGATCAAGGAAAATTTTTATTTCACATGATGACCCCTTTAAGTCATACAAAAAGACATCCATTTTGGCCAGAGCCTTCATTATACTTCTTCAAAGGAAGTTTTCTTTTCTCTCTTCATATCGCTCTGGTCTTGTCGTTATAGACTCTTCTAGTGACAAAGCAAAGTGTACGCCAGTAGCTTTTAGGGTGCTATTTGTTAGTGGTTGGCCAATATGGGTTTTCATTTGCAATTGTGCAATTTAAAAATAAAAAAAAACTATTTATTAATACAAAAAACTTTTTATTTTTCATTTTATGAATGTGTTTATAAATTCATAACATATAAATGTTTATATAAATATAATCAAATGGCCATATCAGATATTTGTCAATATTTCACCCAGTTATAGGCAGTATGTTTTTTTTTATTTTTTTTTTTATAAAACATGCTGTGTTTGGTCTTGAAGCCAAAGATATGCATTCAGTCCTCTAATCACTGACAAAATCATTTATTCTTTATTTTACTTAATTCAGCTCCTCGATACATTGGTGGATCAGAGTTGAAGAAGTGTGTGGAGACATTCTGCAGTTCAACAATATGTGTGACTATGTGTGACAGCACAGATTGCGTTCTGAGACTCAGATGCAGAATTTCACCAGGTCCAGCACTGTGAAGGGTATTTGACCTAGCTGGTAAGGGAAAGAAATTGCAGTTTTTGCCCTCTGCCCCACACCTGTGGCCACAACAATACACACAGGCCTTGAGAAAAAGGAAACACGTGTGACTGTCACCAGACCTCTCTGTGTGTATGTACTTCCTTTTCCTCTGCCCTCTCAGGCTTGATAAGAGAGAGGGGAAAAACAGGATGAAAGACAAGACAAACTGCAGTGGGGCTTTTCCTTTTACACTTTTTCTGGTGAGGGAATTCGTTCTGAGGTTAGGATGGGGACAAAGGAACGTTTCTTCCTCATGCTCGATGAGGCCGTATATATGTGCAGTGCTGTCTTCCCATCAAGATGAACCAGGTCTTGGGGTATTATAGGTTTTTTTTTCTTTAATTTTTTATTTTTTAACAAAAGGAATTGAGGCATACTTGTGAGTGGGACATGTTCCTTTTATGTTCATGTTCAAAGGCTCATCTAATAGTTGAAACCTGATTCAAGGGAAATGAATGCCCCACACTCTTTTTGAAGCTAAAGAAGATGGGGGTGTCCATTTCATTGGCAAATTCTAAAAAAGTTTTTACATTTTCTCTTGAATATCTGAGCTGTGTTCTGAGTGGCTGTCATGGGAGAGCCTGAAACTCATTTTGCTAAATTGTATAGTGAGGTTAGATTATAATCTATGTCATATATATAATTTATTAAAGTAGTGAGAGCATTTTTAATGTTATGCAAGTGTAAATGGCAGGAGGATTTCAAATCCAAATACCAATATCCAAATAGTTTGGATGCTTTCATTTGCCAAAGGCTGATGGCTGACAAAAGATATATGCTTTGTATAAATAGTTCTGCATTCTGATTGGTTTGGTAGCATATGGGGGATTTCATTCGCAAAGAAAGCTGTCCGCGAATTGCTCGTCCAAGTGGAAAAATGTGCTGTTGCTGCCAGATCTCAATCATTGAAAGTCATGTTGTAGACTAAAGACTAAATCAAATGAAAAAACAAAACAAAACATCATAACTGAAACTATTTTCATAGTATTTCAGTTTCTCTATGGATAAATTTATTTTTGTTTTTTTGATAGTAGATGCGTTTGTTAGTCATCAATTTGGACATTTAAAAAAAATTCTACTTGTATATTTATATTTATTTGTTATACTTATATTTATTATAATGAATTAAGTTTTATTTGTATTTTATTTATAATAGGCTACTTATATTATACTTTATTATTTGTAATATAGTATAATCTATATTACAAATGGGGGGTCGTGGGGGGACTAGACGGGATTACTTTCATTGCCCTAGTGCATCGATGAGCCTTGGACGCCCAACACCCTGTTGCCTAACCTGTGACTGGTTATAATGTTTTGGCTCATATATATATATATATATATATTAGGCATGTGACGGTATCAGATTTTCATGTTGCGATTAATTGATGAAGCTTTTATCACGGTATACGGTATTATCACGATATTAAAATAAGTTGCAAAACCATTTTTGTCATAGTTTAACAGGTTTAAGAACTCTTTTTGTAATGAAACAAAAACATCGCTGACTGAAATTTTCAAACAGATTAAAATTCAAAAGAATTAGAACAACAGGTAACACTTTACTCTATTTAATGCATTAACTAAGATTGAGCAATAGCTACATTTGTTACAGAAAGTATTATTTTTTGTTAATGTTAGTTTAGAAACACAACTGATCATTGTTAGTTTTATCTCAGGTCCATTAAATAAGTTATTTTGATTTTAGTAATGTTATTAAATAGTAACTAAGAAATTAACATTAATTAATAATAATTAATACTTTATAAGTATTTTTATTGTCAGTTTAGTGATAATGAATTAACATGTTAACTAATGAAGCTGTATGTTTTACTGAACAATAACAAATAATCAGAACATTTCTAATTATTAGGGCATGTTGTAGTCCAGATTAAAACATAAAAATGTTTAGGTTTGAAAATAAATATCCTTTTAAGTGTTTTTTTTAAGTATTCAGTATTTGGTGCTGTGATGAACAACACTGAGATTACAAAAAAATGAATAAGCATTTAAAAAAATTCAGTTCCTTTGTTTGCACGGTTTCCGTGGTAACCGCTGCACGCTGCTGTTCCATCAGCGCCCTCTGCTGTCAGAGAGTGAACGCGCACTTTCATTCAGTTCGTCTCCTTCACTGGTTCCGCCATGTGCTTCTCGTGCACGTTGGGATTGTTTACATCTGAGCGCGTGTCCTTTTGACGCAGAATACAGCGGTGTTGTGCATTTTATATGATTGATGGGTAAAGTATTCTTAATTGCCTTATAAAAAATTCATAATTGGTAATAAATTATTATTTACGGTATTCTGAAGTACCGACGATTACAATATCGTGCATATTCATTATCGCGATTTATCGCATTACCGAATATCGGCACAAGTCTAATATATATATATATATATATATATATATATATAAAATCCAAAGGACTGAATGTGCAGAAAAGCACCTAATGTAATCAGTGTTGCCAAGTTTTCCGTGGGTTGTGTTTCATGTCTGCTGGTTGAAGCGACCCCAAATAACATGATATTTAGCCCCTGGAATACGAAATTTTACCAGGGGAATCCCGCCAAAAACACGGATTTTAGCCCCCCCCACACAATTTTTACTGAGGGCCCCCCTGAAATGCGATTGATCAGGTTTTGGGCTGGTTTTCAGTAGCAATTGGGCAGGTTTTGTTGTGAAAATCTGGCAACCCTGAATGTAATCCCCTGACAGACAACAAGACGGCTATAATGATAACATTAAAATCAATGTGGATTTGCTCCAACAGAGAGCAAGCTGCAGATATAGTGATCCACAGTTTGTTCAGAGAGACAGGGTGATGATGATGATGATTCCTCCAAAGTCCCGACACGGGCTGAATTGATATGCACTGAGAAGGGAACGTGGAAGAACAACAGGCTGCTCTCTGAGATAAGCCTCCTCAGTCCTCTTCAGATGTGCATGTGTTTACCCTGAATAATTTAGGCAGTACACTCCAGTAACTGTCTGATAAAGACTGCGTATGACATTAATGAGTCTGAGCAGTCAGTAGATAGCAATTGAAGTGCTAGTATTGGCTATTCGAAGCTTGTTGATGTGACTACTCAGCAGAGCAAGAAATTGGCCATAATGGTGGATCTCAGCAGATTTACTGAACGACCTTTACTGAGAATACATATCTGAAATCGAGCAGAGAGACATGATGAGGTCAATTTGAAGTGGATTTTTTTTCTTCTTCCATTTCATAGGCTAGACAATCAAGTGAAGTAGCATTTTGCTGACAAAATTAAATATTTTTTCTATATGTGCATACATTTACTTTATGTAAATAATATATTGGGTTCTTTTTTTAACACTTGGCTTTTTTATTTAACACATTCAATTTTTTAAATACCTTCTATTTTAATGTAACTCTTTTATTTTTTTTATATGTAACTAGATAAGAACAACAAGTCAGTAATAGTCGATAATAATCGATTTATTTTAAATGTACTTTGGAATAATATTTTATTTATTTATTAATGGAAATGGTTCCTGGCTAATTGCGAGCTAACAGCTCATCAAAAATATATTGTTTTCTGTGGTGCTGTAGATTTTGTAGTACTGCTATACTTGCACAAAAACAAAACAAAAAAAAAACACAAAAACATACAAACTTCATCCAGGAAGTTCTCTGATGCTCAATGGAATCTACAGATGTTTGGTCGGAACTATGGGGGAATTTTGAATGAGCTGAGTGGCTCTGACCCCGTGTAACCCTGAGCGTGAGTCAGTGGACTGGACTGCTTTTAAGATTTTCCGTGTGGAAACGGGGAGAAAGCGTATGCAGGAAAACGGGAAGGAAATACTGTGTGTGTGTGTGTGTGTCAGTGAGTGAGTTACAGAATGAGTTTAAAAACTAGGGTGAAAGAGGACAATCTAAATCTGCTCTTGAGTTACTGTCATCCACAGATAAGTTTGTATTGTCTTGAATCCTTATACACTTTCTGTAATTGCTTCACTCACCCTGAGCACTTTATATGGATTAATGGTTAGATATGGATAAAATGCTATGCATATGTGACCCCCTCTCTGACCCCTGACCCCACTGAATCTTGACCTTTGACTGGATGGCAAACCGAGGTGTCTGCACCGTGAAGATACCACTACTGCTATTTCCCACAGGAAGACTGGTAGACCACGTGTTGTTATTCACAACAGATTTGTATATCTAGCTTCTAGTAAAATATGCTTTAATAAAAGTTGAACTCATTTTTTTGTTCAGGTTGTCCTTAAGACTAGGCAAAAATATATAGATTTTGTGATTAATTGCAATCTTCATTTGCACATTCCTAATGTTTATTCTTAACATCCCAGTATTAATATTTTACCTTGTCTGTTTTGAATGGCTGTGTGAAAATGTATTTTAATGTACAGCACCTCCTGTCCTACAGGTGTCACTGCATTCTGCTGAATTGTGTTGTGAACATGAATTTGCAATCTGTATTGAATGCGATGTGATTAAATGTGCATGTGCCGAGAAATAATATCAATAACCAGTTTCTGTGCATTCAAAAACATACATACAAAGCAATCAGTGTAGTGCGATTTGCAAAAATGACTTATGCGGTTCTTTTTTTAATGAATCAAAAACAGAATTGTGTGAATGTGTGTGAATCAGAATTGAAATGTGGAATCTGTATGGATGCCCTTCCCTTGTCAGAGGGTTGCTAAGGTGTTGTGAGTGGTTGTTCAAAACATATTGATTTGTGGTTGCTAGGGTGTTTTGAGTGGTTGCTAGGTTGTTGCTTTCTTACTAGCCCAAGTGCCAAGTGGCTTGGTTTGCATGATTTGAGGCATCATCATTCATGTGTATATACTATAGTACTATGGGTCAAAGTTTAATTTGAGTTTATGATGTTTATGTTAATTATGTTGTAATCCTCAGATTGTCCTATTTCAGATTCAAAATTTCCAGACCAGATATTTTTTCCCCTCTCTATGGTTGGCAGAGGGGTAATGAATACTATTTACAGTAAAACGGTGGCAAAGGACAGACAAATTTAGCACATTCATATCAGGAGCAATCACAACAGATATTTCTAGAGGGTACTAGAAAAGTTTCTGTGTGTGTGTGTGTGTGTGTGCTTGACGATCCGGTGGGGAAGTATTAATCATGTTGTGTTTGCACGGCTGCTTGTGAGATCATAGTTTTCCTTCCCTCTATTCTTAGGAGGAAGTCATTTCACAGGGATTTCTCTCACTCTCTTTGTCTGAGTCATCAAGATTGTTGCTTTCCTGTATCTTTGTCAGGTGGTTAGTTCATTAAAAATATAAAAATTCAGTCAATCTGACAATGTTTCAACAAATTACTATCAAATCCAATACATAAAACCTATTTTTTGATCACTCCCAATGTGAGTACCCATAAATAAGCAGCATCCGTCAACATGGAGAAGGAATTGTTCCAAACACAAGTTAGTTAAACTGTTTGCCATCATTTCCTGCTTCCAGCCTGTCAGGATACAAGTATTTCCTGTGCTGGGACAACCATGAAACCCTTCAATTTATGCCACATCCCACTCCAAATACCATCTCCTCTGGCAGTTAATATAATTCCCCTCCTCCATGGTTAGAAATAAATTGCTGGCTTTTATGGGAAAGCGCTCATTGTGCCCTAACAGCAGATATTTTATGTGTGAGCTAATAAAACAAAAGCATATTTATTGCCATCTTAAGATTAAAGGTTTAACAAAATGTGATCATCCCTCTTCAGACAGCAAAGCAGACATTAAATTATAGCCTAATACAATGAATTTTTTAAAGGGCTTTTAAGAAGTTTTTTATGAGTCCTTTGACATTTTCACCATTTTTAATCAAGTTTGATGTTTCATTGTGATGGCAGTAAAAATATTTTACAATTCAAGACTATTAATGAAAGATATCATATTTTGGCCTCTTTAGCATTTATAAATTGGAAATCATTTCACATCTTTTCATTTCAGACTTTATTTTATGTCAGTTTATATATATATAAACGGCATATATATATATATATATATATATATATATATATATATATATATATATATATATATATATATATATATATATATATATATATATATATATGCACACTTATGCTCACCATAGCTGCATTTATTTAATTAAAAATACAGTAATAAGAGTAATATTGTGGAATATTCGGTAACACTTTAGATTACAGCCCGGAAAGTACTGCGTAATTACAACAAATTTACAGCGTAACTTTCAATAATTATAGTGTAACTATACAGTAAGTATGTGTAAGTATAGGGGAACAATATGTGAAGTATTGGGAATAAAGGGGTAACAACCAGGAAAAATAACAAATTATTCATACTTTTAATATTTTATAACTAAGGGGTACGTATGACATAACTAAGGGGTAAATATGACATTACGGGCCGTAAATTAGTGGAGCTTGTTACCCTCTTATTTCATGTAGTTACAGGGTAAGTAATTAATAAAAATAAATAAATAAATAAATAAAAACGCAAGCAGTCATATCACTTGGAAAACTTTATTTGAAAAACAACTTATTTCAAAACAGATTATTATTAAACACTTATTTGTTTCTCTTGCTTGGCTTCCTTCTCCTCTTGTTCCTTTTTCTTTCTTTCCACTGATGAATCTTAAGAGGGAATCCCATTTGCTAACACCCGGAAATGTGCTCACCGTTTACTCATCTTTTACCCTCATGCCATCTGAGATGTATATGACTTTCCTTCTTAAGATGAACACAAAAAGGATTTTAGGAAAAAAATAAATCATCTGGGAACGTTTATAATGCAAGCTCACATGTTCCTAAAAGTCGAAGCATCAAACAGCACAAACAGCAATAACTACAGTAATCCATACGACCCTAATGGATGAATCGATGTCTTCTGAAGTGAAACGATACGTATTTGTAAGAAAAATACCAAATATTTGAATATTTTTAAAACTTTCGACCAGCTGTCTTCTGCGCGTGCATGCGAGGGTTGAGAGTTCATGCTTGAGAGTTCATGCTTTTTTTTAAATTATTTTTTTAGTAATGCTCACAACAAAATACACAGAATAACAGATAATGAGAATGAGAAACAAACAAAACAGAATAACAGAGACGGCAGTTCTCGCGCGAGTTTCACACGAATCTCCCGCGAGAACGTCATGAAAGCTTCACGTTGCTCATTTCAATGTGCTTCATCGAATGCGAACTTGACTTTCATGCAGGCGCTGGTGACAGTTGGTCAGAAGCGATAAGATGAATAGCCTAAACCATGAGAATTTCGGGGTGTACTGTATTTTCTTATAATACAGAATAGCAATGGGATTCCTTCTTAAGATTCATCAGCTGAGAAACAAGAGCAGGTGGAAGCCAAGCGAGAAACAACAACAACCAAAAAACGGACAAAACTTGTTACTTTCTTTCAGGACTTTAGAGTTTGAAATGAATAGTTGATTTAAAAAAAAAAAAAAAGTGTTGTAGACCTGTTTTTAATAAAGTTGTTTTTCAAATAAAGGTTTCGGAGTCAGTGATATCAGATTGTTTGCATTTTATTAATTACTTACCCTGTAACTACATGAAATAAGAGGGTAACAAGCACTGCTTTAATTTACGGCCCGTAATGTCATATTTACCCTGTAACTACACGAAATAAGAGGGTAACAAGCTCCCCTTTAATTTACGGCCCGTAATGTCATACTTACCCCTTAGTTATATGTCATGATAAGTACCCCTTAGATATAAAATATTTACAGTATAAATAATTTGTTATTTTCCTGGTTGTTACCCCTTTATTCCCAATACTTTACATATTGTTCCCCTATACTTACTGTATAGTTACAATATAATTATTGAAAGTTATGCTGTAAATTTGTTGTAACTACGCAGTACTTTCTGGGCTGTAATCTAAAGCGTTACCGGATATTCACACTCCTGCTTGAGTGATATTGCCTGTTGCCTATATATATTATATACATTTTATATATATATACATTTTATATATATATATATATATATATATATATATATATATATATATATATATATATATATATATATATATATATATATATAAAAATATTACAGTATATATATTATATATTACATTATGTGGATTTTATATATAATATAAAGTTATATTATATTAAAATGCCTTTGGAGTATCATGAAAATATCATTGGAAATGAATATGTTTATTCAGTACCAAAGTATATCAAAGTATAGTGATATTATAATTTGATACAAACTACAGTCACAGTTGTTTTGTGTAAGGGTAGCAAATGGAATCATGGGAAATTCCTTGCGCTCATGCCGTCTGCTGTAATGTTTGCTTGCATCCCAGAATGCAGTCTTAAGGGAAAATCCAAGCTTGTTTACTACCGCACAATCAAGGGGTTCACACGAACATGTTGTGCACAACAAAACATTGTTTTCCTGTCCCCAGCCACCTCGAGAGTCCTGTAAATTCCTGATTATCTTCTGCTATCACTTCCTTAATTAAGTGACCTTTTGTTAGTTAGCATCAGTTACAGCGGTTTAGCCCTATTAAAGCAATAATCACATCAGTGGCATAATTTCCATTTAATCAACACACTAATTTTAGTACCATTGTCTCGGCACACAAGGGCACGGGGACGTATTACATTAATAAACTTGGCATGGATGAATGTCTTCTCCGCCACCCAGACGATTCGACCCCTGTGCCAAGAGCAGAGGGGGTGAGCGGGCTGGTGAATGGAGGGGGCTGGATATGCACATTAAGCTACTGACATGGATCCCGAGAGACTGAGCTAGAAATTTGCAGCCTGCAGAATTTCTTGATTAGCCTAGGTGAGATTATTCAACAGACACTGACACGTCTATTCCTACAAATTAACAATGCAATTAATTGGATTTACTCTACACAGTTGACACCAGATGTTCAGTGTATTGGGTTGCTTCTGTTGAGATGAAACGTACTGGTGCTTGAGTGTCTGTCAGGAGATAGGCTTGCATCAGGAGGTGGATGACGCATAAATATCACATTTTCTTTTGGTTTGAGGCGATGACAATGTGAATTTCAATTACCAGCATCAGCTATAATGGAGCGAAGCTGATGGAGAAAATCTCACTGGAAGACATTTACAAGGCTGTGAGAATGTGCGCTAGAAGTACCTTTTTCTTTCACATAATTACTCTCTAATTAACCATTAGTTATTCGATTAGCCCTTTTAATCCTTGAGTCATGGGTACGAGTTTCTAAATGGTGGCTTAGTCATTGGCAGCCCTGTGACGACTAATTAAAGGATGTGATGCACAAAGTGGCCCGCAGAGAGAAGTTTGAGAGGCAGGGTCATTAATTTGTAATAAAAATCGAATTATAAAATGGATAGTTCTGGTTTAAAAATCCGATTGGATGAGTCTTCAGTCATTGTAAAATGGCCGATATTCACACACCTGCAAGGCTGTTGTTAAAATTCTCTGTTGGACATATTTGTATGGTTGAGTAAACTTTACTAGAGGACCTTTGTGGGCTGCCCTCATCAAAGGATGGGGACAACAGGTCTTCTTTACTGGCAGGAAAAAGTGTATTTCAGAAGTACAGACACTTGTTATTTACTTGGGCCAACAAGCATTTAAGTTCATGCAAACTTCCAATACTAAATGCACAAAGTAACTAAAGGGTTAGTTCACACAAAAAACCTCTTCCGGAAGCTCAAACGTGCTGTGTAACACACGAGAATGAACCTCATTGGTTACACAGCATGTTTGAGCTTCCGAAAGAGGTTTGTTCTTGTGCTTCATTCAGGTTTGGTTGAGCTTTTGTATATATATATATATATATATATATATTTTCGCTGATCAGTGTGTATATGTGAGTAAAAGCCAAAATTAAATCTGTTCATCGTATAAAGCGATCAAGTCTCTTTGACTAAACCACTCAATTCATATAGATTAGTTTTACAATCTCTTTATTTACTTTTTAAATTGAATTGTATATATTTTTTTTTACTTTATTAATCATTTTATATTTTCATAATTTTGATTTAATTATGCTGTGAACAATAGTAAAATCACTGCTTGTTTAAATTTGTTTGTTGTTCTGCAAAAAAATGTGTGATAGTCTTTGACCTTCACAGTGCTTCTGTTGGTGATGGTGTTCAGCTTTCCAATTCCAATCAACCGTGGAGACACACACACAAAAAAAAGTCATTTTGAGCCAATGTACACAGAGCCATTGTCACAATGTGGTGATTTCTGGGACAAAATGGTCTCTTAATGAGTCTTGACTATTTGAAAGCACTGCACCAAAGGTTATGAAAGGCTATGAAAAGACAGCGAATCTCTCAAATATTTCTTCTTTCTGTTCACAGAAAACATCAGTCTGAGGTGTTCAGATTCTACCATTTATTACACTTATTACATTCTTAAATAAAAATGCTCCACTGAACAGTTCTTGCATAGATATCTTACAATACCAATTTAAAAAAGAATTATGAAACAGACCAGTAACAAAAATAAATTTCATCTTCTTCCTTAATAAAGAACATTACCATACTAACATTATATCATACAAATAATAATATTTTAAACACTTTGTACAGCAAAAGAACCAATAAAGAAAAACACACAAGGAAAGAACAGAATAGAAAAAAAAAACGGAGAGGAAGAGTGTGAAGATTACAGGAAGTGAGGGGGTGGAGTGTTAGTGATGTTGCGAGGGAAAGAGAGGACAGTGAATTTGAGGGTCCCTGCTCTAGCGAGAAACTACATGCTTCAGCCTACAAATGGCAAAATGTCGTCCTACTTCCATACAGATAAATCAAGATGGCACATAACTGTTCTATTTTTTTTTTTCTTTTTTTCTTTTTCAGACTTGTACCTGCTCTACCAACTGGTGGCCATCTGAAAGATCTGTGTTTGGATAAGAGAGAGCACCTGTAAAAGCATTGAGGTCTGTTGTTGGCCGGTTGCTCCCTGGTTAGTGATGTCTAGGGACATTCATAGGTAAGATTGTTGACAGCTGGTAACATATAACTGCAGGATGAAACTGAAGTGACTGCGCTTTCAGGAAGTGACCGTGGTTCTGCAGGTGCAGGGTGGGATAGAATGGGGGTGGGAGGTGAGGAACGCAAAAATCCAAAGGGAAAAACCTGGTGAAAACCTTACGTACTGACATATCAAGTTTGGACAAACACGGTTACAGATGCACTTCAAGATGCAGTATATCTCAAGTCGAATGAGTCCTTTAGAGTTCTCATATCTGTATGCGGGTGATTGGGAACTATATAGATGAGTATTTGCGTGTATACACAGAATAGCAGACTTTATTTTGATGCATCGTTGACCGAAAAAGACCATTAAAGTTGTGCCATGAATCTACAAGCTAAATCTAATAAGCTGAAGTATGAATTGTTCCCATGATCTTGTGATAAGTGCATCTTGAAATGCCACTAAATGTTATGTAGACAATCGACAGCAATGTCATTTAAACAGACTAAGCTAACGGTAACAATGAAGAGTGTTAGTTATGCAGTGAAATGTTGTTCCAATACGGACAATAAAAAACGAAAAAGTTGTCACCTCTGACCATTTATCATAAAATCCCCTTGTTGTGTTTCAAGCATCTTTTTGTATAAAATTTAAGCTGCCAAAAGCCTCTTTGAAGCAACAAAGCAAACGGCTTGGGAAGGGAGCTTCACTGGAAGAGTGCCCATATCTAGTACACTTAAAATTGTTCCCTTAGAATGTTTTCAAACATTCTTACTGTCATGAAAACACTCAGCCACAGCATTATCTTCGTTTTGAAGTCATACAGATAACTCGTGGTAGATAAGGTGGACTTCTGTACAGCTAAAATCGTGTTAGGAATTACGTGAACGATCGTTTTAAAGACGATCGCCTGGATGTTGATTTCTAAAGACATGCGTGACCTGCATTGACTATAGAAGCACTAGAACCGATGCGACTAATTCGCTGTTTGAATTTTCAAGGCTAGGTTCTAAACTCATCCTCAACTTCGCATTCAAACCATATTTTACAAGCACACGTACTCGACACCAAGCCAATGGCCACCTAGACGTTAAAGAACGAATCATGGGAAGCTGGTGAAGGGTAGAAGAGATACTGTGAGAATAAAATCGAACACAAAATTCTTCCTTCTCTCTTTCAACACCCAGCAGTTTATTTGCAAATGTGTAAATCTTTGGGCAAAGTATGTATCAGACGCCTGTGCAATTGACTGGCCTGCTGCTGTCGTTCCGAGAGTGAGAGATCGGGGGTTTTAAATGGCACTTGATATGTGATGGGATATGTATGGCATGTTGCCTGCTAATGAGTCTGATTGGCCTATTACATATTCATTTAGTAACGTCTGGAGCATGTTGGCAAAAGAAAGGATTTTCGTTTGTAATTTTGCATTTAACGTTGCTTCGCATTGTGTTTAAACAGACAATATTTATATGTTTATCTTCAGTGGTAATTTGAAGACTGGCTTCATTGTTTGTCGGTGTCAAAGAAAAAGATATGACGCTTTTTTTTGGTCTCTGCATTCCTGCTGTTATATCCCATATGGTGAGTAAAGGAATAAGCGGAATTGTCGTTTTGTCATGGAGCAAAAACAGGAGAGTAAAGTGGAAATTGAACCCTTTCAAAGCTTTAAAATTGATGTAACATGTAGAATGATGTACACTGTCTATAGTTGCCCCAATTGTGGGACATTAGACAATGTTATTATGACACTATAGCAATACATCCTGCTTGCTTGCTTGCTTTACAGAAACTCATACATACAATCGTCACATATACGAGCCGCTTCTCACGGAAAAAGTGCCACAAACCACAACTGATTGTACATTAATGGAGATGCACTGATTCATCCCCTATATTGTGTAAAATTTTGGCATGACTTTGCATTTCAATGGAGAAAATGACTTGGAAATAAAAGGAAATCAATTGAAAACGGCAACTGAAATCAAACGTGTAGTTGTGGTTAAACAAAAGTGACTGTGTGTGTGAATCTGTGTATGTGTGATAGAGGAGCTGCCTTCAGCAGGCCTAAAACCAAGAGAAAGGCACCAACCCTTCACTCTTAGGCAGTTCTGCACTGAAAGTTTCGGTATCGAACGTTAAGCTCTGGCGGTCCCCTGAGGGATACTCTGGGATCGTTTAGTAGAGTCTGTGATGACTACGAACATGTTACCGCTGAATCGTAATGGCTTTCAATCTCCCCTCCACCCTTACAGCCATTAAATCAATGCAGAAGAGGAGGGCCGGCAGGGAAACGCCTTGATTGCGACGCCACGGCAGGCTTCACAATCTTGGGAACGATGAAATATTTTTTGTACCCGCTATTTGGAAGCTGATTGTTAACACAGAGCTAGACCTAGGCTTGGTTTAGCATAATTTACTCAAGTGTATCAACAAGTTCTCGATTTAACGTCTGACGTCTGGATGGAACGCAATCCTACAAAACAACAATTGCTAAAACCCTGCTGTGAAGATTTCGGTGCAAAACAAATAATGCTGAGAGGCAAGCTGCGCATGTATGTGTGCAAGTGCGTGTATCCGTCTGAAAGAGGCTGCCATGCAGTGTTTTGTTTTAATGCTGTTCATTAACTTGGTAATTATTGTTCTACTTTTTTTCTTCGAGTTTTTCTCAGGAAAAAGCCAAGAGCAAAGAAACCATTCTGTCTGCATTGTGGTGTGTGTGTCTGTGTTAAAGAGTTTTTTAATGTATTTTTTTTTGTTTTGTTTTCTGCTTTTTTTCCCTCCAAGTTGTTTTTTGTTTTTATGATTTTTTTGTTTTGTTTTTGAGTTTTTATTTTTTGACTGTATGAAAAAAAGCACAGAGAACATTGAAAAAATCAGTGCAGACAATGGATACGAAACAGGCAAAGTTTGTCTGGGCTGATGCCACTGAGTTCTTTTGGATCCCTATCCCAGCAGGTGCTCTAATCTGAGAGTCAAACATCCTGCCAACTGTCCCTCCCCGCCATAACGTCTCCTCTGTTGGTCTCCTCCAGTGCACCGGACTACTACGTTCTTACATGGGTGCCAGCATCAACACAAAGCAAAAGAACTCTTTCCAGTGTCAAGAGCATCACACAAGGTCCATGCCGACACGCTCTGGTTCGCTTTTCCCGGATCAAGTCTGAGCAAAGCAAAATGAAAAATAGAAGACTTCTGTCCTTTCATACAAAGCCAGCAGTCCCCGTCTTTCTATTCCCATCTTATGCTTCAAACGTTTCATTTCAGTGCCAGATAGCAGCCACTGAACCTTGTGCATACTGAGAAGGGCTCACAGTTCCCTCCTGTTGCCCGTATGTGCACATTAATGCTTGTGTTCGCAAAGTTTTCACTTTTCAGAAGTTTAAGACATTTCAGCTCAGAAGGAAAACAAACCATCTTTTTAACAGTCTTTTTAAAAACAAAAAAACAACAAAACAACAAAGGCAAGAAAGTGTCGCTGCGCATCATTTCGGTCGCCCGTGAGTTGACGGGCATGAAGAGCAGAGAAGAGTTCGCTCCTGAGCGAAGAGTACGAGAAATCAGCACACATCCTGAGCGTTGCCGTATTTTTTGTTTTTCATTTTCCCCACGCAGAGACTGCTTCGGGGGCCGTGCATTGCGTTTGGCCGCTACTTCCATTGGTCACTCCTCAGAACGTATTGGCAATGTTGTTTTCTGTGTTTGGTTGCTTGCTGTATACGACATAGCTGCAGGTTGGTTATTGTGATGTGTCCTTGGAAAAAGAAAAAGAAGGAAGTTCCAGAATGTACAATGAACGTTGATTCTCTAGTAGAACCATTATGTTAAGTGATGAATGACATGTGCGTTTCGGTTTTGTACATGTAGCGTTTAGTCTACCGTCCCATGCTATTGGTGATTTACTGTACAAAAAGAGAATGAGGGGGAAAAAAAAGGTGGTGTTTGGCAGTGTCTGACCTCCAAGCTAATGCTCGGTAAGGCATAGCTAATCGCTGATGAAAAGGCTTTTGGACTGTCTTGAGAGGGTGTAGAATCCAACAACGCTTGCCCACGCTGCCTCGCATGTTCCTACTGGTGACGTTTGCGGCCAGACCCCTTGTGTGCACCCAAAGTCTGTTGTGAATGTTCCCGAATGGGCAGTGCACACATGTTCTTCTCTTCATTCTCACTCTTTTTCTCTCACTCTCTCTCTCTCCCGTCTCCCTTGGCCTTAGATATGTCGCTTCATGTGCAGAGCCAAGTGATCAGACCGGGAAAAACATCTGTAAATAGAGAAAGAGAGAGAGAGAGTTAGCTTGGAATCACTTAAGGAAAGAGAGTGATGATTGTGCTAAAGAGGACCACAGTCTAAGTTTCTTGGAAGATGTGTGGCAGCTTTGCAGATGGAACAGAGAAAACAACATTTGGCATTTGGGAAAAAAATGAATTTTTAAGCATAGCCAGCTTTTTGCTCTAAAACTGGTGACAGATCGTTTTGAATGCGTATCTTGCCAATGCAGTTAGCAGCAAAGCCTGTGCTGAGCCTTGCGCAAGAAATAATTTTTTGGGAGTATGACCACAAATCACAGCAACCCTGTTTGGCTGGAGGTGATATGGTATTGTTTAAACTGTGTGGCTTCATTAGGTATGTAGCACTTGAGTCATAGCGGTTGTTTTTTGTAGTGGGCCATGGGCTTTTTTATGTCATCATCAATTAAGCTCACATGTAACCGCTGCTGGTAGGAGTAATACATAACAGTGCTTAGAAAATACAGTGTTGTGATGCCATTTCTACTTTACATTTATATGGCTATGAGGATTACTGTATTACAGCCAAAAAAGTGTTGAAAGTGAATCTTAACTGGAATGAATAAAAACTTGGAGAGTTGGAAAGGAGTGGAGAATTATAATTTCAATTTGCCTCTGGCTGTATCCATTATTAATTAGTCGAGAGCCAGAGTGTTAACTCCTCTGTTGCTTTTTGGATGGGAAGCAGCCAAGATGTAAAATGGTGTGGGTGGAGGGTGTGTATATATACAGGTATACACAGCTGGTTTTCAAATGAGTCATCTTAAGGTTTCTCTACATTATATATCAGTCGGACGGTTTCTGGTTTTCCCCAGTTGCTTCGCAGAATTCTGTTCTGAACATTGAACAAATTTACCATCATTCTCTTAATATTTTCTCTCTTTCTTTGTATGGCTCTTCAAGGAAAATCTTTCAAGCTTATTTCCAATGACTAGTAATACTTGTATGCCCAGTGGGGGACTTAATGTCTATCGAAGGCAACAGCTGGGTTTTAGAAGTAACAATCCCATATGTTTGATAAAAATGATTACATAGAAACCTTTTAAGACAGACATACCATAAGGTTAAATAAAAACCGCTGAAATATTACAATTACTTGACATTGTCCAGGTGAAAAATTGAAGCACACTACCCATGAATCTGGAAGAGGCAGAGCCAACAATTGGACTACAAATACATTTTTTATATAATGTACCATTGTTTTTGCCATACACAGTTCTTCACGGGATTGTAGTTCATTCCCTCATAAAAACCAAAACCACAAAATGTGTAATATTGTGATTTGTCTCTTTGTTGGTTTAGTTGTATTTTTTTAGGATTATTTATTTTTTTTTAATTGGGGAAAAGTATTTAGATCAAAGGCCAATGAAAATGTGAGTGGTTACTTTTGCATTGCGACAATTAAGCACATTTATACCTAACCACTACCAGCACCTCAGTAACAGTTTTCTTTATTTCTTATACTGTTTAGTTTAACACAGCTGGACTGCAGTATTGACCAATCATCATCTGGCAGTGGATTTGCATTATGTGAATGACAGATGTACATTTCACTTTAGGTATGTGATTTTTTTTTGCAGAGCAGGAAGACACTGTATATTACACTTGGTTATTTTTTTGTTTTTTATTTATCTAGGTGTAAATAAGGTTTTGTGGGTGTGTGTATGTGTGTGTGTGTGTGTGTGTGTGAGTGTGTGGAGGTAGGGTAGAGCGACTGGACAGATGGTCCTGTGACTCACTGTAAGTGGCTGCTACACCAGCTGGCACACCCTTAGATCTCATAACCCCTCCCCCCACCTCTCACTCAACCCCTCTCAACACCCGACAGGGGGCTGTGCTTGATTAGGCAGGATTAATGATGCCCAATACACTTGTGTGTATGTGTGACTGTGAGACAGTATGACTGTGTATGTGTTGGCTGACTGTATTTACTGTTAGACTGCCCTTGACTGTAGCTACTCATAACCCATTGTGATGGTAACACGTTTGTGTAATTACACCTAGCTGAGAAATACCCTAAAATTTACCTATAGTTTTTTTTTAGTTTAGTTTGGTATCAGTAATTTTAGTCAGCACTAGTTTTTGATTAATATTTAAATTTAATTCTTAAATCACTGTTGTGGACTTGAGGTTGCCTCAGAGTAACCATCTCTGTAACTTAAGACTGATACACATGTCTGACACTATACCATAAATCATGGAAGAAATGCTGTATTATGTATTGATTATTCTATTCTATTCTACTCTCTAATGGCATTGCCACATGTCTGCAGCTGCCTTAGTTTAATAACACATGGACATTTAAATACAATTGAATAAAAAGCAGTAGCTAGCTATTCAACTCAACTGCAATGACACCTAGACAGTTTTAAAGGTTTTGACAGTTCATTCGGCAAACTGATAAGGAAGATCAGCTCTGTAACAGGTCTCATCCTGAACTGACTGGAGGCATTGCCAGAGAAGAGGACAGTTCCAAAATTAAAGACCATAATGGGCAGTTTTGCACATCTTTTCAACGGCATGCACTCTGAATCACCTTTAGCCCCTGGCTTATTCCATCCAGATTCAACTAGGCATCCTTCCTGCCATCGGACAATTTCAATACAGTCTCCAGCCATTGCTACACATTACTCTTGATTGTTCTCCCAGTCAAGGGTAATAATAAGGGTAACTCTTTCACATCCCAGCAGCATCACTGTTCACACTAGTTTTTTCATTCTATATTCACCCATAATGCAGTGCACAACCAAAAATGGATGTGCTTCCCCAAGAGGTTCTTCAAGGTTTAGTATTAAAAGCGAGAAACAGGAGGGCTCAATTTATAAATGCTTTCCAGGGAATGATGGGGATCTGTGTGTGGGATTCTGCAGCAGAACTAAATTGCTTAGGCTAGACTCCAAATTCAGAAGATTCCCTTGTTTATTACCTGACAGGGAGAAAGAATTGTCAATGTAGATTTGCTTATCCAATCTAGCTCCTCCTCCTTTTGTCATGCAATAGCTGCCAAACATTGAGTAATGAGTGTAGGGACACAGATTTCCCCATGCCTTCCCCTAGAGAGTTCATGTGCTTGGCTGCGCCTGAGGGAGAACGGCGCTGTTCAGGTGTCGGCAGCAGTCTGCAGAACAGAGGCCGTCCCAGCCGCAACTTGTCCGCTGGGAACAGTGGAGCTTCATTGTGATGGAACAGCAGAAAAATGTTCAATGGACAACTTTCAAAAGGCTGCGGCAAGGTTGGTTTGATGCCGACGGCGAGACAGGGAGCCGTGTCTAATTGTGCTTCCACCTGGAGCTGGCTCAGTGGGCACGCGGCCTCCACTGTGTAATTGCTGCCCGCATGCCAGGCACGAGTGACAGCTTCTTAATACTGTCACCTGACAGGCTATCATTCTTTCTCCCCATGCTAATGCAAATCTCCCTTTTTCTCTGCTGTTTCTGTGTCTCTTCACCTCTTTATCACCATTGACAACACACGTTCACTACGCTGCCTCTGCATAACGTGTGTGTGCTCATGCTAAAATATAGCCCATAAGATTTAAACAGGGTTCACACAGTCATGAGGGAAGTTGTGATTTCCAGACTAGAAATTTCTATGAATTTCTCCCTGACTTAGTGTTTAACTAAGTTAAACATGCAGACTGTTTAAATATAAGCATATTTATGCTCCGCTTAATTGCTCTTTGTGAGTGCAATCGCAACCCTGAGCAATTCATTGAAAATTCTTGGCAAAATCATGAACATTCAGTGGTCAAAATGTGTGGGAACATTGTTTTAAATAATTAGTAAGAATCTCAATTTGCATACTTATATGTAGTCAAAGCATAGGACTTTGCTGGTGATTGCAAAGTCAGTATTTAGTCCACAGAAAACTTTGTTGTATACGGTTTCCATTTGCATTTTACATCTAGCTACATTTATTGTAGTTCATTACTACGAAGTGTGCATTTATGAGTGTGTACTTTCTGTGCCACTAGCATAACTACACAAAATTACAAAATGTACTATTAAAATGTGTTTCTTGGACACTCTGTTGTCTGCCATTGGTTGGGAAAAAGTTATGGCTGCCGTAAACTGTGGCTTTCAGCTTGGGGAACCATCTAGGCAAGTACACCTGTTTTAAATGTATAATTATTTGGGACACACTAATTCTAATTATGCATTTAAAAAGTGGGAAGTATGTAGAAATGCACAATATATTGGTACTATATCAGTTATCAGCAGATATTGGAGATTATCAGCCTATATTTAATTGTGCATGCTCATTATCTCTATTTTTACTCTAATTTAAAATTAATCTTTAAAAATGCTAATAATTTAATATCACTGTTAAATGTAATCTTTAACAAATCTAAATTAATATCCATTTTTTTCATACTGCACATTAAAATTGTGATGCCAAATTCAAATGGTTGATTTTTCGCTTTTAGTGTTTTTTTCTTTATACTAAATAAATTAATATTTTTTCATAAATAAATTAATATTGCTAATTTTTCTGTTATCTGCAATAACATCAAAATAATTGTAGGTTTATTGTATCGATCAGAATTTCAATATCAGTGCATCCATAATAGAATGCAAAGTGTGACTTACTGTTACTCTATACACGCCCTAAAACAAAAACTTACAGTATGCTGATATTTCAATATTTGCAGTAAAAAAAAGAAAAAAGAAAATCATCAAATATGCTTTGTCTTTCCGTTAGAGCTCTACGTGCATCCATTTCCTCCTGTGCCCTCCCCAGCTCTTTTATATTAGTGTTATATAACTTTCTTACCATGGAATGCACACCCATGCCTTTAACTTCTCTTTCTCCCGACACTCAAGCCACATTGTGGGCATATGCTGTACCAATGGGAGGATGGAGGAAAGTGGAACAGGATGTGAGAATGAGATATTCACAGTAATTCGGTAATGGGTATCACAGGACCAGACTCTGAATGAGTTATTCAGCAGGGAACTGGGACTGTACTAACTTCCAAGTCCGATGTAGTAGTGCTATGTGCATGCCATCAGAGAAAATTCGAGAAAACAAGAGTGAAGGGAGAGTTTGGTCTTGTGGTCTCATAACTAGAGGAATTTGTTTATGGGCACTTGAGGACTGTGGACTAGTGTTTTTGAATGTGTAGAGGTGTTAAAGAATTAAAAAGGGTTAAATGTGCTCATACATTTTTTGTGAGCTAGCTTTGCAGGTTTTGCAGTGTCTCTTACCTGTCGCAGTGGTTGCACTTGAAAGGTTTGGCACCAGTGTGTTTGCGGTAGTGCCTCGTCAGTTCGTCGCTTCGTGCAAAACGCCATTCACAGCCTTCCCAGGAGCATTTGTAAGGCTTCTCACCTGCATGCACAAACACACATAATTTAATCCATGCTTCACCATTCACACACACCTGTACACAGATGGTGCACCTCTGGAGCGAAACAGCCACTGTGCCACTGTGAGCACCGTCAGCAGTTCCGTTATGAACATCATTCATTACCGTTTCTCTCAATCACACATCCCAGCCATCCAATCAGATTGCTTGCTTTCTCTCCCAGTCAACCAATCACATGTCTGTAATGCAAACCTCCTGTATTCTCAATAGTCAAAATGTGAAAAATGTTGCCTTCTCAGGCAACATACGGAGGATATAATTTTCACAAAAATTGATTCGATCAAAGGGTCATTTTCCACCTTTTCTTAAATTGAAGAGGGGCTGCCTAAATGTGCTCAGTCACCATAACAGAATGAATTCATAACCCAAAGTCAAGTATCCAAAATGAAGCCATTTGTGTTAAATGTTCTCCACCCTCCCATTGAGCTCTGAAATTCAATTGAAGTTAAACAGATGGGAAAGGAGATACCAATTGTTCCACATGCTGTACTTTTATGCCTCAGATTTAAAATATGGCCATGAGTGAGGGAGGAAGGGGGGTTTCAACACCCGAAGCGAGGGTCCCGGCACAGTGGCAGTGTTCCTGGGGAAAAGAACTGGCTTCAGCCTGGGGCCTGGGTGGGAATGGGGAGGGTGTTGATGGCACTGATTCAGATCTGGAGGTGGTAATGATAATTGGGGTCTTAATGACACTTAATGGGAAACAATGCCATATTCACAGTAAAAGAGCTGCCAGCTACTCCAGCAAATGCTGTGTGCAGTGCACCAATCTTCCCATCTAGAGTAAAGCTCCATTAAAATGGAAGTTTCTCCATTGGAAATAGTTGTTGACTAAGTTGATTCTGACCACACTTCTAAACTCAGTTGACCACCAAATAGGGGGGTGGGGCACTTTAGATTCTAAAGACCATTTGATTGGACAGAAAATTTGATGAGAAGCTGAAGTGCAGGGTGATATCAAAATCGTTGATTCGTATTGGTGGAATTGGGAGACTAAGATTTTAAAGCTTATATCTTTTAAATGCAATTTTTTCCCCCCATTGTTTTGGACCACACTAGCTTATAGATAACAGTAAGGCTAACAAATTCATACTAAAAGCCAAAAAACTTCCATTTTGATTTCATGGCAACTTTAAAATAGTTAAAATAGTAAAGTTTGTCAAGACATGATACTGATGTTTGGCTTGACAAAGCTTTGTCTGAAAGTTATTTGTGTGTGTGTGTGTGTGTGTGTATGTGTGTGTTTTTACAGTCACAAATAGCCTAGCATTGCTAGGCAGTTTCTAAGGTTTTCTAAATGGTTCCTTTGGCATTTCTGTGGTGGTTGTAGTATGCTACTATAGTGGTCTTGGATAGATAGTTAAAGGTGTATATAGGCAGACTAGATGGATAGTTGGATAGACTGGTGGATAGATGAACAGATGTATGTATGTATGGAAGGCCAGATGGATGGGTAGATTATTGATTTTTGATTATTGATAATGACTAATCATTCATTTATTTAATTAACAGTCCTACTAAACCTGCCTTACTTGAAAGACCATACCAACAAGTTTAAACTAGTTTGGACCAGCATAGAAATTTATGCTAGTCTTTCAGCAAGGATGTGCCTAGACCTCCACGACTGACTCTGGATACTGACGAAGAAAATCATAGAGAGGAATGGAAATGATTACAGTTATTTTCTTTTTTCTTTTGTAAGGAAAATAAGATCCAATAAGATGTGCGGAAAATGGAAGGTATTCGCTTTCGCAATATTTCATATCCCAAAAAATGCATGCAGTGGTTATGAGCACACATATCACTGTTATAAAATCAAAGTCTGTTCATCTATTTATCCGGTCTCGTTTTTTAGCTTTATGATGCAAGATGAAGTAAAGGATGACATAATGTCGGGTTTACCACTACGTTGCTCAGACTGTCCTGGAAGTCTCTTATGATGCAACATAAAGTAAAGAATGACACAAGCAGTAGTGACGAGGAAAACGATTCCACGTAAGATGCCTGACCAGTACCTCTTTCCTTTCCCCATAGACATTTTTTGGCTTTTGATAACAAATAGAAGAGGATTTTTAAATGTAATACAATGTACTTGGCCTTTTTTCACTAGTTCACCTCTGGGAATATTGCAAACAAGCAGCGGGCCTTCTTTGACATCTCTCATCTTTCTCTGCCAGGCAAGACGCGCACAGACAAACAGCAGGTCAAAGTGCCTTGAGGTTTATTTTATTATGTTTGCCTGTCCTTGAGCTCCTTCAATTTATAAAATCAGTTGGAGAAAATATTGCCATGTCTGCTCTTGTGTCTGTGACTGCTACAAGTGTGCAGGAAGAGCATCTCTCTGTCATTTGGAGAGTGGCGGGGCCGCAGGTGTGAGACGGCAAACGTTTCGCACTACACTCACAATAATTGGCCAAAGACCCCCTTGCGCTTGCTCCATCCTTATGCCGTAGCCCCCTTCCTCCCCCTCTTTATTTCGTTGCCTCTCTTGCTGTCTGACAGCAGCGAGGCAGGCTTGGACCTGCAACCACGGCAACCATAACGCAGGCCAATTATAACTTGGAGAGTCATGGATGCATGATGGAGTCGCCTAGCAACCAGCCGAGAGAGGGAGAGAGAGTGTTTAAAGGAGAGAAGAGAAAGAGAAAGAGCCATTCAGTCGGTGTGCAACCTATGGACACTCCGCAATACCAACCAATTATTGCTTGCTTTAGATATGCATGATGTAGTTGCCTGGCAACCCCAACTGTACCCAAAGAGGGATGGGAAAAGGTGGGATTGATTTGGCATATTGGAGCTTCAATTGGTATCTAGAGCTGCAAATAATCAACCTATTACAGTCTTTTGATATGGTCTCCTAGCAACGGACCCCCTCCAAAACCGAACCTCCTTCCCTCGCACCAGTGTCCTAGGTGTGTATGGTGCGGTTAATTACATTTCCTCAGGACAGAGTGCTGGTAAGCTATTATTGTCTCCGAAGTTTAGATTTGAGAGGTAGGGCCCAATTATCATCCATTCATTTTGTCCCCTCCTGTGGCTCATGTTGCATTTCAAAATGAGCTCTCAGATTCTAACCCATTTTTATCATCCAAATCCCATTCAGGGATGTGTTATTAACTTCAGCAAACACTGTTGACAAAGCAAAGCAGGACCATGTCATTACCACAGGGCTCCACGGCTGCATTTATGAGTGTAAATGATTGCGTGAATGTGAAAAATTACTTTACTTCTGACACACAATCAGATGTATTAGATGTATATACATTAATAAAACTCCCTAATGCAATTAAAACAAAATAAAAGCTCCATAATGCATTTAACCTTATATGTATGCCTTGTATGCCAAATCAGAGATCCATTTCTCACCAGAATTATGTGAGTCATAATGTGAAATTATTTCTGAGTGTAATAATTTGGTCATGCAGATGTTTCTAGGTAGCCCTTTGGGGGTGTCCAGTCAAATCCAGCCATAAGATTTATTTCACCAAGTGATTAAGGCATGCTTAACAACATCTGTCTTTTAGCCAATAAGGTAAGCCTACTGTGTGATGTGTGTGTATGTATGTATAAATGAACATTCATATATATTATATATATATTTCATATGATATGATATATATTATGATATGAATGTTCATGAACTTCTAATCTGTTAAGCATCCTATTTTTATCCTTATGTTTTATTTTTTTCAAGACAAATGTTATTCATATGGGCATCAGTCAAGTCTGCTGTTGTTTATTGCCATCTCTCAGGTTAGCTTAAAGTATTGAAACTGAAAAAAACGTACAACATTTTCTGAATTCTGTAGACATTTTTCATTTACTTTTCAGGGTCATGAGTGCTTCTAAACAAACATATTAGCATAGAGTCCTGTAGCACGTAAGTTTCTCTTAAATCCTGTTGTAATTTTAATCTCCATTTTAGTAATCTATGGAAATGATAACCGAAAGAACAGGATTAAGGTAATTAAAAAAATAATAAATCAGTCTTGTAATAAATACATAATGTGATGATCCAGCAAGCCAAAATGTTCCTTCAGGGTTTTTATTTTCCACTTTTTCATGCTTATTGCTTATTTCCACCGATCTTCAAAAGCGAAAGCAGCATTGATACGCTAGAATCAGCCCAAAAGCGATTAGCACTACTAGCTCTCACAGGAACCTGTCGAGTCAACAGCTGGCCACAGGGGCCAGATACGCTGCATTGAGGCCACTGTCACAGTAGGTTTCGGGGCCACAGCAGAGTGCAAAACACTCTCAGGTTCAGCGAGAGGGCAGAAACTACGGCACTAGAGCGTGCAAGCTCGAATTAGCCTGGAAACAAGATTCAGCTCAGTCAGTCTATCAATCATCTTGCAATTACTGACTGCACTGGCAGGTTTTGAATGGTGCGGCTAGGCTCATTTTAGTCTGAGATTAAGGTGCAGGAGAGAGAAAACCAGATAATTTGCTTTGGGGCTGTGCTGCAAAAATCTAGCTTCACAAGATCTCTTATGGCCCTTCTATAGTATCAGAACCTTGGCAAAGAAGATTTTCTGAACTCTGAAACTATCTTGTTACATGCAGAATTAGACTTTCAATACCAGAAGCCTCTCTCCAGGAAAGCTAAATGCTATATGTGGTATTAAATGCTAAAACATATATGATATGATGTTATTGGTGCAATTAATCACCTGTATGTGTCCTCTGGTGTGCCTTTAGGTGGGAGCTTTTTGTGTAAACCTTCCTACAGCCATTAAACTGGCAACGATGGACCCTCTTTTTGTTCTCTGGGATGTCTCCTCCGCCAACTGTTCCCAGGCCTCCTTCTCCATCGCTCTGTGCACCACGATTTGGTGGCGAAGGTAGCGAATGCGTCGCCACTAACTTTGCTGCCCCAAGTCCGACTTTCTTGGCCACCAGTTTCAGCGTAAGAGTGCCATCAGCTGTGGCGGTAAGAGTCTGCGTGGGCTTGACAAGATGGCGTCCCAATTCCGGGGAGGAAGGTGGCGTGAGGGAAGTGACTGCGTTTAGCTGGGCGGGATTAACTCCTCCGCTGGCTTCTTTTAGCCCTGCGTCAGTACTCTTGGTGTTGGCTGGGGCATGGAGGTTTTTGGGAAGGGATACCAGCAGAGGTGGGGGGCTGGGCTCATCCGATAAATTGGGCAGCAGAGGGTCCATCAGGTCCTCGTCGCTGTCTCCCTTCATGAAGGCAGGCGTAAGGAGGCAGTCAAGTTCCTCGTCGAAGAGTTCCGAAAGCCTTTTGGGCTCCGTCTGTAGGTACCTTTCCAGTTCCAGACATGTCTGCAGGAGAAACAGAAATGCATAAAAATGAGACAGTAATACTTAGAATACTCTCAAGTCCAGTGACGTTTATGAAGGGAAAGCTAATCATCTAATAAATGCAGTTACAGCTGAACATTTCACAGTGAAAAATGTGGCTTGTCAACATGTTTCCAGTTTGTGTTGGTTCAGTTGGTCGCACTGTGGAAATTGTAAACGACTACATCTGCTACATAGGGACTTTTGCACAGAAAAATTTTTGAGTGCAGCTGGGGGGCAAGATTTTCTGGGAGAGAAGCTGAACATCCGTGGAATTTTTATTACACTCGCTGTGGTTGAGGGAATAGTATTTATCTATGTAGCGTAGGTTATTTCGTACGGTGCTTATTGAGCGAGAAATGACCATCTTATTACTTAAGATACCTTTCCCCTCACTCTGGTTTTTCCTCTGATGAATACTTTGGCAGACAGAGGGAGGACGGAAGAGAAAGACGGCACTATCATGGCTCACTGACTGCTCACTCAGCAGTTTCTTTTTCAGTGGTTTAACATTATTGTTCCCCAGTCACAGTGGCCAGTTTGGATATTAGAGAATTCTGTTCAGTGTGTTGCGGTAAAAGCACTTTGGCAGTCAAATGGCAGTAGAGTAAACCTTCCAGCTCTTTACTTCATGTCAGCTTTAAATTACAGTTGCTGTACATGCTCTATCTTAACTTATGTAATTTCCTTTAGCTCAGACTTAAATAATTTGTCCAAAATGAAGGCATTTCCTAGCATCTGTTGTTTGCTGATAAGTAAAATAGACTAAAAAGTGCAGCTTAATTGAAATATGCATACGCATACAGGGGGTTTTCAAACTAGGGTTTGGGGGCTATTAGGGAATCTGCAAAAAACTGAGAAAAATATTTTACAATGTGTATTTTTCAAAGTTAATTATTATTAATTTAAAAGACTTATTTAAGCTAAATGTTTTTTTTGTTTTTTTTAAATGGTCAATTTCAATATTTTCAAGATAAGATTTGTACAGTTTGCTTTAATACAATGACAATATAAAAAACAATTATTTAATTTTGTCTTGAGTGTTATCACTCTTAATATTTTTCTAACAGCATACATGGGTTTTTATACATGGAAAATATATTAATACATGAAAATATATCAACATCAAAAAGTTTGAAAACCACTGTGCATACCGGGATTTCTTTGAGGTTATTATTTCAGACTAAACACAGAAAAGTGTAAGAAACAGTATTGGATACATTTCTAATCCCAGCTACTGCTTAAGTGAAACACTGACCATTCAATTTACTTGAAGCCAAATGGTTCCTGTGTACTTTCTCTGACCTCACTGGTGACACAGAAAGAAAGGCACTAATACTGTAGCTACAATTTGACTCATGTTATGCAATACAGCACAGCCTTCAACGAAGACTAAAATAACTGAAACCCAGTCCACTGCAGCAGCTACAATTCACCACTGCAAGCTCTGCCCGTCAGCTCTGCGTTCATTTATGATTCTGAGCACTACCTGGAAAGTGCATGAATTATCCATGCACTGAAGATTTTTTTAGCCATGTTTTAGCGAACGGGAAATTTAGCAACCAAGAGGGATCATGCATCTCTGAAATTATTCCATTCTTGTGCATTTTGTAGGTCTTATTACTTTAATAGATCCTCTAAAGACATACCCAATCTGCATTGATAAGCACAGAGCAGCATATGGATAAATTCTTTATGTAATGCAGCTTAAAGCAACATGCCATTAAGAGATGGCAGAGGGTTGAAAGAACTTGGCATAAGCACACTATATTTTCACACACATCTGAGCAACCACATGAACAAGAAAAAGAAAATGTAGATGAGGTGAATTGACTCTTCTGGACTGGCTGCTAGTGTAGAAAGCCCCTTGCGCACTGAGCTCCATCTATTATAAATGCAGTGCCAGGGGGTTCGCATGCAGCGCTAAGAGCCAATGTCAGACAAAGAGCAGGCAAAGAGAGGCGAGGGGGAGAATCGCAAAACTGTTATTAGCAAATGTGGATGCAGTCCAAGTTAGACACAAAGGGGAAATTATCGCCAATCTCAGAGTCAGTTCCTCTCGCTGTCTCCGCTCCCTGCTTGGATAATAAAGTCGGCACATTATCTAAACTAATGTGTTTATATCTCCACCCGCATCTAACAAAACAGACTTTTTTTTTCGCACCCTCTCTATTTTTGAGGTTGAAATTATGATGATTTTTCGCTCATACAAATAGATTTTAATTAAGCATTTTGGCTTTCATCAGATGTCGTTTGAAGTTCTACCTCTTGATGCAAAACCGATCTCTCTTCTGCGCTCCTCTCTCTCTCTCTCTCTCTCCCTACACAGCATGCGCTGATGACTAATTAGCCACTCAAACGACCCAGCAAAGAGAGGCTCTTTATTCAGTTAATTTGCTGATGGGAAGCCTAAGTGTGTATGTGTGCGTCTGTGTGCTTGTATGTGTGTAAGATGTAGTTACAAGAACAACACTTGAGTTAAAAGTGCCATATTTATACATTTATTTAACATTTTTTAGGACCGTATGAAGTGCTGCTGCTTTATTCCAAAAAGGGTTTTTAGAGTGTAATGCTTTTCATACCTGCTGGAAAAGCAATCTTAATCTTAAAACAGCCCAAGCATGTTCTTAGCTGGTTGGTTTTCAGCTAGTTTAGCAAGTCACCAAGCTGGTCTTCAAAGCTGACCAGCTGAAAATTGTCCCAAATCCCTTTTAAACCAGCCAGTAGGCTGGTTTGACATGGCTAGGGGACCAGCAAACCAACTTAGGCTGGTTTAAGATGCTTTTTCAATAGGAACAGGAGAACCTAAACAGGTTCTATGGTTCTACTGGTGCTTCAAAGAACCCAGAAGAGCTTAATTTGTTCCCCTTTTCCACCAATATGCTGAAACATCAATAATATAATGAAACATCAATAACTTGTTTTTTATTTTTGTTTTGTAATTATAGTCAGCTCAAGAACCATGTATAGTCAAATGGAAACCGAGAAAAGGGTTCTTTGAAGCACCTAACATTTTTAAAGATTGTATGTCAGGCAGAAATATGAGCAGACCAGTTGTTCCTTCCAGCAAAACCTGTCCTAAGCTCTCGCAATGTTTTGTTCAATAAAGCACAAGCATTGTCAATGATCTTGCGATGAAATCTGTCTATATGCCATCATTCCGTCCCCTGCAGTGTTCATAATTTACCAGGGTGCTGTGATTCCACTATGGCCATTAGCACTTTTATGACCATAACCATACCTTAGCTAGACTGAATATGCGTCCTTCATGTATTGAAGGGCTTTTGGCCTGTTTGCACACCGCATTCATTTATCTATATTATTTCAAGTATTTTTTTTTTAGGGATGCGCCATGGCTGCTGCATGATAACCTCTGTAATGACACAACAATTACCTGGGAACCCTCGGAGACAACTTGTGCCAAGTGACACACACTCACCATCAACCTCAGGAAGTGTTTCGAAACTCTATAGCCCATAAGGACCTCCCTCCAGGATCTGTCTATCCATGCACCGAGAGAGATACCAAGCCGCCTGCAAATTTGCAGTCAGAGGCATATCCTATCTGTCCCGATGACATATAAACCATCATCACAGCAGGGTGGACATCAGAGTCATCTGAGGCCCTCACCGTCATGGATAGGATTTCACGGATCTTGCGTGCCTTTTCAACTGCTCTCTCTGTTTGGTTCCTGCACCTCGCTGGCTGAGCTCAGGGAGGGGAGCTGTCACTGCTGTCCTGGTGCTGGAGTGTTGGGGTGAATAATGGAGGGGAGGCTGACAGGGGTCCAGGGAGGGGGAAGTGAGTGTGGAAGAAAACAGCTGTCAAACACACACACTAGAGTGAAGCTTGAATCTCTTCACTTCATCTACTGTCATCGTCCCATCCCCCTGCACCCCCGCTCTTGGACTCCTGACATTTAGACAATACAGTTACAGCATGGGGCTGTGCAGAGTTTGTGATTTACTGCAGACCTCAGTGTGCGTGTGTGTATTGAGGATGGCCAATTGATAAGTGGCCATAAAGCCAATGACTACAATCTCTTACAAGCAGACATCCTAACAAAAGGGCCAAAGCATGAAAAAGAATCTCAGTAAAGCAGTTAATAACCAATAGAAGAGCCCTTATGTGAAAAGTAAACATCAGTGTGGTACGATCCTGAGCGGCTGCCGCACCTCCTTTTGATCTCGCTCGTGATTCTTCCCATCAAAGCAAGTACAGTCAATAAACGGCCGCTTCCATCGCAACCACACTCTCACAAAAGAGATGTCAGCAACTTGTTAGGAGTCTACAGAGACACGATTGCATCTGAAAATGTAGCCCTAGCCTTTCCACAACCCGTCACTCTCACTAAACTGCAACATTTGGACAACAAACAATTTGTGTGGCTAGCAATTGCACCCGACACCTGCAGAAAATAGTCGTATGCTGCTCGCCAAGAAGTACAACAAGAGAAAACATTGGGATATGGGTCAATGACATGATATATAATATATATATATATAATTATATATAATATATAACTATATTAATTTAGTCAAATATACAAATATACATTTTTTTATGGAGGCAAAGGCAAAGTTACTGTAATTCAGTTTGTAAAATGTCATGTGGGGGGCGACTCCCTAAAAACTTGTGCAAATATTTATGAATTAATTTGTGATATTTGTAAAAAGTTTTTACCACAATTAATACCATAATTCATATTAATGTTTTTTAAAAATATATATATTTTATTAAATAATTAATATTTGCGCATTCACAAGTATTCCAGGTATAAGGAAAAATATTTTTACTTGGTGGTTACAGAACATGGCATTTGAAACTACTATATAAGATATATACTATAAGAGTGTTTTATTTATTTATTTTAAATCATATGAAACCAACATAATGCAAAGAGTACATTTCTAAAACTGCACATTTGTTTTAAACATTATTTTTTTCTTTTTCTTTTATTATAGTTACTTGTATGTCATTGACCCATAACACTAAACAAATAAAGGAAATCCAACTACTTCTACTGGCCTTCATCCACTTCTACTGTTTTACTACTACCTACAGCAGACTCGCCCCCTGGCCCCCTCCTATGAAATTTTAATCAGCGGTCTGTGATGGAGTGACTTTTTGCAGACTCTCCCGCTGTGTAATAGCCCTCTTTTTTTCCTGTCTCTGCACCTGTGTCATCTCTCCCTACCCCCTCTTACACTTCCACCTCCCCCTTTTTGCCAAAACGGTGGGGTCCTCTGGAACACACAAACACACACACACACACACACACACAGACGTTCCCGAGCATGGCAAGGCAATTAGCGCCCGGGCGCCTCTCCTTGGTCCCCTCTGCCCCACTTCGGCCTAGTCAGTCTGATAAACGCAGATTATAAAATGAATGAATGGCACTGACACATGTGGGAGATAAATGCTAACAGCTGTTAGCAGGGACAAGACAGATATGCTCTTTTAATTTGGGTGGATAATTTAATCCCGTTTCCCTTGGCCCTTGGCCACTGTTGCAGTGGATGGAAGCTCATCGCAGGTCGTTTGTCAAGTCAGGGTCCCTGTCCTCCAGTGTGCAGCATTTGTTTGCTGAGGAAAAAGATGTAAGATAGAGGATACAAGAGAAACGTTTTACTTATAGCAGGCTGAGAATTTCTGCCAGTCAGCCAGTAGTTTGAGGGTGTATTTACACATGTAAAATCACATACTTTCAGCTTATCTGTTTGTTTGTGCAGCAGAGAGCGATCTTGAAAATTGTGTCATTTTGGTGAGAAGTATGATGCTTGAATGCCATGGCTAAACCATTTGTCATTCTTCAGTGATGTGCTAATGGCCACCTGCCACCGATTTCTCCACTGCTGCTTTTGCTGCATAGCTGAAGAGTAGACTGAGATGGGTTATATAGATTGGAGCTGACTATCTGTCATTGGGAGAACGCTGGTAACATGTTAAGAATGATCCATTTTAAAGATCTCTAATATCCCGTTTCTGCCAAAAGAGACCCAAAAACCCCAGGAGAAAACAATGCAGCTCATGCCGTGGTGAAATTAAAATGAGCAGAGCTGCGGTATGATGGCAAAAAATAAAAAAGGGCCAATTACTCACTGAGGATGGTGTCCTATTAGCGAGTTGGCAAAACTGGACACTCGGTGACGAATGGGCCACAGCAAATAAGCCTGAGGCTCTGGCAACCCAACTGCCTGAACATTTCCAGGGCCAGATTTACTGAGCAGCTCTTTAACGGAAGAACCTCTGCCCCAGATTTCTCTGGAGAAAAAGACTTGGTTTTGTGTCATGCATTTACATATAGGTTTCATTATTGTTGTGGTTGCCTGGGAACCAGATGATATTTAAATCCCTTGTGTATATCTGCAAATGTAACTTGCATGGCTTGTCAGGGAGGCATTCTGCACAAACAAAAAGCCAGATTCGGTAGGCTTACGCTGCAAATGTATCTACACAGGCTTGTCATCAAGTTGTTCAAAACCACCTCTGCACTACACAGGGTCGCTCTTTTAGAAACAACACAACTTGATTACAAACAAGTGGCATTTATATAATAGCAGTGTAGTTCTTCATTATGGCATTTCAAATTGTACATCCTAATTTTAAATTATACCTTACAGTGAACATTTCAATGCTGTAGCTATGCTGAGTAAAACCTGGCTTCAGTAGCAGGGATTTTTTTCCATGAATATTCATTAAAATGCTGGATGGAATCACCAAGATAAATAGATAAATATAAATAAATACTCGTACACTCGTTTAAGGTGGATAGATATTGTGTATTTGATAGGACAACATAAATAATGCTATAAGCACATTTACTGAATAAATGCTTAAATGTGCATAAAAAAAAAAAAGTCAGATGATTGACTACTATTACCTCCCAGAACTGTATGGGACGCTGTTGCTTCCAGACATAAGGCATCTGTCACAGAACGCTAGCAAACATGAAGCTCGTCAGAGCATAGGAATGCATGAGTACCAGTACCATATCATATATCAACTGATTTTTTTTTAATTATAATTTATCTGTATCTGCCCATACTGGATATTTATTTTTTAATTGTGCATGTTCATTTGCCCTTTTTTACTCGTAGATGACCTTTGAATACATCTAACGGTTAATCTAAATGGTTAAATATAATCTTTAGCAAATCTCAAAATGAATATCCATTTTCATACAGTGCATTATAATGTAATGATGCCTAAATTCACTTGTTGCATTCAAATGTTTTCAGTATTGCATTTTTAATTCAATTAGAAAAAAATAATATGATAATATTTTAATATTTGTTCCACACAACACAAGCAATGGAAATGCTGCCTGTTCCAAATTATGTTTAATTTATTTAAAATTTTCTTATAAATTAAAGGGTTAGTTCACCCAAAAATGAAATTTCTGTCATTAATTACTCACCCTCATGTCATTCCAAACCCGTAAGACCTTTGTTCATCTTCGGAACATTAATTAAGATATTTCTGATGAAATCCAAGAGGTTTTTTTTTAATCCTCAATAGAAAGCAATGTAATTACTGTCATTCAAGGTCCAGAAAAGTACTAAAGACATTGTTAAAATAGTCAACATAACTACAGTGGTTCAACCTTAATTTTATGTAGCAATGAGAATACTTTTTGTGCGCATAAACAACAAAAATAGCGACTTTATTCAATAATTTCTTCTCTTGTACGCATTTGACACCGTGAACACAGTTCAGTGCTTCCGTGTTTACGCCCAAACGCCGGCTAAGTACTGACGAAACTGTTCACGTGAGCACCATGACACAAGCATGTGATGCTTGTGAGGCTGGAGCTAGCCAATAATAGGCGAATAATTCACAGCGACAGATGCGTCAATGTCGTTAGTACTTTTCTGGACCTTGAATGACGGTAATTACATTGCTTTCTATTGGGGATAAAAAACCTCTTGGATTTCAACAGAAACATCTTAATTTGCATTCTAAAGATGAAGGAAAGTCTTATGGGTTTGAAACGACATGAGGGTGAGTAATTAATGACGGAAATTTCATTTTTGGGGGGAACTAACCCTTGAAATTTGCAGCTTGGGTGGAAACATAGCCTGTGTGTGTATGCATTACCAGCTGGGTTCACTGCTATAGACAGATGCTTAATATTTTTTTTCCTTTATGTCTAGTGGCCTTTATGTCTGCCAAACCTGTGAAAAAGTGAGTGCTCTGTTATGTAATAACTGCTACTGCTTAATATGAAGACATTGGCTGCAGTTTAAACCATTATGTCTTGAATATCTGTGTGCCGAACTTGACCTTGCTCAAATGTGTACTTAGAGTAATTGAATCACTGGCCCGGTCCCAGTGCCCAGAGTATTTTGTATCTGCCATTATTTAGACACAACAAATTTGACAGGATCAGCCTGGCCAAAGTTCTATTTTAAGAAGGCAAGCATACTTGTACTAATACTGTCATCTGGAACCAGGAGTATCAAGATCATCGCTTTATAGTTCTTTGACTTTATAGCTCTTCTTCTTTGACCCAGAACAAAACGCGGTATCTGTGCTACTCAATGATCTGTTCATTTGTCTGGCTCATTTCTATCATGTTTCCAATCTTGGTTTATTATATATTGATGAAGGTAATGTCTGGAGCTGTTCTCCTGATGTGGCTTCTGTTCGTCGCTCCCGTTGAGTCTTTTTTTTTTCTTGTCTCAGCATGTTCACATCTGTTCAGAAACAATATTACGTGACTCCACTGAGAAATCAGATACTTGACACAAGACCGCATCTAAGTGTTTGTAATGTCCCTCTTCTCGAAGACCATAAAAAGCACCATGCAAATACAATGTAAGGATGATCCCGTTGAGCATAATGGTCGTACAGAGAGCTCTCTAGAAAGGCTAAGCTTGGCTTTGGGTTTCAGATTAGTGTAAACTCCATGTACTCATTACTGTGTGTCAATATTTACACTCGCACACAAAGCTAATTACATGTTGACCGTGTAATGCGATTTGCAAATTTGTTTTGAAATCCTCATCCTTTCCCTGCCCTCCATTTTGCTTCCTAGCTTTACTTCTTGCTTTTGCAGCTGCACCTTGTGACAGAGAGGGCCTCTCCAGTGCTGTTCCTGCTCCTGTCTCTCTCTTTGGCTGGTAAACATAGACCAGCTCCTCTGGGAAATGAGAGGAAACAGACAGACAGGAACTCAGCCAGAGATGAGCACAACAGGCTTGGCAGCTGTTTCCATAGCAGCCACATTGTTGGGTTTTGAAATGTGAAAAGACAGCAGGACACTGGTTTGGGACGTTATTGTGTGTGCTGCCTGTATCAGAAAGACACATTTTCCTGTTTTCATTATCAAGTGAGGGACAGAACAGTGAGACCAGAGTCTGGCGAAGTGTAGAATGTCTAAGTAACTGGACAACAGAGATGGCAACTCGGACACACATCTCCAAAATTATTTTAGATTCGACTTGAATTAGAGACTAAAAAAAAACAAAAAAAACAACAACAATCAAGGAGCAATACTGATAATCAAAAAGCATGATTCATACCACTGTAAACAATTAACAGATGGGCTTATTTAGTTATTTATTGGTTGAGCATTTACTTTTTGCTTTTATGTTTGCTACAATAAAAACATTAAACCCCAAACTTTTGAATGGTAGTGTGTATAAAGTCTCTTATGCTCACCAAGTTCAGCAAGTTTTTTTTTTTTAAATCATAAATACAGTAAAAACAGCAATAAATGCCAAATGCTGTTACAATTTAAAATAACTCTTTCATATTTTAATGTATTTTAAAATGTACTTTTTTTCCACTGATGGCAAGGCTGAATTTTCAGCAGTCATTGCTCCAGTCTTCAGTGCCATATGGTTCTTCAGAAATCGTTAAATGATGCTGATCTGATGCTCAAGAAACATTTCTTACTATTAATCTTGAAAACAGTTGTGCTGCTTAATATTTTTCATTAACTTTTTTTGCAGCAATGCAAAGGATCAGCATTTGTCTGACATAATTTTTTTTTGTAACATTATATCTTTTTTTTGTCACTTTCGATTAATTTAATGTGTCCTTGCTGAACAAACAAAAAAAAATTATATATATAATATATATATATATATATATATATATATATATATATATAATTTTTTTTAAATATATATATTTTTTTGACCCCAAACTTTTGAACGGTATATGGTTTTCCCAACTGCAAAATCCCAAGTTAATGCTTGGATCTGGGAATTGACTTGACATGACATAAAACACTTAAGAATAGACTTGGACTCTGCATCAGAGACTTGTGAACATGTCTGCTGGCCAAAAATTTAGGTAAATTTCTTTGCACTGAATAGCAAGGTTTTTAGTCATCTTATATTGTTGCTAGAAGTTACCTTACCATCTTTGGTGAGAAAATACAAGCTAATAAAAATATTTGGCAGATTCTTCACCAAGTGAGGGAGTGGAGGGATAAAAAAAAGCATTCATTAGCCATAGCTGTGGACGAGTTTATCCTCGTTGACAGCTCTTGGCGGAACATTAGGGCCCTGATCAGGTTCACGACATAACTGAGACAGCTTTATTATGACAAGAACACTCAGGAGGTCAGGAACAGGAAATACTCAGCCGTGGCCATCCACTCCATCAAAACAACTGTTAATATCACTGAGCCTTTTCTCTACAGACACATGGCCCATTTCTCCACAATACGTTGAGTGAGCATGCATGTAATGCGGAACAAAGAGCAATGCTAATCATGCAAGATAACAACCAAGCATTATCTGTGCACTGTACCCTTAGAGGCAGGATTACTTCACAGATGGATGCTACTACAAGCAAAGAAGTGTTATTGAGAGCATTATGACACACTTGGCACCAAAGATTAGCAAGCTAGTTGTCCAGTGCATACCCACTTTGAGCATCAGCTAACTAAATAATTGCATTTGAAACTGCATTCTAGCTAAAGGGCCAGGACATGGTTATCATCAACTCGTTCTCATTATTGGGATGCTTCTCTGTTTTAGTTGTTTTGAAAAACTTTTAGGCTAGATTCTTCCAAGCCAGCCTTCAGTGCCACGTCTCAAAGCTTTTACTTGATAGGAGACTTTCAATAATTTAGGATTGACAGTCAAAGACAGTGTCTGCTGTCTTCTCCATCTGCATCCATCCGCACAAGGAGACTTTAAGCCTGACATGGTGCAGCTGCAGCTAATGAATACCTCCATTTAAAGATGGAAGAGGCGGCTTGGTTGCCAATCAGCCTTTGGGTGTGCTGTATGGGGCTGCTGAGAGCTATTTCTGTGTACACAAACACTGCTTTAGCTTTTAAAGTATTGTGGAACTTCAGTAACAGAGGTCACAAAAGGGACAAAGAAGCTGTGAAGGAACTGAAAAGGCACTATGACTTCTCTCAATAACTTCATCAGCACAGGATTGTAGAGGACATAATGCGACCTTGATCATGTTCCCAAATGAACAAAGTCACTATTAACTCTTCATAAAACTCGTGAAGAACACCTGGTGAATTTACATTGGGGAGGGGTTCACAGAAGATGCTTTTGTGCTATGTACAACAATGTGAAGTCTGTGAGATGACAAAGTACGATTTGGTTAAATAACCAAGCTGAAGTATTTTAAAGATTCTGGATTCTTGTTTAACCATAACCAGACTGTATGTTGGACATAAAGAACTCATGTTGGTGTTAGATACAGTGAACATGTTGGATTGCAGAGCTTTATCCAATTCAAACTATATGTTTTTCTATAGCAGATCTCAAAAAGTTTTTTTTTTTTTTAAATATATGTATAAATTGGGCATTAAGTGATTTAGGCCATAATTAACAGAAAATAATAATAATAATAAATATACATCCTTCTATCTCGTTGGTCAAAATTTCAATATCAATGCATCCTTACGATTTACCAATATAAAAGCTCTTTACAAATCACATAAAACTTAAATCTTATCTTCCTTACAGATATGCCGTAGAAGATCATGCTCAGTGTAATGATTCAGCAATGAGACAAGCGCAATAATGGATAGAGTGGGTACAGGACATGAATGAGCCCTTACCATAGATGTGCCAAATAGGGGATAATCCCACTGACAAAGGCAGTAAGACTGCAGGCTGGTAAGAGGCGAGCTGAGCCTCAGAAAACCTCTCTCCGTCTTCCTTTAACTGGATTTGTGGAGCGGGGCTGCTGTTTATCTGTGTACGGGGTCGGCTAATGGCCACTGGCTGGCGGCACTGGGGTAATCTAATCAGGATACAGCGATTTTCATTAAATCGCTCGGGCTGGATTATTCCCCGTCACAAGCCGATTGAAAGGGGACATTTTTAAATGGGGTTAACAGCTTGTTATAAGATTGGGGAGTCTAAGTAAGGGATACTAGTGATGGGTTGGGGGGGGGGGGGGTCTCTATTGTGACTGATGCCAGGCTAATCTTCATTACTCAATGCAAAGAGAATGCCACATGGGTGCGGGGGGGATACAACACTTGGAGACAAAAGAGAACAAGAGGAAACAAAAGAGAGCTGGCCGTCAAGGAGCGAGCTGGAAGTGGGGGCTGAGTTGGAGGGCGTTTTGTTTCATAAGATGCATGGCCCTCTGGGTATTGTATAGAGATCTCCGGTTACATACCATACTGTAACAGGCAACAGACATGACTAATAGGCCAAGTTCTCCAAGGGAGTCAATTTCAGCTGCAGTCCCATTATCAGGCACCGGTAAAGGTCTATACCCCTAGGAGACATAAAGAGGTCTCTTTATTTCACCAAGAATGTCTCCTATCTTTGTTGTGGCGACAAACGCAGGAACGTATTTCAAACACTATAAATGTTTGTGCCCATTAAGTTGAAGATATTTCACTCAAATTCTTGCAAATGAGCTCCTACTGTCCTCATTTTAAAAATAAAACTTCTTGTTTGGATTTAAGGCTGTTATTGGATCAGATATTCTTGTTTTGAGATCTATCTTTTGGATCTACCTCACACATCTGCACTTCTGTGCTGTGCATTACAAGTGGGAAGCCACATGGAGAGACAATTAAAATTACCCTTGTGTGATGACTTTGGCACTGGTGTGAAAGAGTTGTGTTTTTCTCATTCTCAGTTATGTCACTGCAAAGCAATAGAACACATGACTTCAGATTGCAATGACTTCAGGTTCACTGTGTCAGCTCTCTAACATTGTCTGTCTGTCTCTGCAGGACAGAGCCTCAGCCAGGGACCCAGCAGGTGCTCTCATTACGTCTATCCCAGTGTAGGGACTATCAGTCAGGCTTCCCTGCATTCTATGCTCTGCAGTGTGGCATAACACCATGGGAAATTCACATCTAGTCAAGGAACAGCAGGGGAGAAGTGAAGCGCCCAGTCTTATTCATTGACCAGATTCAGTGGTGGGGACTGTCTGATAAATGGACTGATAAATGTCTTTGGTAAGTTTAAAAAAGAAGAAGAAAAAAGCAGTGCTACTAAAAACAGGCCTTATTCAGTGTCATATTGCATTGCCCTTGTATAAACATATTTAATGTATGTATCTAGGAATTAGGGGTGGGCCATATGACCAAAATCTTATATCACGATATGAGTAATTTTATATCACAATATAGTTATTTTTGCTTTAAATAAGATTTTTATGATATCAAAATTTTTCATACCATTGAAATTTCATAATTCTTATCACCAATTTCAGTATCATTAAAAAAATGTATACTAGCCTAAAAATCTCTCAAGTTTACTGAAGACAAATAAGAAGACTGCTTTATATTTTTGTGGAAACTTGATATGTTTTCCAGCATTCCTTAATGACTAGACAGTTCAATTTGAAAGAACATTTATTTGAAATTTTTATTATTCTTTTTTAAATAATCTTTTGTAACCATGTAAGTCTTTAATGTCACTTTTGTATTTTTATTTATTTTATTTTGTATTTATAAATAATTTATAAATAATTTGCCATTTTCAGTTTCTTGTTTCAGCCCAATGTATCCAGAATTTTCATTTTTGGCCAAGAATTTTCATTTGGGTGCATCAGTCTGTTAAACCCATATGTTTGACCATGCTTGGTTGTCACTGTAACCTCATGCTATATATAACCCTGGGCGATTCTTTGTAATAAACCACAGGATGTAAGCTGCAGGCTCTACAAGCAGCCCTCGCAGAGAGGAACCACTACATCTATCTGAGCTTCCTGTCCGATGCGAGTAGCACGCACAACTGATCTGCTAGCCAGCTGAAAGGAAATGAAAAGGAAATTGCATAGATGGGATGCAGGGGTCCATGCCTTGCTGCAGATGCTATGACTGGAGAAGAGAGAAGTTATGTAACCCCACTGGGCCTCCATCCTCTGGCTGCAATCCTGCTGATAAGCACACATAAAAAGATCGGCTAGGACAAATTTTCTGGCTTGGTCCGTGTGGACAAGTGCGGGCACGCTACCCTGAGGGGAATGGATATGGTAACCTGTCCGATCTCCAACTTAGCCCCTGGATCTGGCTGCAGTGATGGACAAAGGCAGTTATGATAACAGGAATTCAAGACCCCTCCCAACCCGGCAGCTGCCCCCACCAGTCTTTGTGCTGCAGGGATTTTTCACGCACGAAAGGGTCCAAAACAAAATGAAGAATGCAGATTAGCAAAGCCGCTTAAAAAATTAAACAACTTGCTCGAGCCTGTTTTCGAGGCTCACCTCCAAGAGATAGGAGAAGGCCGGTCGTTTCTGGTTTGTGTGATAACTGACTGCGAGGATTTCCAGCCCAATTTCTCAGTACCGGGATAGGCATCCCAGTTAATTGCCATCGCTCACTTAAGTGCACGTAAATGGCTTTTTCATCCCTGCATCTGTCCTCTTTATAATTATCCTGCAGTGTGGTAATTACACAGACTCTGCACAACTGGTATTTTATGGGACAACAAACTCCTTTGCTCTTTTCTAGTCTCTCTTCCTCCTGCTTTCATGCACGAGGAAGGTAAACACAAATCCTATTTTTGAAAGCCCATCTCTGGGGATGTTTACAAAAATCACAGTATTGCTATTTGCTGGTTGCTTCCGAAGTATGTAAGCTGGAGTGATGAGGATGTCGTCTGTCATGAGTAGAGAGTTAAAGCTTTGATGACTGCAATAAAAATCGCAAAAGCAATCTCTCAGAGAGCCTTCTGTGACTTTGTTACATGCTAGCAGAGAAATTGTCCTTTCCATCTAGAGGTCTCATTACTGACATGTACGGGAGAATTTACAATGAAACAATAGCCTCTCTTAACTTTTAAAATGCTGGCATCGATCATAGACACCTCGAATCAGATGTCGGTTTCACCGATACCTCCTATGATCTGATAGCGCTACCGTGCATGCTTGGAATATGCAATGGCAAGCCGCCACAGTGTTGTGACGTCTCAATCCTTGCAGGCTGTCCTGTTTTCTCCACGTGGCTATCAGCCCGGCTCATCTCTCTAACAACAGACACAAAGCCCTGCCACTCTGCCAGTCAGCCATAAATGGAGTGAGGTGGGAGGGAGCATTTGATCATGAACTGATGCATAAAAGCTTTTTTTGTGAGGAATGAAACCAGGGGATGGCGGTGTTTTTTTTCCTTTCTTTCTTTCTTTTTGCAATGAAACAATGTCTTTATGAAATCCCTCTGTGTGGGTGAAACTAGTCTTTATCTATTTATGTATTTATTTATTTTCTTTGTAGTGCACCTTTTGCAGTGTGAGCATATGGGTCAATGATGTCACACTCATTTTTTGTCCTCTTCTATAAGCATGTTTTTGATTTTTGTTTTAAAATTAATTTTGGTATATTTTCTGCATAAAAAAAAGTTTAATAATAATAATAAAAATAATAAAAAATATCAGATAATTTGACATTTTAAGGCGATTAGTTCAGGTTGTAAAATATAATTAGCTTTGACTCACCCAAAATGTAATTATATTTATGAATTAATAATTCATGATATTCATGAATATAACACATACACACTATTTACCTTTATATTAGATGTAAAACGAAAATAGGAAACCAACATGAATACAAAGACTTGGCAAGTGTTTTAAGTTATATCTGTTGCTGACCGATATCAGACCGATACCAGGTTCATTTAGCATTTTGTTTCTTTCTCTTTTTGTTTCAATATCACAAAAAGTAGGCTCTGAAATCTCCAGCCTTATCTCTTCCAGTGTCTATCGTTCATGCGTGCAGAGACGCACACAAAGACACCTACGCAAATCCAGCCCACACACTCCCAGAAAAAGAATGACCTCATCCCCCACCTCCTCCCTCCCTACTCCCTGCACTCTGGAGCAGCTGGGCCGAGAGTGAGGTCACCTGAGACGGCGAGGGCCCGCCCCATCTGACTCACTCCCACACAGCCTTTTACTGTGATGGCACTTTGAACCCAATTACCAACATCTGACAAGACTGCTACAGTGACATAAAAGGAAACCTAACTGGGACTTGATGAATGCCTTTGCAGTCTATTAATTCCTGACTACAATGGAAGCTGCAGAGAGGGAGACCTTTGCCAAGTGTGCAATGGCGTATGTGGGCATCCAGAGTTTCACTTTACTGTGAACTCTGAGTTTTTCTCTCTGGGACTGCCACACTTTGAAGCTTACCGGGCTTGCAGACGGGGTGGGACGGCTGAACGGCAGGTGCTCCTGCTGCCGCCACACCTGCTGCACTGCAGGGAGCCCCGTACGGGAGCTTCAGCAACACCTTGCCAAAATTCCCCAAACCTTTGCTGATAATCACAAGGTCACGAACGCAATGACAGCATCATTGCTAGGACTAGGTACTGACTCCATGATGGATCTCTGGCATTACCTCATCATTTAACTGGAATCTACAGTCCAGTCGGGTGCATTTAGCACTTTGCATTTGACAAAGTGGGTGATCTCATCCTGAATATTGTAGCGCAAGAGATGAGTCACAGGCACTCAAAATGTACAGTTGAGCTGCTGGCCTGTCTAAGGGATCGCCTGAGGGGGAGGGTACCGTAAGAGCGGGAGTGCCAGCGTGATGTGTTCACGTGTGTGCAGATACTGGCTAGTCTCTGCTGGGTTTGCCTGGTGCAGTGGCCCATGCTTAAAAGCACACTTATACGCCGCCTGCTCCACTGAACCTAAGAGGGTACAAGAGGTGCCCAGTAGGCATCTCTCATACTAACACAAATCTTTAAACAACCTTTCTGATTTGCACGCTGCAACTTGCCATACCTTTGCATGCACACAAACACTGGCACTTGCACACAGACAAGTCCCCATTCCAACAGAGCCGGGCTGTTCCCTCAGGTATTCCCGGCAACATTACAGATTAAAATAGCAGCCGACCCACATAGCTGTACACTGGCTCAGACTCCCCTTCAGAGAAGGCAGACTTTACGTTCTTGACTGCAAACACCTCACAATTGCTGTCATTTTTGCACTTCGTTGTCATAGCATCCAGGTGCTTTGAGAAAACGGTGCTAAAATAACTTGCTAACTCCACCAAAAACACTAAAAAGAATGGTTAATTATAGGCATTTTTGTAGAAATTATGTTACGATGATTAGGACTTTGCAGCAAATGGTCGAAAGTGGGTCTCTCTGTGCAAAACAAAGGTAGAAGGCTGAATGTCTCAATGAGCAGGACAAATGCTCCAAGGTCGCTGGTCCTCAGCACATGACCCATTTAACTGAGCCATAACAAACTGGAAGGACTAAGAGCCGTTCTGTCTCCTTCCCCAAAACCACTCAGCAGGACTCGCATTGCACAACGTTCAGGACGAAAGTACATTTGAGTTTAATGTGGACATGGTGAGGAGGTTATTGTGATTGTTAGGGCAGCTCCAAATTAAGACATTAAAAGATTCCTAAACACATTACTTGATGAGATGAGAAATATAAGAAATTATAAGAGCAATTGGGAAGCTATGTAATAAGTATATATATTTTGCAATAAATCGATTTAGTGAATTTAAAGAGTATTTAATTAATACATAACAATATGGACTGCATAGTATCCTAATTCGGATGTAATGCTACCGTTCAAATGTTTGGGGTCAGTGAGTTTTTTTTTCTTATTTGATAATTTATTTGACTAAAAATACAATAAAAAAGCAGTAATATTGTTTATACTAATTGCGACTTATTTATGTCCTTACTTTATTTCTCACACTGCGATTTTATATTTCACAATTACAACTTTATAATCTCACAATTTGACTTTATTTCTTATTAAATTAATCTAACAACTATGTTTTAAAATTACTCAGCTTTATTTGGATTCAGCTTTGTTTGAGTTTGGTAGAAAATTGGAGCATGCCAGCAATGGTGAACAGGTGGGTCTCACAGCAGAGCAGCTCAGAGCCGCCTCAAGGAGACACAAGCAGAGCCTGCAGATCCTTAGCCAGAGCTATATCAGGTATACAGTATGGCACCTGGCACAATTTACAGAGGGTCTGGCCTGCCTAAAATAAAAGGCTTAAAATAAAGCTTACACAATATGGCACTTGCACCAGCTTAGCAACCATCACAAGGGGCTGCAACCAGTGTAACTGTAACAGTACGTCTGTTGGGTTGATGAATGGAGAGGATGTTGGCAGTTGTCCATGTGGAGGGAGCGACTTTTGGGGCAAGGGGAAGGAAAGGGAGGTTTGTGTGTGTGTGTGTGTGTGTGTGTGTGTGTGTGTGTGTGTGTGTGTGTGTGTGTGTGTGTGTGTGTGTGTGTGTGTGTGTGTGTGTGTGTGTGTGTGTGTGTGTGTGGGGGGGGGTTATAGTGGAGAATCCCATCAGTAAACAAGGGCTTGGTTTCCTCCACTGAATTGGCAATGAAAAGAGAGGAAGTGGTAACAGCACACTTAGAAACTCGCTTTCGAAGAGCAGAACCACAAACATTCTTTGTGTGTGCTTGATGGGGCGGTCCTGCCTTCTGAACTGTGCTCAAAGTCAACTCTCTAGTGAATTTACGTCAAGCTTCTCTGCTCGCTGGAGCAGTATGCTCTTCCACACCGCCAGGTTGGACACACACCGGTTGTGTGCCCGGTGCCAGGGGGGCATCTGCCCTTTTTATTTTCTCCCCATGTAATTACTGTGCAGAGCTGTTAGTTAGGTGGAGGGCTCTGCGAGGATGATGTACGCCAATCCTGCCTGCACTGCCTGCACACTTCTCAACATAAGTGGCATCCACCTGCTTTGACCTCCACATGAACAGATAGCATCACAAGGCTTTACTGCTTTACTATTTTAATACTATTAATTATTTTGCATAAAATATCTCAATTGCATAATATGATGTTCGTTCTATGAATTGACATGCCTTCTATTTTGCAACATACAACTCTATGTATCTAGATATGCATAAGATCTTGTTGGGATTTTCACATTTGAACAGACCGCATCATGCAAAATGTCTGGTAATCAGTGAATGTGCTTTAAAAGGTCAATGGCAGACAGGGTCAAAATGGGTAAGAGGGCGAGAGAGAATGAACGAGAGGAGGAAAAGAATGAGCTAGTGGAAATGAGCAAGTATAGCGAAACTGGACTGGCACAAAAGGAGGCTGGAGTGAAGCTAGATCATGTGACCAACAGAGAGAGACTATATGCAAATATGCACTTAAACCCAGATGTTTGTTTTTCTACCACGGTAGGAACTTTCCATTGACTTTTCAATGGAAATTTTCTTTTTAATGGTATTTTCTGTTTTCTATAACTCAATACAGAAACAATATAGTTCAGTCCGAATTAAAAAGTCAAACTGGGAATGATAGGCTACAGTGTCCCTCTGTGCCCTCAAGAAATTTAAACTATTAACATTTATTTATTCAAATTGATATTTTTCCATGTTTCATTTCAAATGTCTGATTGCAACTTTAATGTCTCTTTGCGTCTATAAGATTATTGCATAGCCCACAGCGGCCATGAGGATGTGTCTACTACATTTTATTATACTTTTATTTCTGTGCACAAAAGAGCATTTTTCTGGAATTATTATTTTGTTTCCCCTTATAGTCTTGAGCTTGATTTCCTTTCAGAAACACTGGATTTAGCAGTTTTGAGAATCATAGCTATAATCATACCAGACAAGTGCTTCTACACAGATGAGAGTTTTATCATGGACTACATTGTTCCAAATTCATACATATTTTATTAAAAGGTATCAATGTGCTTTGAATTGGATTTTAAAACTTCTAAATGTTACTATTGTGGTGTTTTAGATGCTGCTTCCACAGATCTGCGAAAGGCCTGTCAAGTATCAGCTGGTAAGTATGCAGTATGATTACAGCACTGTGATACTACAGCAGAATGATTGATCAAAACTACATATGTATTGTTATTAATCAAAATATAATATTTATCAAAATCTCTCAAACCCCAATTTCGTTCTTTTGTACTTTAGTAAACGTACATCTCATTATCAAGCCAATTCACAAATTTTTACCTCAAGTTGTTTCAAGGTCACAAAACATTCCCTAAAGGCACGCTAAACCTAGTGGAAAAGTACCTGTTGTCGGTCCTAGTGTTTTAATGGGTCTTGTGACCTGTCTTTATTGTGACCATGTCACCAACACCAAAACAAACAATGAGCTCACCACTCCTGTTTGGCAGCTTGACAACAGGTGTTGGGTGATTCAGACCTGAGCTTCCTGCCACTCTGAAACCTAATCTAAAATCACAATCTCCACTAGACAAAAGACTCCAAATTCCTCTAGAGGAAATGCATATATGAATCGGATTAACCAGTAGTGTTGCTACAACATCTGCATGGAAAAAATGACAATTTGATATCAATGGAAAGATATCTGGATACAAAGAACTGTGATGTGTACACGAGAAAGTAGGTTGTGTACATTTTAGCACTGTGATGTCAAACAAGGTGACGTGACAAGATTTGTTTGCACTGACTAACTTTTTTTTCAATTATTGTCAGTTGTTTTTGAGCATAATGTGCTTTTTGGTTCTATGTGTATTTTTGTCATAAAAACGAATTTGTCATTAGCTAACTGCACAATATGAACATTAGACAGTTTGGCAGGAGTCTTGGGTTGGCCTTATACACTTTTCCCATCTGGACATTGTCAGTGCAGGGAAATTCCAGAAGGCCAAAAGAGGCTAGAAAGAGTGGAGGACCATCAGTGCTGCGTCTCACGTCAGGAGCACTTGAATAAACATAAGACATCCTTTACTTTCCTCCTCTGCCTTGCTCTCTTGCTCTTTCCTCTCTCCATTTCTTTATTTTTATCTTGACATTCTGCAGGGCTACTTATAGCTGGTTTGGAATACACAAAATATCATATTTATTATTCATATCAAATGCCCTCCTGGCTTATGTAACTATGTGCTGCAGTCTCAAACAGCATTGAGGTACCATTTGCAATGGGAAAGTATTGATTTCCAATCTCCTTGGTTTTTTTTTTTTTTCCAGAGTGGTGTGAGAGATATCATCAGGCTGTTAGTCGGAGTTTGTATGCCTGTGTGTGCACTTGCACTTAGAGAAAAATGGCTGGTTCCTCTCAGCCTGTTAATCAAATCCTTGAGTGGCTAAACTGCCTCTCCATCGAGACCATGGGGGACGACAGGCCTCATGCATAAAGATGCATTCCAAACACTCATCTTTCTCTGTCTTTTTCTCTCTCTGTCCATCCTAGTACTGCTTCTCGTCTCCATGGACTGATAGACTCTCGAGAGACAGCAGACAAATGACCCTCACCGTCCCCACCATCCAACAGCTCCTTAATCATGGCCCCTGAAAAGCTCTTGATCCGTACCATAACAAGACTACCTCTATCAGCAATCACTTGCAGGCGTGGGGATAATTAGCATGTTGAATGCATGGATGACAGTAGGTAAATTCAGTATAGCAAGCACTACTATTGGGTCAAATAATCATAAACTTTAACCCCAGAAACTATTGGTTCTGTGCAAATGTTTCCTGCAGAAAGATCTGGAAAGCATCTGTGGAATCTGTGAATCAACCTCCATGCTGTGAATCATCTGCAGTTCCTTAGGCAGCATATGCGACCACACATTTCCTTGTGCCCTAAGCTACGTATTTTAGGTGACACTCTGTTAGACAAACAACATACACCCTCAGTGAAGATAAGCATGGCCCATTAGTGCCTCAGAGCTTGCGTGCCCAGATCAAGAGTGAGATCACTTCCAGTGGTTACTGGAAACGGATAGGCTGCTTAACATAATCAGTATATTACTCAGCAAATCAGCGTTTCTCATAACATTCATTTACATGATCTCATCATTAATGCACTGGTTTGTGGAGACTGCTGAGGGATATATTTGGCTCCAACTTAAGGAAACTACAGTGCTTCCTTGAAATGTAGTCAGAAGCTAAATATTCAGCTCCCCAAGCTTAAAATAGTAGTCTGTTGTTTTCATATTTATTTCCTCAGCTATTTTATGTGTCTGATTGTGTTTGCATACTACATGCCTTCTATACGCTTCTGTGGTTTATATCATACCATTATATGTGTTTACAAAAAATGCTGCAGTTTCTTCTCTTGTGACATTGCACATTACAAGTCTTTTTAATGGAAACACATCCCATAATGTTCCCCTTTCTTAAATTTTTTAGAGACATGGAATATTTTTTAACTGATGACATTATTATATACTTTTATCATTTTTTTTTTTTTCAGCCCATGACTTTGTTGAAGGTTGTGTTCTCTGGAGATGCTAATTATCCCCCAGTTTATCATTTCACCAAACCTATGTTTGACTGTTCAAAAACCTACCAACTGCCAGTTTGATGCCATCTTTGATCTACCTCTAGTGCGGAGAATAAATTATAGAGCAATTGGCAGATTTCATGGTGAACGATATTTGGTAAACAGAGCACACCGTGTATATGAAGGTAAGCTAGGGCTGCGCTTCAAATGCTAATGATCTTGTGAAAGCCGTTTCACTTTAATGTAGTAACTCAAAATCACAGAATAATAGTACAGATTTTTTCCCTATAATTTCCACAGCCTTGTTGCTTATTAGTTTGCCCAGACCTGTTAGCAAGCTTGTGGTTACAGCTTTTTTAACAAAGAGATGGAATTCAACATGAAATTGCTAGGTTGCCTCAGAAGCTAAAGCATAGTATGAACTTTACTCAAACGTAAAAGGAGAACATGACTGAAAGGTCCCCACTTCAAAGAGAGACCTAGTTCAGCCCTGTACATGAAAGTCTCTGCTGCAACTCACTACTGCCTAATTACTGTCAGCTGTCTAGGGGCTGAGTGATCTGCTGTGTCTGGGAACTCCGCTTTTGCAGTAGTCACTAAGAATGTTTATATGTGCAGTTATATTTGAGCTAGAGTGGGTTTTTGTGTAGTTGAATAGTAGTTATGTAGTTCATCTATTTGTCCAAGTATACATGACACAGTGTAACCAAAATATTTTAAGGGTACACGTTGCATGTCACCTGCACCTTTGGAGCAAGTGCACAAATCTGATGCCAATTGTAGTCGGATTAACCAGTATATACTGGAATGAAGCTGAGCTACAATTGTATTATGCAGGTCTGTTAGTCCACCTTTTCAAAAAAAGGATTGCTTTTTTCTGACACTGAACTTTCAAAGTGCATTTCGATAAGAGAGGGAGATATAGGTAGGCGGGAAAAAAAATAGACAGCTTTTTTTGTAATCTCAGATGATGACTTGACAGTGATTCAAACTGTATAATAAACCCAGACAGTGCTTGATTGTGACCTGTCTAGTCACTGGCAAGGGCAGTGTACAGGAAATGCCCAGAACAATGGGTTGGTTTATGATGTCACACTAATACCAACACAGTGGTGACTTATGAGTGCAGTCTGCCCGCTGATCCCTTCCATTATATGGGCCAGTCGATAATCCAGTGGAAACCAAACAGCTGACGAGATCAATTAAGTTATAAAAAGTTCATATCAGCAATAGGATCACACAAAGTGACAGGCACTTTCCATTGTGGGTCACAAAGTATGTACCGCCAACATAATGACTAATGGAGCTTGTTGACTGGTTCAGCAGGGGCCACTGAGGTCAAAACTGTAGGAGGGGAAGGGAGGTGTCAGAGTAGCCAAGCCTCCACAGATGCACTGCATATCTGCTTAAGATAACTTTGTGATGGCTTATTTATCTTGACGTGGGAGTCCTTATATTTCAACGCATGCCTGAGCATCAGCATGTACTGATAGACCTGTTAACACTTCAAAGAGGGGCCGGTAGAACAGGTTTGAGGTTGAATGCCAAGGTGTTTCCCCCAGAGTAAGGTCAACAAGTGAGGACATCACCACTGATAAAATTTAGGTTGCTGAATCTAAAATGCAGCACAGGGATCCTTCTTTGCCTAAACCTGCAAGTCTCCCAGTAGATAAGTAGGAGCTTAGTACAGTATCTCAGTCTCTGAAGACATTGCAATGTTACCACTCGCTCTACAGCTTCAAGGGAGCTTTCTCTGGTGCCGTCAACAAGGTAATGTGTTTTCCCATTACTTTGGAGTCCTGGAGCTTTACCAATTGCAGGAAGAGACCAGAAAAGGGGCTTGAGATTCCTCTGTGATGTCAGAAGATACACTGTGAGAAAGCAGCTGTGTTCCTTAGGGTATTACATAATGCACATTTCAGTGTTCACTGCCCAGAGAAAGCTTGAATGCCTTCAGTTGGCGCGAACTCAATGTGGACAGAGAAGAAACGTGATAAAAAGCATTGATGGAAGCTAAAGCAGACCAGCTGCCTGCACCATGGGTTGCAGGGGGAAACAAAAGCAAGAAAGTGTAGGGGCAAGGATGTTATGCTCCTGCAGTCAGGTATGGAACCTTCACAGGAGCACTGATGTAGCCCGACTCAATTGAAATCCATTTTTTAATGTTATCATGTAGATACACAGCCTCTTTCTCAACCCCCATCCACCGACTAAACCATCTTTGTTTCGAAAACTTACTGGGCTGTGAAATGCAAAAACTCACAACACAGAATATGCATGCAGTGCGATTCATTATCTTGTCAAACTGGGCTTCTCTGGGACAGACCGGTCTCAACGTATGAGCGCTGCACTGCCTTCGTCTCAGATAGCTGCTTCCTGCAGCTTCTCTCAGGGGCTTACATGACCCTGCTCAGACGTGTTCCAGTTCTACTGACTGTGATGCGTTTCTGTGGGTCAGTCGTCTGGCCTCCAGCTGCCAGTGAGCTTTGAGAAGTTCACCACTTCTCAGATTCCTTTTTTCAACCTTTAGCATGAAAGCTATTGATAGAACAGGGGAAAAAAAGAGTAGGTCTTAGGTTTTGCTGGGATTATCAGGACAACCAGGTCTCATGGGTTTCCGACTGCAACACTTACAGTAATAGTCCTAGGTTTGGGATGGGTGCGCAACAATCAATCCCTGCTTTAGAAATTTGAATGGTCATTTGGAATTACTGGTGGCAGTGAAAACTTTCCGAACAAAACACTTGACGACGAGGAGAAGAGTTCAGTAAGGACAGGTCTGCCAGACTTTGTAGACAAAGAGACAGAGAGTGACCCATTTTCGATGTGACCCAAAAAAAGGCCTGCTTGTCAGAGGAGGACACACCAACAAAGGCCCACGTGGTGTGCTAGCTGATGGAGGACAGATGGATGGATGCAGACAAACAGACTCAGCCCCCCAACCAGTCTCTTAGGTGATCCTTACTAATTGGCCAGGCTGCCTTGACTGCCTCTAATGGTGGTGTTTACTGCCTCTGCCTCATTCCCCAGGCCACTCCACCTGCTCTTCCAGCCTCCAGTGTGGAGCTCTGAGAGTCAAACTGGGTGGCACTGCTTAGGGAGGGGGTGAGAGCCAACAGGGGCTCTCTTGTTGCACAAACAGCCGCTCTTTGAATTAACCTTGCTTACGGGTCATCGCTGAAATAATTCCTCCCTTCTCTACCCCAAGAAAGGTTGGCGAGCTGTGATTACAGCGAGCTGCCTGCTCTATCTTTTCCCTCTGTGTTTTTTTCTCTCTCTTCTGTGTCTCTACTTGACAGTGAAAGATAGTGTCTTTGTTCAAGTTGGGGGAGACTGTGCCAGCAGCCAGCGTCCCTCATGGGGAATGGATGCAGTGCACGTCAGGACTTCATCACATTCGGTGGACAACCTCTCGTCATCCCCAAACACATCACCTCTGTCACTCTCCCCTCCGTAGCCCCTTTGCCCCATCCCTGGTTGAAGCCTGAGCTCTGAAACTCAATTCACCCATATCGCATCCATTAAGTTCTGATTCATGCTCCACTCGCAAGGGGCTGAACACAGCTATCCATCTTGTCTCCCTCTCAAAGGGTGCTGTTTACCTTGCACTGGCAGATCTAGGGCTACACTTTAAAACTATCTCAACTTGTAAAAGAATTAAACTTTCACTATGATGTTACTCAAGGAAAAAAGCCTATCTACAAAGCTAGGCCTTTTTTCTCCTCATGCTCATTTTCTTGCATTCAGAATCAACTTTCATTTTTTATGATTCCATGTGGTTGTTCCCCTCCTCTTCTGATGTGAGCTGATACTCTCCCTGCTGTCTCTAAACTGTCTTTTCCAGTGAACACATCTGCAGGTTCACAACATGAGCTTGTTTTTTTTCTGAGTTATCATTAGGCCAGCAAGATAATCTTAGCTCTGTCTATTTGTTTTACTTCATAAAGCAGTGAGAGTAAACTAATTATATATATAAAAATTGACACAAGGCACACAGGCCATTGTTTGATATGACCATGATGCTTTAAGTTAATTAATGCCAGAATTAGCAGATTAACCAGACCTGTCTGTCTTCCTGCATGACTAATCTAAGAGATGAGATTGCCAGACCTGCATTTTCCTTCTATACTCATGCCAATCTGTCTGTATTTGCATTTGCTACCAGAAAATATTTGTGTTAGAAGTGCTGGTTGAATTGCTGGTGGGGGTAGATATGTTTCAAGTCCACACACCAGCAATAAATAACCACTCTCTGCATTTCCCTGCAGTTGAGCACATGGAATTGCAATGAGCTGAAGACAGCCGGTGGATGCGTGCAGAGGCGTCCTCCGCCACATTGATTACCAGAATTCCTTCTTACCTCGAATCATAAATCTTGTCATTAAATCGCTGCCTTCTAATTTACAAAACTTCCAAATGTTGGTGCTATTATTACTGTATTTGGCTGCTAAAACAATTATTGCCTAAGAACACCATCAACACAACGCAGCTGATTTGCATTGATCACATAAAGACCTTGTCACTTAAAAACATAACTATGACAGATATGTTCAAATGGCATGTATATGCATCACCTCTAGATTTTCCAGTGGGATTTCAAAAAAATGTAAAACACCACTATTATCATTGATAACCTCTACCCCTTCAAGAGTCAGCAAATTGTCATACAGATGCACACCAGCTCTCAGGAGTGGGTGATTTGGATGCATTCTCCTCACATCCACTCACGCGCGCACCCTCGCGGCGGAGGTAATACATAATACATGACTATCGGGAACTGCTCTTGATATCGTCGGGCTAAAAAACACGAAGTTATCTGACAGACGAATGCATTATTTAATAACAAGTCGCTTATTGTTAGCCAAGCCCTTCTTTTCTCTGGCCACATTACGTGCGCCTTAACAAAACGCCATTCAGTCAGTTCCAGTCAGAAGTAGACGATAATGCACATGAATCATCTCGTGTCTCATTCTGTCATTGACATCTATTTTGCTTTGAATATACGACAGAGAAGTGTACTAAATATGCGTCTCATTCCTTAAAGCATATTATAGGTTATTATTCTGACTAATAATCACTTTCGTTTGGCTAAATAAAACAGACCGGAGTTCAAGCCACGCTTTAGTATGAAAGCAGCAAAACAGCGCTTTCATCACTAGAACCCAATACCCGTAATAACTTGTACAAGGAAGCAGCGTGTTTGGACAAAAGCGTGCACTGTAAAGTTGTGAGTGTTTCCATTAGATACATGTGCGCACATACGCACGGCTTATTTATGCGAACTAACAGTCCAAATAGTTACGTGCAAACTCTCACCTGCTGCCAGTTCTCCTCCAGCGACGGCATCGCCGAGAAGTAGCCCGTGTCGTGCACCAGCTGAAGTTCCTGAAAAATACTGTAATTCGCCAACACGTCCATGTTGATGCTCACAAGAAAAAAGTGTTGCTTTGACCCTCGGGTATAATTTGTTTTCTTCTCAGCCCACTGTCAAACGCAAAAGAATATTTCAAATCCTCCGTGAAGTGTAGTTTAAATCTAGTAATTTAAGCGCTATGAGAAAAAGGAAGGAGAAAAAATAAAAAATAATTCTTGTCACTTAATTGCAATCCCCGCGAACTCTCAGATCCTCAGCCTGGAGTGGGATGCAAAATTGGTGACATGAACTGTCCACCTATTTCCGCATTGCCTCTGTCTCTTTTGCGCTATAAATTCCAGGTAGCCTTTATCTTGAATGCCGTGGATCACCAAGGCAAGTTGCTGGGCTCGCTGTCTCGCGAGCGAGAGGAAGCCAAGGGAACTGAGGGGGCGTGGTTTGTTGTCAATCAATTCCGTGCGTGACCATATACGGTAAATAGGGATGATGATCTCACTGGCGTCCAAGTAAGGCGGTGCTAAAATGGCCAAAGAGGAGGAGTAGAATTTGAATAATGTAGCGCGATTGGCTCATGACACTTGTCAATCGGGCCGTAGAAGGCAGTGAAAGGTGAGCTATTTTTAGAGTGCTATATAGCAGCGGCAGCTCGCTGGCGTCGCTCATACGGCCGGGGAGAACGCAACAAACAGAAGTAGAAGTTGCAGTTGTAACGTGAGGCAATTCGACGACTTTCTGAAGTCATATCAGTTGGAAATTATACATTACGGGTAACTTACACCACAGGGCTGCCGATAAAGTTAGAAACAGTAGTTCAGAAAATTAGATTGATGTTGTGATGTAATATTGAGGCACAGGCAAGTGCTGAAAAGAAAAAAAAAGTCTGTGAAGATCCTCTCAGATGTTTCACAATCACTAGGATTAAGAGGTTCACAGACAAGATCAGGGATACTTTATAAATATTTGAATTCTGAAATAAGAGGCTTAGCACTTTGAAATGAGAGTTTTAGCTCTTCTGATGGCACAAATTACCACAAAGAGCATCTATAATTGCAACTATTTCAGCAATTGATGGCATTGATTTGCAGTACTGATCTGGTTATTGTTGTGTAAAAGGTAATTGACTTATCATTATGTTTTTCACACATGTGGTCAAGCCAGAAACACTTCTATAAGCAGTTAGTTCCTGAAATTCATATACAATGAATACATTAGCTACTCATTTCTGAATAATGACTGTGCCCATGACAAACCTGTATAAGTGACCACTATCTATCTCTCTATCTATCTATCTCTCTGTCTGTCTGTCCGTCCGTCTCTTGATCAGCTGTCTGGCCTTTTTTTCCTTATAATGGGTGACTGTATATTATCCTTAATTTATTGTGAAATATGGATAAACCATTTTAAATTGACAACATGAAGAACATGGAGACTAATTCTCCTATTTTGTTGTTTTGTAAAATTTATTTTGCCCACTGAAGTCTTATTTACACTTCTGTCTTTAATAGATGAATCCTAGATTTTGACAATTATTGTGAAACCCAGCAAACCATCAAGTCGACTGAATAAAGCCATATATTTAAATATATAACTATGAACAGACTTGTGATGTATAATTCTGTCAGAACTTTATATACAATCGGATTATATACAATACTATATATATATATATATATATATATATATATATATATATATATATATATATATATATATATATATATATATATATATATATATATATATATATATATATATATATATATATATATATATATATATATATATATATATATATATATATATATATATATATATATATATATATATATATATATATATATATATATGTATGTATATATATATATATATGTATGTATATGTATATATATATATATGTATGTATATGTATATATATATATGTATGTATATGTATATATATATATGTATGTATATGTATATATATATATGTATGTATATGTATATATATATATATGTATGTATATGTATATATATATATGTATGTATATGTATATATATATATGTATGTATATGTATATATGTATATGTATGTATATGTATATATGTATATGTATATATGTATATGTATATGTATGTATATGTATATGTATATATGTATATATGTATATATATATGTATATATGTATATATATATATGTATATATGTGTATATATATATATATGTATATATGTGTATATATATATATATGTATATATGTGTATATATATATGTGTATATATGTGTATATATATATATGTGTATGTATATATGTGTATATATATATATATGTATATATGTGTATATATATATATGTATATATGTGTATATATATATGTATATATGTATATATGTATATATATATATATATGTATATATGTATATATGTATATATATATATGTATATATGTATATATGTATATGTATATATGTATATATGTATATTTACTGTTTGGACAGAAGCATTGTCTTGTTGAAAAATAACATCTGATGATTCCTCTAACAGCTTTTCATTTGTGGGAAACAAGCCATTTTGCAATGTTCTTCTGTACTCCAAAGCATTCAGTGACTTATTTTCAAAGAGACCATATTTTCAAAGACACCAGTGTGGAGCTTCACCATGCAACTCATGTTTTATTATAGTTTATCACCCCACACACCACTTCCCATATTCTGCCAAAAACTTTGTCTTTTTGTATTTGGTGTTTTTCTGAGACAGCAATTGCTTTTCAAGTAGTGCATTTTCTTAAATTATGCTAATTGTGCTGACCAATAATTTGTGGTTAAGACAATTAAAAGCTTAGTGTTTACCTATTTATTTATTTTTTTGCATGTTATATAAAATACACACATATATATATATATAGAGAGAGAGAGAGAGAGAGAGAGAGAGAGAGATACAAGTCGTGTGTCCCACTGAAAACTCATCTAATTTTCTTTCAGTAGTCGTCTATAATAAACCACATATTTTTGGCATGTTGTTTTTCTGGTATTTTTTGTGTGTTTTGAAGGTAATGAATCAATAGTACTGACTTTGCTTTTTTGTTTTACAATAAGCCGCCATCATCACATTGGAAATCAAACAGTTTCTTTTTAAAATTAATTAGTAACATGTGGCAATTAAATTACTAAAATCTGGACTGACTGAGAGAAAAATGCCATGATAAAGAATAATTTAATTACATGTTTGATGAACAAAGCAAATGCTACATTCAGTAGCTTAAGTTCTGATAGCATAACAGCAACCAATACAGGTTTATTGTTCACATAAAATTTAACTTAATTCTGCTCTTGTTTGCTACCGTTCGTAAGAAAAATGCATGAAATTTGAAACGGCAAAAACACCAAATGTTTAGATAATTGTAAACACTACTTCAGTTAAAATTAGTGACAGGCAGTAGAAAAGTGTAAGCCTGACTTTGCAATGCGAAAGTGTTTTAGTTGCAGTGAGTAATTGAGTTTGTATGTGCGTTGTGCTGTCTGTCTCTTCCGTCACTTTCCCAGGGGACATTGGTCTTTGTCTCAGTGGAGTACTGGGGCAGATGGTTGCTAGATTGACTGTTTCAGGACATTTTCCCTATTGATTTTTACAGGTCTCCCTGCCAGAGAGAATTAGCCAGAGTGGGGGTTGGATGGAGGGGTGGAAGCTGCTCCACAAGACATGCTAGCCTGTCTCTATCAAAAATATACACTGAAAGATTTGCAGCTGAATGTCGAAGTGCATATGATTTCCTGAGCTACAGATGCCGAGGGGACATGGCTGAGTCCTGCCTCTTCCTCATTGGCCAGAGTGCATTACCGAGGGACCAAGGATGCTGGAAAGAAAAGGCAGGTGTGTGCTTTGGTGTTATTGCGCGGTGGGTTAAGGGCAGGTGTGAGTCTGCCAGGCTCGGTGGCACAGCTGGGCAGGGTAAGCCCTGATGACTGGCTCATCACTCCCTCCTATGGCTAACCCGCTGTTTCACCAAGTCTGAAACAGCTGGTTCCCACTGAGCCTAGCTCTGACCGGGGCAAACCCTGCACCTTCCAAACTGGGCCATGGACACAGAACAAAACACACTCAGGCTGCCCCAGTTCCTACCTCACACATTTACTGTTAAGTCTGAAGTGTTCAATTTTAAAGGCTGTATGACGTCAACAGGGGAATAATTTGTTATGCTTAGACACAACTACATGTAAGATGCATGATATTACATGCAGCTGTGTCTACGCATAAGAAATTATTCTTCTTGACTTCATACACTCAGAAATGAAAAGGGATGGTTTATACTGAAATGGGAATTTTGTAAAAAAAAAAAAAAAAAATCTTATTGTTCTAATCCTGTATGATTTCTTTCTTATGTATAACACAAAAGAATGCTCACACTGCTCTTTAACTATTCCCAGAAAATACTCTTTATTTTCCCCCACAGTTTTTACTTACTGTGGCAATGTTGACCGGCCCATTATAGAGCAATAATGTAATGAATTAATTAAGAAATATACGGAACACATTTTTTTGTTGTATTTTTGCTGTATTAGATTTCTCGTTGTTAAATGTTAAGTTTTATTTTATTTTTTCATCACAAATATATTTTTGTTTCTTTGCAAAAGAAAGCTGAAAATTACACAGCTATAATGTAGCCTAACTGCATCATTTCAGAAATGCACTGTTGTTGGAAAATGGCATATGGAAACATAACTGATTTTCATCACAATCAAACTGATGCATTCTAGAATATTACAAGTTTTTAAAGCAATTTTGGCAAAACCTAATTTATGTTGACCATCTAGATTACATTATGATCATGATGAATTTGCAGGCAGAATCTGCAACAATAATGTAGAAAACCAAACGTTTAAGGTTGCAAAGCATTAAAATGCATGTACAAGATCAATGAACAAGGTTATTGCTAAGCCTTAAATAATTTAAGAGCAATCTTCTGGCTTCAGAAGACTTGGAATGCTACACACTCGTCATATGGATTACTTTTATGGTGCTTTTTTGTATCTAGGCAGCCCCTGGTTACTGTATGCCTTTGTTGTATGGAAAAGAGCAACATGAACATTCTTGGAACATAAAAGAGAGAAGGAAAGAAAAAGTCAACATGATGGTGAGCAAACAATGTTAGAATTGTATTTTTAAAGTAGACTGTTCTTTTAAACAGTTCATTTGGTCATTCCACCACTATCTACATTACAATTAAGTACAAATCAATTGTATTCTGGTGTGTTGTAGGCACTGAAACAGTCCAGTACTTTATAGTAATTTTTATGTTGAAAAAAAAATAAAGATTTCTGTGCCACCCCAGACTGGTTGCTGGCCCCTGCCTGGCCAGCACTGATCAAGACATCACCAGTGTCTCTGATTTGTGGGTGTTATGTTGTTAATCCTGCTGTGCATGGTCCTAAATTAGCCTAGTTTCAGTGTTATTGTTTTTCCCTCGCCGTCAAGGTGACATCATGTGAATCTGCCGCTGCTTGGATAGTCATGGCAACTGATCTGTTTGCATAAACACATAGGGCTGACTCTCCTCCCCTGCGGTCCCTCGTGTCACTAGGATTCTCACAGATCCTAGCAGCTACAGGGTTGTACCATTACTGCACCCCGCTGCTCCACACACTCACAGGGGAGAGCCTGGCGCCACTCCTGTCTGCTCAGCCGGTCCAACTCCCAGAGCGACCCCTACCAGCCGACCCCGGGGCGCTCTTCACCCAGTACCCCTCATCAACGACATCCCACCCAGCCTCCAGCACTTACATCACAGCCCTCCACCCTCTCATCTGTGACCTGTGATCACACTCGACTTTCTGACATCCTTTTAAGTGTTCTTGCACAGCGGGCGCTTACGGCTGCAAGCTCACAACACAGTGAAGTTGCTCGCTGCATAACATAAATGTTAGTGAGATGAAACAGGAAGGCAAACAGACTCATTTTTAGTTATGATGAATCCTGCTTGCTCAGTTGTGACAACACAAGTTTACCAAGATAAGACGATACCAAAAGTTGTATTTCATAAGCCATGCAATGTTTTACGAGCACATTAATTTGTCATTGCTGATTTTATGCGAGACGCCGGACTTTCTTTCGGTTATAGATCAAACTCCAATTGGCAGTGCATTGGTCGCCTACGTGGCAGAGTGCGGGAAGGGGAATCAGAGGAGAAGTAAGAGGTTGCAGCATGAGATCATAGGAGTCACACTGAGGTAGGAATGAAATTATATCACTAGTGGGAATTGTCCCAATTAGGTTGGACTGGAGCTCTGCCACAGAGATGAAAACGTCCACTCGCATTAGACTGGCCCTCTTGTAGACGTGCTGAGATTCCCCTTCTCTCAGCCCCTGTTGTTTTGTCTCATTCAGCCTCGCTTCCTTTTCTAGGCGAGTACACCAAAATGACCCTGACCTATAGCACCTTTTGCTCTTGCATGAGAGAACACCTTTTATGTGGCTTTGGATGGAAGGAGCTAGAGGAGAAGATGAGAAATGAAGAGAATTGCCCGGTCCCTCAATATCATTATCAGGTTTTTTGAGGGGGGTCTGCTATGGCACAAAAAAGGTCCTCTTTGAAAAGAAGGTTTTCAGATTCAGACCGCTTGAGAACAGAATGATTAATTTAGCACAAGGAATAATACTTTGGATGATAAAGAGAATACATTTATCTTTTCGCTTTCATCCCGTTGTCTCTGACTGCGTGCGGGAGAGCCTAGGAAACCTTGAGGTATTGCGTAAATCCAGTCGCAAATTAAAAAATGAGTGCATGTCTTCCAGAAACTTGTGTTTATTACCTGAATTATTGGCCAAACAATCCTGTTGAACATTACTGTCGTCTTTTCTTATACTAGGAAAATGGGACCATACAAATGTAGTCTGGAATTCCTCCAAATGGATCCGACACAGAGAGAGCGCACTGGAGCATCTAGCTGTGTTCTGGTTTAGCATTTACGGAGTGAGGGGGATTCAGTGCAGCTCTATTGATGTGGCACACTGGGCTGTAATCTCATTAGTATGCTATGAGGCTGACCCGGCAGTGCTCGCCATGCTCACGGCATTATGGGGGAGAGGAGAGTGGGCCACACAGCCCGGCATCACATCCATCCATTTGACACATTTAGAACTCCCTCACACTGTCCCCTCAAACATTCTCCTCCTTTTTCCTTTTATATCAAGCCCTTAATCACATTCAAACTGCTCATCTAGAAGCTTTTTTTTTTTTTTTTTTGGTATTTGTTCTTTTGCATCTAATCTCACTTTTATCTCTCCCTCTTTTATCCCCCCATATTGCTATACTAACTCCATCTTTGTCACTGAACGCGTCTATGTTGTCTTTCTCTCTGTCTCTCACCTCTCCTCTTTCTCGCGCTTTCTATCTCACACCTTTTATCCTGATCAGTCTCTCTTACTCAATCTTACTGTGTGAGAATCAAGATAAAAACACACAGTAACACACTGACGGCGAATTGCCTCCCTATGCATGTTCGCTTTACCATGTGGAGGTTGCTGCCTTCTCCATCGCATCGTCTCAGTGCCTTATCTCTGCTCTGCTGAGTGTAAATATTTAAAGAAGGCTCCAGGAGCAGCGCTGGTAGCATCTCTGCAGACCCCCACATCCCAACTGCCCACACTATCCATAGGCGATATGATGGAGAGCCCTGTGTGCAAATTTAACAATGACTTTCAGGGTGGTCGACTTTTTAAAGAAAATTTTTATAGGAAATTTCTGTTTAGGTTCATTTAAATCATCTCCTAGCATGTTGGCTAACCATTTTAAAGGGATAGTTCACCCTAAAATAAAAATGCTGTCTTAATTTACTCCAAAGAATGATTTTGATTCATACAGTGAAAGTCATTTGTGATCAAAAACAACACTGGACCCCAGTGACTTTCACTTTAAGGACAAAAAACACATTTAAAAAAAAAAAAAAATATATATATATATATCATTTTTCATTTTCTGCAGAAGAAAGTCATACATGAAGGTGAGTAAAAAACTGGATTTTTAGGGTGAAATATTCCTTTAAATGTGTGGGTTTTCTTTAAATGTTATGTGATAGTTGCTAATGAAAAATTCTGACAGTGTTTATAGTTTTGTCACGGTTTAGTCCAATAATGATCCTAAGGTGCTCAAGCAGCCTGCTGTTGCTATGGTTACCTCAGGCGAACACAAATCTTCAACTTTTCTGTTTATTGAAAAGTTTAAAAACCATGTTTAAGCATGTACTTATATAAAGACCTTCCTCCCACCTTTTTGTTTTTACTTCCTTTGGGGGGGGGTCCATGCTTTAATTAGGAGGGTCAGACCTCATAATTTGCAGCCATAGAGAACCAGAGTCTTGCCATCGTCATCATGTGTTTTGTTCAGGGAGAGTGAGGTGGGATTTAGGCTGTTCAAAGCAGTCATAACTACCCCCCCTCACTTTTGTGCTGTTACCAATGAGGACTGCGCTGAGCCTCTAGATATGAGACCTGACACTTGCCTCAAATACACACATAAACATTCTTTAAAGCAATATAGTGCTCATCCAGCCTACAGCCACTGATATTACACCCCAGCCCCCATGTGCTTGTGATTTTATTAATAATAGAGAAGAGGCAATATATCCTTCTACTGTGGAAGGTATATGAGGTTAAGCATATTCTCTTGCTAATTCTACACTGAGATTTTAATAAAGAAAAGATGCATAAGCCAGTGTCATAGAGGCACTGCAGTGCAAATAGCATGCGGGGAGACGCGTTTGGCTGAATAGTGATAATAATGGTAGCTGTTATGACTGGTATTTACATAGAATTAAAAGGAAGGGCTAATGTCCTGGGAATGTGCAAGCATTAAGTGTCTTCTCACTTCTGTGTGTTTGTGAACCTCTTAAAACACTCCTCAGAGATGCATTTGTGTCTTGAACATTTCCAATTTTCTTTAAGGTGGTGTCGATAAGAAGGAAAATTCATGTGGCAGCTCAGGAGCTTTGAAAATAGTTTGTTAATGGAGCAGCTACACAAGTTTTCATTGTCAGTTATCGTTGAAGTGTAGCTTAAATGTTAGATTGCTGTTTTGTATGTGACATTGTAATGCACACATACAAACAAGTGTACTGCAGAATGTGCTCTCTTTCTCTCTCTCTCAAGTACTGTTGAGATTCATTTTAAAGGGATGTTTCACCCAAAAATAAAAGTTTTATCATCATTTACTCACCTTCAAGTTGTTCCAAATCTGTATAAATTTATTTTTTCTGCTGTACATAAAGGAAGATATTTGGAAGAATGTTTGTAACCAAGCAGATCTTGCCCCCTATGATTACCATAGTAGGAAAAAAATATTATGGTAGTCAACGGGGGGCAAGATCTGCTTGGTCACAAACGTTCTTCCAAATATTTTCCTTTGTGTACAGCAGAAAAAATAAATGTATACAGGTTTGGAACAACTTGAGGGGGAGTAAATGATGACAGAATTTTCATTTTTGGGTGAGCCATCCCATTAAGTGCCTTTTTTTGTGCTAGAGAATTTACCCTAAAATAAAAATTCTGTCATTATTTAAACACCATCATGTTCTTCCAAACCTTATACAATGACAAAGTCAAACGGGTCCTAAACATTATTGAACAACACTGACTTTCATTGTATCGAAATTGTCTTTTTTGATCTGCAGAAGAAAGTAAGTCATACAGGTGATAACAGAATATAAATTTTTGGGTGAATCTCTTTAAATAACTTCCATGTTGATCCTTTTTCAGTAACATCAAACTACATTTTAGTTTGATTGTAGTGAACTACTTTAAATTAAGATTTGCAAGTTACAGTTTCTAAGTAGGTTCTCAAACTCTTGTGTATGAAAACACATTGAATGATCATATTTGTATGTATAGATTTTTCAGTCTGTTTCTGTTTGCCTTGACTGTTTGTGCTTGTTTACCAACAGATGTTTGTGTTTGTGTGTGTGTCAGTGGTAGCGTGTGGGAGCATGTCGTCTGGGTACACTGGTACACACGCACACATGCCCTGCGTTGGCACCCTGTGCTTGCAGTCGGATGGCGTTTGAGCTGGGGCCAGAACAAAGCTGTGCACTGGTGGACTGTCACTCCAGCTTAAATCTGCTCCCTGATCAAAGCCCTCCCCCCTCAGAGCCGGTCATTCGTCCCCCTTGCCTCTATCCTCTCCCCAACCTTGACTCTTGACTCCAAGCCAGACGCTGAGCCACCACGCCACCACGGACACACGGCCTGGCACTTCGGAGAAACAGGGCGAGAGATCGTACTGTGAGATAGACGGGATGCTGATGGTCCCATTGAGACACGTTCTTTATGAAGTCATAAAAACGAAAGATACGGGCAGACTGTTCATCTATTAGAATGACCTTCATTTTGATGATCGGCCCTTGTCAGCGGTGATTTTTACAGCCCAGGTAATGGCTGTTTATACATACATGGTGTATATGGTCAATATAACCATGTAATTTCACATAACCATATAATTAGAATTATGTGGCCATGTAGTGTAATCCCTCTGGTGGGGTGGGTTTTACAGCATGATTGACATTTGAAAATAAATCTTCTTGTTGGGTGTACTCACAGGAATTAATTACGTGCCAATTGTGTCTAACGTATTAATTTGGCGAGATTATACGAAGCATTAACCAGGCCCTTATTAGTCATGGTTATTCAGTCTATTTTCAGCCTTGAAATCTCATTGCAGTAAAGCCATTTTTGTTTCTTTTGACTGTTTTTTTAGCGATTTTTCCAGGATTAGCCCGCAGCATTAACTCACCCAGCATCCCCAAACTCCCATTAGAGGTTGGAGCAATCCCATCACGCTTTGCTTCTTTTCAGTCACTCAGCAAGGCGTTCACCACAAGACAGACTCGTGCACCATTACGTTCAGAGCGCTGTGCATGTTTGTCATAAAATAAATCGCAAATAAATGAATTCATAATTGGACGCGGGGCTCACGCTGGGAAACAAGCTCTGCGCCAATGATTGAATTTAGTTTTGTGGGTTTGTTGCTTGGTGGTGGTGGTGATGCTGTACTGTGCCCTGCGTTGTATTTTTTGATGGAGAAGGATGCTGAAGTGTTGCAGTAGGAAGTCCCAATTGCCTTGGGAAAACTTTGCATGTAGCTCTAGCACGCTCGTCTCTCATTAGCAACTGAGCCTGTGTGGTTTGCTCTAGCTGCTAGGCTGTATATTTGTCTCTAGCATTTTTTTCTGTGTGTTTTTGGTGTATAACAGCAGGGGTTGTGTGTGGTATGTCCGGGGCTGCGGGAGGGCTTCCTAGCAGGTTTCTGCAGTGATCATGGACTGTTTTAAAGCTTCACTAATAGAGGGAGGATACAGGGATGTGTTCAACACCCTTCTAAATACTGATTACTGATGTCAAATGAGACCATCAGCACATCAGCTTGACATTTTCACTATGTTGTCCATTGGAGAAAGAGTCCTGATAATTGCCTGACAATTTGACAAACCCCTAAACCTAAAGTCTACTCTGTCGATAATTGTACACCTGGAAAACAAATGGCTGCATTGCCATTTTCTTTATATATCATTGAGCACTGGAGAACAAAACACAATATTCAGTGCATTTACCTTAAGGCATGGCAGGCTATATGCAGGCCACCTTTCTTTAATATAAAGCCAGTAATCTCATTAGTAATCAGATATTTGTACATAAATGGTTCTAACACATGTACGTTACAAACGTTTTGAAAATATCTATAACGTAATCATCTGACATATAAGCTAGTTTAGGGATAGATATGCTTAAAGGGATAGTTCACCCAAAAATGAAAATTTGCTGTTAATTTACTCACCCATAGGCCTTCCAAGATGTAGTTGAAATTTTTTCTTCGGCAGAATAGTAAAGAAAATTTTTAGCTGAAACCGTGGTCCTCTGTGATTCATTATAATGGAAGTCAATGTGTGCCGTCAGTTTGAGATAAAAAAAAACAAAAAACATATGCAGACATAACAAAATTAATATCGTGGCTAGGTCGTAAGAAGCGAAACAATCAGAAACTGAAAATTATTTACAACATTATTACCTGTAATCCACAGCCTTGACAAACGGTACTGAGTGCATTCACGGCAGTCTGGAGCACAAGTTTCCTCTCGCATAATGACATATGAGCTCAAACGTTGGGAATCTGTGAATCTTCCCGACTGAGATAGTGCAAGCTAACGTAATCTTATTTTATGTATATAGGTTGTGGCATCCATATAAGCACAAGTAAGTACCGCTTTGATGAACAATACAACATATGCGTATTTTCTCGCTGTTGTAAACAAACTAAGGAATCATCACACACAGGAAGCTTGCTCTCCAAACTGTCGTGAACTCGCTCAGGACCGTTTGCCAAGGCTGTGGATTAGAGGTAAAAATGTTGTATATAATGTTCAGTTCTGATCATTTTGCTTTTTAAGACCTCAATGTATCGTCAGGAGCCGCGAGTATTAATTTTGTTTTGTCTGCATGTTTTTTTTTTTTTTTTATCTCAAACTGATGGCACCCATTGACTTCCATTATTTGAATCACAGAGGACCTCGGTTTCATCTAAAAAATCTTCTTTACTGTTCTACTGAAGAAAAGTCACCTACATCTTGGATGACCTTAGGGTGTGTAAATTAACAGCAATTTTTTGGGTGAACTATTGCTTTAAGAATCCTTGTAGGTTTGTAGAAGATTTTATAGAATTAATAGGTTTTTTGTATTTAATCAATATTATATAAAATGTATTTTCCTTAGTTTAAACTTAAAAATGTTAAAATAAAAGAAAATGCTCGAAGAAATCAAGAAAAGAAATCAATTTAATCATTACTCAGTCTTTTAATTTTAAAGCTTATCCATGCAATGATGCAACTGAAATTAGTGTCTTTGTACTTTGTATTTGAAGTGTTTTTTATTAGTTTTCCTAAGATGTGTATACATAAATACATTTACAAAGATGCTGACAGTATTGTACATTTCATTGTTTATACAAATGTACAAAAATATATGTGCAAACATTATGAATACTAATGAGATCAGGCTTCATGAGAGTGGCCAATCTGATCACTCTTGTTCTTCATCAGAAACCAGAAACTCAAATGTATTTCTAATGTGAGCAGAGCGGGGGGAGTCTTTGAGCAAATAGCCGTGCAGACGGGGTGTGTGTGGGTCGATAAGACCTATATTTACTGATGGAGAGAGGGCTACAAATCATTCATAGGAGGAGTTCATCAGAGCATTATAGATACACTCACTGATTCTCAGCTGGAGGGATTTGGGAGCCAGTCATTTTCACTGCTCCCCAGGGGTAAGAGCGAAGGTCACAGGCTACAACCTAGACGAGATCGCAAAACACCGGCTGGTTTAGGGTGAAGTTGAGAAAAATGGAGAGAGAAAGAAAGAAAGAGGGGGAAGAGAAAGTGTGAGAAAGAGACAGTCAGAAAGTGCGTTCTCAGCGGGGTCAGTATTAGTGCTGTGTTGGTGTTTCTTGTGCCAAGAAAAAGAATAAACAGCAGAAAAAGAGAGGAAAGAACGTAGAAAAAACGGCAATGGAGTACACACAGGGGGCCAAGAAGGGCATGCATTTACAGTGCATTAAACAGGAACGGAGGGAGGGGAAGGACAGATAGAGATAGATAAGATTGGAAGTTTGACCATTTCTCCTCTAACCTCTTTTCATTTGAATGTGAATTTGATGCTAATGTGACCTGTCTTGTAAGAGTAATCACGAAGAAAGAAAACACACACCTGTGCATTCATGATTGAGGTAAAATAAGGGCTCTAAGAAACATTTTGTCAATTGCAAAACCAAGACAATTTGACTTTAAAGCATATACAGAATGTATCTCATTTTATCATTTTTAACTTGTACATATTTTCCCCAGAGAAAGATTTTGTTGCTCTTTTTAATTAACCGATCGCTCAGTTAAATGCTGTCTCAGATGTTTCTCTGAAAATTGCTTAAAATATTAGAGTATATTAGATTTGGATTGTGTGAAATGTATCACAAACACACTCAAACAAATAAAAAAAAAATCTTGTTAGGTTATAAATGATGAAACCTAATTCAAATGAATTGTTTTATATTTTATTTAACCCCCTGGAGACGTGTGGGTTACGTTTATGATGGATGGATGCACTTTTTTGAGCTTCAAACACGTGGTTTCTGTGCACTGCCATTCTAAAGCTTTGGAGCATCAGAGTGTTTTTTATTATAACTCTGACTGTATTTGTCTGAAAGAAGAAAGTCATATACACCATGGATGGCTTGAGGTTGAGTAAAGCTTGGGGTAATTTTAATTTTAAAATGAACTAATCCTTTAATGTTTGATGCAGCATTTCGATTACATAGTAGAATCACATAAAATAATCGTGTCCTTCACCCAGTCTTGGAGAATACAATGATTGGTATTGTGTCTGGCAAACTGAAAATTGATTGAGAACTCCCCACCCAACTGCTGAAATCGCCCCTACAATTAATATTCAGTGCCCTGTAATCACTTCAACAATTAATTTTCCTGGAATGTGTTTTGTTTAAACCTGCAGTCCGCAACCTTTTTTGGTTAAAGATTCTCCAAAATCAATTTTTGAGCAAGTACATAACCAGCCAGCGTTCAAAACTCATTATCTTGTCTCGATTCACAACAGTAAGCTTGTAATAATGTTTTATAATAAGAGCGACATGGCGGATTTCCACAGGAAATTTGAGCATGCAGCATTTCCTCTGTGCGTCATTACATCATGTCCGTAAACAGAAAGGAAGGAGTCCCGTCGAGATGCTAGTCAGTTATATCATGTGAGGATGCTGCTGGTAGCGGATCATTTATAGCCTTTTCTCACAGCAGCTGAAATAATTAAACTTATCATTTTGATGGCGGATTGTAGTCCAGAAAGATCCAAATGACAATCATCAGTGACAATTGGAGATTCACCCATAGTCAAAAAGCAAAAGACTTTGGACTGTGGAGTGGCTACAGAAATCTACAGGTAACGCTAATACACACTAAATACACAGTCACGCAATGCTGATGTTGTTAACAATAACAATTTGAAAACAATATAACAGTAATAATAATTTGCACAGTTTGGCATGATCCGAGCTAAGCAATCATTAGATTTAATCATCATTGGCAGAGCGATTTATTGTAGGCCTAATGCTTTTTTCCTCAGTTGGTCAGAACAAAAGTGGCAGACATGTTACTTACTTGTTCAGGTGATATTTTCCAGTGAAAATTCTTATATTGGTCATACTTTCAAGACATAGAATATGTGATTCTGAAGTGCAGTATCCACACCGGTGCGGTGACTGACAGCAAACATTAGATTCATCCGCGCTGACGAGCTGTGCCGAGGCACAACGCACGTACAGATAACTGTTCCGCATATGACTGCAATCGCATGTTTCAAACAGAGATTGCAACAAAGAGGAAAAATTGCGGACTGCAGCTTTAATTTCCTAACCACAAAACATATTGGTTCCTGATTATGAAGTTATGATTGTTTGGACCTTTGGTGTGAAGCCAAATTAGAACTTAGAACTTTGATTGAATACCTCAGATAATTTGGTCTTGGAAGAATTTGATGAGAAGTGTTTGAGGCAAATGTACGAAATTGTAGAGATTTCCTTATGAAACTCTAGTGGAGACATGTAAGATTACTGTGGTCTTTTTCTGGATATTAAGCATTATTTGCTCTACTCATTGATTCTCATTGAAAATTTCTCATTTGTGATTTTTTTTCTTTTTTGGTTCATCCAAACAGAAGATAGCATTTCCCATTCTAATATGGGTAACGTTGGTACTATACTGAGGTTACTGGGGTCAATAGCGTAAGGATTGGTCTTTCAATAAGGGAGCCATGGCAACAACACACAGCATGTTAGCTGCCAGGTATCGACCTCAATAACTGGTAGAGAACCTTTAAAAGCTGCCGGAGCCCTGGCCCAGAAGCAGCCCAGATCAAAGGAGCAGTCCATCAATATCATTTTTGACTGTCAGCCCACAGGTAACTCTTCACCATCACACTCAATCTCACCCGTTGATCAGAGACAAAACCACTGTCAGTTTGGATTTGATTCAACTTTAATTTGTCATCGCACCTTTGTTTTTCACCCTAGAGCACTGAGGTACTTAGAGCCAGGTGGACAAAAGAAATAGAGAAGGAATGAGTGAGTGGAGATCTACGGAAAACAACATTTTCAAAGATCACAGAATGCTATTTTCACATAATGGTTAAGAATTTTGACTTTGCATTTGATTTATTTTTCTGAACCCTTTAAAGTATTCATGAAATCAAAATTGACCCTATTTACTTTTAGTGAATATTACTAGTCTTGTGGTGAACAATTAATCTGTTAATACAGAAAAAAAATTGGTAATGGTCATGGTAATCTTTCATCAAAATTTGCAATAAATGGAATTCCTTCTCTGATGACGTCAGTTTGATGGCTTGGGTTGAATATCCTTAACCACTCTCCAACCGTCAGTCTGCTACGAGCGAGGGATGGAGAGGAGGTGCGCTAAAATAAAACCCTGTCCTCTATTCAATATTCCGTTTCACTTGGAAATAAGTCACAGCGCTGAAGTAAAGTCAGTTGCAACTTCCGGTTCACAGTGACTTTAAGTTCAAGTTACATTTGGTCAAATTATAAAATTAAAGGTCAGATCAACGTATACAGTCAAGACTAGATTTAAAGCTCTTGTTGTTTAATGACTACCATGACTTGCACCCACCCAGAACATAGGTGTTACATGAGTCGGTAGAGATCTCAGCCAGAGCACTGCTTCAGGTATCGACCAAATGCTGCTGCACACATCGATAACCACTGCAGTCCAGCTGAGTGCCTCTGGAGCAGCACAAACGAGGCAGATAAAGATCCGCTTTTGCTCATCCGCGTTAATCTGAGCTTGTTTCCTTCCATGCACAATGGTTCTCATGCATTACTGCTGCTTCTCAGGAAAAATACTCTTGCATTGTCGTTTAAAGGCGATAAATGGATGTTTCCTAGGTGCCATTTACAATGTGGATCTGTTTTTCTCAAACAAGATTAAGTAAGGTTGACTCATTACATTGCTGTAAGACAGACTGATGCAAACCATCCAAATCAACACTTCAGCATGCCCTGATTTTGCAGAGTAAAGAATGTTCTATGGTCAGCATGTTTTGTATGCCCTGGAACATCAGTCCTGTAAAAGTAATAAGTTCTAACCCAATCCCTATATATCTTTAACCTATAACCCAAACCCTAATGTTAACCTAACACTTAAACCAAGACCTATCCTGCTCCTGGAGGACCAACTTTCTGAAGAGTTTAACTCCAACCCTAATTAAACATACCTGAACCAGCTAATCAAAGTCTTCCAGATTACTAGAAGTGTCCAGGCTGGTGTGTTGGGGCAGATTAGAGTCTTAAATTAAAGGACTGGTGTAAAAGCCCATACAGTAACCATCAAATCTAATTGGTTGTCAGAAATGTTGTTCCATCAACATGCCACATTATTTTAAAATAGGTATGTAGAATAAAAAGGTTAAGCAAGTTGTGCATTGTAGGAAAATAGGACCATGTCAGATGTCTTCTGGTTTTAATTTGCAGTTCTCAAAACCAAATTCTCTTGTTTTTCAATGATTAACACATGCATATCATAATAAACAATCAATTAACCAAACCTCACTAAGTCACTAGAATGGGTAGACTTATTGGTGTTTGCATCAGAGATAGCATCTAATCGCCTGGTATTATCCTCCCCTTTCAGGTCAATTCCATCTCTCTCCATATCTGTTATGCCTGAAAGTTTCTAATTAACATGTTCCAGCGTGTTGTTTTGCTCCTTCATCGCATTCTAATTTGCCTAATGCTATGATCTCCCATTTGTGTTTTGTGGGCAAGCTAATTGAATCGCTTTTGATGTGTTTATATTTTTAGGGAGGGAGACCTGCCGTTAGTTTCATTGTGCAAACTGGTGCTAATTGCTAAATGAGAGCCAGTTAGCGGCAGCTGCTAATTCAGAGCAACGCAGAGCGGATGTGCTCGAGAACTGAAACAAGGTGTGATTGGGTGAAAGGAGGCTTAATCAAAAGGCTTCTTTCTCCTGTGGGGTGAGGGAGTGGGGTTTCATTGCCCTTGCTTTGTTCCAATCCAAAGAAAAGTGCTTCAAATGCATGACAAAAATAATGATTCTCAAGTGGGAACTGTTGTCTCTCCATTCTGCAGGAGATCATATGACAAGCTTTGCTGACACTGCTTGACTCTCTTGTACCTTTGTTCTTACTGGTCCACAAAATCGTTTAGTGGACTTCACCTCAGAGCCAGACGGCCTAGCAAGTGTGCGTCACATGTGGCCCTCTTCTGAGCCGCTCTTGGATGAAAGCAAAAGCCAGGCTTATTTCTTTAATTCTTTATTTCATCATTTTGTTCCTTGCAGCCGTGTTCAGGAAAAAAGGCTTTCCAGTACGCTCCCATGGGACGCACATCTCCTAGCTTCTGTGCTAATGTGGTGCTGTCAATTGAAGCGGTTTCTGCACCAGTCCCAGACTTGGCAACTCTTGTGGTACTTTTTGCCTGTTTTTTTTGGTCCTTGTTTTCTCTTGTGTATGGATGCATTCATAAATAAATGCACAGATCTTGCCCAAAAATAAAATTGTGCTCCCTGTGTGCCCCCCTGTTTTTTGTGCTGTTCTTTTAAAGTGTGTCGACAGGCAGGGGAACGGTGCTCATTTCATTAGCATTGACATTAGCAGATGCCACCGCAAGCTTTAGAACTACAAAGGCTCCAGGGTTCAAAGCCACCCTGCCTGGATAAACAGATCCCCTGGAAAAAGAGAGAGAGAGAGGGGGAAGAAAGGAAAAAGATCATCGTAGTTCTTGCGTGGAAGGGTTGCCATTCGTTCTGATCATTTAGTGGCTCCTTGCTCTGCGTTCACCCCCTTCACTCTCTCCCCCAAGCAGAGAGTTTATTCATTTAGATAAAGCCCCCTGCTGACTTTTTGTACATCTGGGCCTTCGTTTTCTATTAGCAGTCCCAACTGGGTTCCATGTTGTTTAAATTCTGCTAAATCCATATAGATGAATGAAAACATCAGGTCATATTTATATTTTAGGGCTGTATTTTACTGTATTTTGTGTTTAAGAAAGGTAGAAAGTGAATTTCAAGCCCTATTTGAATGAGTATTGTTGCACATGGGGATGTAAGGTAATTTCAGCATTTAAATGAATTAGTCTGTGATTTTATTGCTCTCCAAGTCAGAAATGTCTGACTCGCCTCCATGTTAAACATGGCCGTGTGGCTGACTACATCAGAAACAAATTTCCAGTTCATAAGACAACTCCCTCGTACCCTGTGGATTAATTGTCATCCGATTGCGTTTTATCACAGTAGAGCCATGCAAATTTTCTTTTACAGATGTCTCCCTGAGAATTACTGTCCGAATAGTGCTAATGTATGTGTTTCTGTGGGGGCTTGAGCTGTGGCTCTGATATTGGAGTATTGTAGTGGCCTGGTAATAAAGTGGCCTCACTGATTTCCATACACAGTGTTTGCAGTGATTTAGAGCTTGATGAGAGATGATTAGGTGACAGGCTTATAATGAATAACTGTGCAAGAGGGACACGCATGAGGATGCGTTGCTCTTCTCCCCACTATTTACGGGATCTGTGAGATTGCAATCTAATATGTGATTAGCCCCTCTGTTATTTATTCTTCAATTTGGAAGGATTTCTGCATTTTGATAATATAATGTGAATTATTTATTGGCTTAATCTCTGCATTTCCTCTCCTCCACATGTCATTTTGCTCCCAAAGACAAAGATATGTCATCCTAGAATGCAAAACAGAATTTGTCAAAATTCAAAGTCATTGACTGGAATACATTTTCTTTAGACTTATACTGTGAGACCTTACTGCTAGCATTGAGCTAGCATTGAGTCGTGCTTTGAGCCACTTCAATGTCCCATCTGACCCTGTCTTAAATTAAAAGCGCCTCTGTGTAGCCATGGAAATTTGTGGTAATTAGACCTATTTGGCGGAGGTTAATCACGACTGACATGAGCAGATGAAAAGGCGAATAGTAAGTGCTGCTGATGCAGCTGGTAACCTGTACTGAACTCAGTGGGTAATTTTGTTCACGCAGTGCCTAACATTTATATTGAGTGCCCAGCATTCAACACTTGTGCTGCTCTTACATGATACTGATGCATAAAAACATGCATGACCTACACATATATGCTGTTATCACATATGTCACATATATGCTATTATGTTGTTTTTGTTGCATAGCATGATTTTTTTTCTTTGTGTAATATGCAGTGAGCAGAATGATAATGTATTGTACTGTATATTGAAATTAATTTGGCCTGAACTATATATTTATCACCTTCATAAGATATTACTGATCAGTATCTAAATAAGCCATTATGTATTTATGGCTGTAAAATGATTCTTTTATTATTTTACATTCTAATTATTTTTAATGCTTAGTATATAGTATTTACTGCTTGAATTGGTGTATTTTTAAAAATTAAAGGGTTCACCCAAAAATGAAATTTATTAATTACTCACCCTCATGTCATTCCACACCGTTAAGTCCTTCGTTCATCTTCTGAACACAAATTAAAGGTGCCCTAGAATTAAAAAATTAATTTATATTGGCATAGTTAAATAACAAGAGTTCAGTACATGGAAATGACATACAGTGAGTTTCAAACTCCATTGTTTCCTCCTTCTTATATAAATCTCATTTGTTTAAAAGACCTCCGGAAAACAGGCGAATCTCAACATAACACCGACTGTTACGGAACAGTCGGGGTGTACGCCCCCAATATTTGCATATGCCAGCCCATGATTGAGGCATTACACAAGGGCAGTTAGTATTACACAAGGGCAGAACGTCTGGATGTGCACAGCTGAATAATCAGACTAGGTAAGCAAGCAAGGAAAACAGCGAAAAATGGCAGATGGAGTGATAATAACTGACATGATCCATGATAACATGATATTTCTAGTGATATTTGTAAACTGTCTTTCTAAATGTTTCATTAGCATGTTGCTAATGTACTGTTAAATGTGGTTAAAGTTACCATAGTTTCTTACTGCATTCACGGAGACAAGACCCATCGTTATTTTCATTATTAAACACTTGCAGTCTGTATAATGCATAAACACAACTTCATTCTTTATAAATCTCTCCAACAGTGTAGTGTTAGCCAGTTAGCCACAGAGCATAGCCTCAAACTCATTCAATATCAAATGTAAACACCCAAATAAATACTATACTCACATAATCCGACGCATGCATTCAGTATGCATGACGAACACTTTGTAAAGATCCATTTTGAGGGTTATATTAGCTGTGTAAACTTTGTTTATGCTGTGATAGAGTGGAGAGCTCGGGAGGGGGCGGAGTGCACGTGATTTAAAGGGGCCGCAACCTGAAATCGGCTCGTTTCTAATTATGCCCCAAAATAGGCAGTTAAAAAAATTAATTTAAAAAAATCTATGGGGTATTTTGAGCTGAAACTTCACAGACACGTGCAGGGGACACCTTAGACTTATATTACATCTTATCATTTTAAAAAAATTTCTAGGGCACCTTTAAGATATTTTTAGATATTGTCTTCTGCATAGACAGTAATTTAAACACCACTTTCAAGGTCCAGAAAGGTACTAAAGGCATCGTTAAAATAGTCCACGTGACAGCAGTGATTCAAACTTCATTTAATGAAGCGAAGAGAATAGTGTTTACATTTAGCGCTTCCAGGTTCTACGTCAGAACACAGGCTCAGTATACCTTCTACCTCAGCGGGAGCCAGCTAATAATGAGTCGGCATTCTGACATGCAGTAAACAGTATTCTCGTGGCTTAATAAAATTAAGGTTGAACTACTGCAGTCACGTAGACTATTTTAACAATGTCTTTAGTACCTTTCTTGAAATCAGTGGTTAAATTGCTGTCTATGGAGTCAGACAGTTCTCGGATTTCATCAATAATATCTTAATTTGTGTTCCGAAGATAAACTAAGATATTACGGGTGTGGAACGACATGAGGGTGAGTAATTAATGACAGAAATTTAACTTTTGGGTGAACTAACCCTTTAAACTCTCAATTTCAGGTAATTTATATTGGACCCCATATATAAATAAGTAGTGGTTTATTTCATGCTCAGAGACTGAATTTTGGCAAGTGTGACTTAGTTTAGATTACTTATTGATAGATGTATACATTAAGGATTATGGGCTGTTAAATACTTATCCACAGACAGGCCCCCTGACTAGAGTGTTCACATTTCAGAAAGGAAATGATGATTCAAACGCTCATGATGGGTTGGCACTAGCACTTAGCCCCTCCCTTTCTGCTACATAGGAAAAGCTATTGCTGCTGAGTGCATAGTTTCCAATATTCCACACTTTTGGTTTAAGTACACCATCCTGATATTTGTAGTGCAATATTGGTCACTGTTTTTACTTCAATAATAAGAATCTTACAGTAGACAACTTTTTACCTTAAATTACTGAACTTTACCTTCAGTGTACTTGATTTTTTTTTTTTTTTTTTTTGCCTATTGAATTTTCTGGATCTTTCTTGCCATCACAAGAAGCCATCTGAGGCCTAATGATCTGCGGCCATGTACACAGTTTATCTTCGGTCCAGCAGTGTAATGAGTGGGAAGAGCTCCATTGAGTGAGCCCGCTGGGCCAAGGGATTCCATTAGCACGAAAATGGTGTGACTGTTTCAACTTTTTTGTTCACAGCTCGGCAAACAGATGTTTTCTTGCAAATTCATCAAGTTGTCCAGGCTCATGAAGCACATGATGCTTCTGGATATGACTTAATGCATAAATGCATGCCTCTGGGAAAGGGTTTGAGGGTCATCAGACTTTATCTCTGTGCAAGAACTGCCTTCAAAACCAAGAAACATGCAGATTGTGAGTCAGTATATTGGGCTTGCTGTACCTAGTAATTATTTATTTTTTGTTGTTGATGAAGAACAAACAGTAGGTTTTGTATTTTAAAATGTCATGATTATTATTATTATTACTATTATTATTATTATGTGATGAATACATACACAGTACTGTTGGGTAGTGATGCAGATTTACAATTTCGACTCCAATTCCAAAGCTCTCAATTCAATTTGATTCTGATTTAAATTAGTTTTAATTTTGTTAATTTCATTTATAATGTCTATATTTTGCTTACATATGAAAAAATGATCTGATAATGATATGAATTATAGAGTGCAGTGACTCAACTTGCAACAGGGAAGAATTTAAGTAATAACAGCTGGTATAATAGATATGTTGTGGTTGCAATACGGAAAAAGCTGTTAGCAAATTAGCAAGCAAATCTAACTAATTCTTAATGTGTTTTCCCCTTTCTAATGTCCATGAGGGTCCCACCATGTGCATATATTGATGAGCTCAAATGCAATCTGATGCTGTGCTGTCAACACTTGTTGTTGAGGTTTGGCAGTGCTTCCCTTAGTGTAGTGCTAATGGAGGATGGTAAAATGAGATAATTAGGGAACCAAATAATGCTGCACTTAGACAACCACTGGGGGTACAAAGGAAGACTGTGTGTGTTAGTGCAGATGCAGTGGCTAGGAGAGTGGAAGAGGGATTAACAGAACTGATTTAAAGGGATTAGCAAGTCCCATCGAATCCAAGGAGCCACCAGAGCCCCCTACCACACGCTCCTAAAGCCATAATCCTTTTCAAGTGTGCCACAGAATTGGTGTTCCCTGTAATCTGCCCGATTCGTATGATGAAACCCAATACACTTGACAACCTCTGTGAACGGGGGCAGACGAAAAACAATGACTGTAAAATGCCGCTCAGCCAAAGCTGGATTAGTACAGATGCAAGTGTTCCACTGGAGCTCCTTTTACAGATGGACTTCATGGAGGTATTTGCCTCAAGAGCCTCTGCACGATGCCACTGTCTTTTTCACAATGGAGACTTCTTGTCCAAGATCTGTGATATGTGTCTCTTATTGCATCCATACCTCATGATCATGCTAAAAGGGAGGGTGTGGATCTATGCTAATGTTCCCTATCCATCATGTGGATATTAAATGGCAATCACTGCTGATAAGAGGAGCCTGAATGTGCCTACAGCCACTTAGAAAACAAAAGGAATGTGTGTCCATCAACAATAATGGGCTAGGGATGCATATTCAGTATAAAACATACATTAGTGCCTCAAATGGAGCTGGGAGGAGGCTGTCCTTGCTATTTGAGCAAAATGGGAAATTTAATTACACAACCATTTGGCGCAAGCAATGGTAACATCACTTGAGGCGCTGCCAAGTCCCATCCCTCTTCCCCATCCAAAGGGAAGGTTTTGAAGAGGAGTGATTGGATGGCTTGGAGACCAATGGAGTCTCAGGTATCGCTTTAATGCGATGGACTGGAGGAATCATGGTGCCTGTGGTAATTATTTTGCTGCCGTTCTGTTGGGAGTTGGGTGGCGGGGCAGCTGTAATTAACGCTGGGCTGATGGATCCAGTGACTTCCTGCTCAAGGCGTACTTCAGGGATGGCACGAGAATATGAATAAGCGTAGTCTCCAGAGGGCAAAACCTCCATACGTTCTACCTTTAAATTATTACAGAGAGATGAGTGATAGACCATATCTAGATAAGAGATCACTGCAAACTCGTGTTTAAAAGGGTAGTTCACCCAAAAATCTATATTCTATCATCATTTACTCACTCTCTCGTTGTTTGTTGTTTTAAATCTGTATGACTTACTTTCTTCTGTGGAATATAAAAGAAGATATGGTGCCTGTGGTAATTCCCCCTCCACCCAAAATGGAAGTAAATTGTAACCAAAACTGTTCACAAGATGTATCAAGGGAAAATCAAGGGAATGAATTTATAAATCGAGGGAATTAAATAGTACATGGTACGCATGATTTAGCAAATTGAGCAAACAAAATAGTAAATTGTGCGCACATTTTAGTAAATCAAGGGAGTGAATTAGTAAATCGTGGGCACAATTTACTTTTTTTCCCTTGCATGTCATGTGTGGGGCTCCGAATCATACATACAGGTTTGGATCAAAATGATGAGAAAATGGTAACAGCTTTGTCTTTTAGCTTAGCATGAAGAACCTTTCAAAACAAAAGACATTTGAGAATATATATATATAATTTTTTTTTTTTTTTTTATAGGGGTAGTTCACTCAAAAATAATAGGTCATCATTTACTATACTTTATAAGACTTTATAAATACTCACACTAGATAGATGCATGTGTCATATGGCCTACTTTTTGGGTGCTTTTATGGTGCTTATTTGACATTTTTGGACCTTAAAGGAATAGTTCACCCAAAAATGTCAATTATCCCATGATTTTCTCACCCTCAAAGCCATCCTAGGTGTATATGACTATCTTCTTTCAGACAAACAGAGTTATATTAAAAAATATATATATATCATGGCTCTTCCAAGCTTTATAATCATAGTGAATGGCCCTCCTGATTTTGAAGACCAAAAAGTGCATCTATCAATCATAAATGATATCCACATGGATTAATAAAGGCCTTCTTGAAGTTAAGCAAAACCCTTTGAAGCGTACAACAACACCGGTAAGATCAGAACGTTCACTGCTAAATTCAAACGTGCTTTCGCGCTTTGGCTGTGTTGGTCGTGCTTTGGCTGCACCCATCACGCGTTATAGATCAACTGATATGATTTAAACAACAATCGCATTCAAATATTATGTGCCGAATTATGTTTCTGTCAGTTGGTGCCAGAGTAGAGGCATGAGGACACTATATTTGAGAGTTTTGTGGATTCGTTCTGCACATTACATCGATGCGCTCTCGCTATAATGTATTACATCATCATGCGTCGTTAAAAAATGCCATAATAACTGCCTCAAGTGAACTATAAAAAATCAAAAGAAGTTTGTGTCTGAAAGCTGCAGTCGTTTTTTATTGGTTAAAATGAATGGAGAATATCTCATATTTTTCCCTGGGTGCTGAGCGCCTATATAGTTCATGATAGGCTATGGTTAACAAGTTTGTGAATATTTTTAATAAAAAATGAAAAACAAAATAAAAGTGATACATCTGTCATACCTGTGTGACGCGTCGCTTTGTGCCTGTTTGACGCGTCGCCCCCCACATAAATAATAGTAAATGTGCACATATTGTGAATTAAATTAATTGACTTAGTAACCTAGCTTTCTTGGTAGCCTTCATTAAATTAACTTCTCTAAGAAAACAATTCATAAAACTATGTTCACTTTCAATTTCATATTTTCATATTGATAAAAATAATCAACATATAGTACACCCCAAAATTAAAATTCGGTCTTCATTTACTCAACCTCATGGTCCAAATGTTTGTGTAATAAATTCTGTTGAATCAAATAAAATATTTCTTTCTTAATCTACTTATTCCAATGTCTATTAATTCTTTACAAAAAAAATAAAAAATTACTTCAAATTATCTTTGTGGGATAGTTTCTCAGCCAAATTTGATGTACGATAAATTTGCGATTAATTAGATTAAGTAATCGCCACATCATGTAATTAATTAGATTAATAATTTTAATCGCCTCCCAGGCCTATAATATAAATCCCTATATATACAGTGCCCTCCACAAATGTTGGCACCCTTAGTAAATATGAGCAAAGGTGTGAAAAAAATCTGCATTGTTTATCTTTTTGATCTTTCATTCAAAAAATTCACAAAATTCTAACCTTTCATTGAAGGAAAAGAATTGAAAATGGGGGGAAAAGCTCATTATGAAATAAATGTTTTTCTCCAATACATGTTTGCCACAATTATTGGCATCCCTAGAAATTCTTCTGAGTAAAATATCTCTGAAGTATAATATTCCCATTCACATTTACATTCTTTAGCACACCAGGGTGACTAGGAGCATGAAATTGTGCAGCCATGACTTCCTGTTCCACAGGAGTATAAACATGAGGAAACACAAAGGCGAAATTCCCTTAATCATTCATCATAATGAGAAAAAACAAATAATATGGTTCTGATGTGCAGCAAAAGATTGTTGAGCTTCACAAAATAGAAAATGGGCATAAGAAAAAAGCTAACGCATTGAAAATCCCCATTTCCACCATCAGGGAAATAATTAAGAAGTTTCAACTAAAGATGTTACAAATCTGCCTGGAGGAGGATGTGTGTCTAAATCGTCATAATGTGCGGTGAGGAGGAAAGTTTGAGTGGCCAAAGACTGGAGAATTGCAGAAATTTGTTGAGTCTTGAGTCTCAGAAAGCCTAAAAAAATGACCAAACAGCACCTACATCCCCACAAGTTGTTCGGGAGGGTTTCAAGAAAAATCCGTCTTTGCACATCCAAAAACAAACTCCAGCATATTCAGTTGTCAGACAAGACTGGAACTTCAAATGGGACCAGCTTCTGTGGTAAGATGAAACAAACAAAACAAAAAAAAAATAGCTTTTTGGCAGCAAACCCACCAGATGGGTTTGGTGCACACATGGATAAAAAGTACCCCATGCCCACGGTTAAGTATACTGCTGGATCTTTAATGCTGTGAGCCTATTTTTCTGCTGGAGGTCCTGGATATCTTGTTCAGATACATGGCATCATGGATTCTATCAAATACTAACAGATCAAAAATCAAAACTTGACCACTTCTGCTAGAAATCCAATAATGGGCTGTGGTTGGATCATCCGTCGGGACAATGATCCAAAACAAACATCAAAACCAACACAAAAATGTGTCACTGAGCATGAAATGAAGCTTCTGCCATGGCCATCCCTGTTCCCTGACCTGAAACCTAAAGAAAATGAGTGGAGTGAACTGAAGAGAAGAAGCACCAACATGGAGCTGGAATCCGAAGGATCTGGAGAGATTCTGTATGGAAGAATGGTCTCTGATAACTCTCCAAACTCATCAGGCATTATAGAAGAAGACTCAGAGCTGTTATCTTGGGAAAAGGACTGTGACGAGCAGGCCGGGCGAGAGCCGTGAGGGAACGGCGCGAGGCCGGTGACGCGAGTGATAATGAGCGTTACCTGCGAGGCGTGCCGGCCTCGAGTCTCTCACGGAGGAGCTCCGGAGGCATAAAAGGGGGAGCGACATCAGTGAAGGACGAGAGAGGACCAGGCCTGGATATTATTTTATGTTTTATTGTGTTTGTGTGGCCGGCAGACGTCCGCGAGGGTCTGCCGGCATTACTTTCGTTTTGTTTGTTTATTTTGAGATTTTTGTTGAATGTTCGCCGGTTCCCGCCTCCGTCTTCCCATATTTACGAACTTTGTTACATTGGTGCCGAAACCCGGGAGGAAGGAGGGACATGCTGTCGGAGAGCCCTCGCTGCTGAGGGGGATCGCGGTGCTGCGGAGTTCGGGCAGCGCGGAAGTGAAGACCGCGAAAGGCTGCCCGAGGCGGTGGTGCTGGAGCCTTGTGAAAGGTGGGACGGAGACCCGGATGCCGTGCTCCTGGGACGAGGTGGGGTGGCTGCCGTCCTGGACCTGGAGGGAGCGGAGGAGTCGCCACCGTCTGCCGTGGGCCGGAGCCTGCTGCCGTCCGCCATGAAGGGGAGGAGCAGGGGACGGGGGACTCGCTGCCGGCTGCCCTCAGTCGGAGGAGCCATCGCCGGCCGCCAGGAGGCGGTCGAGGATCGGGCCGTCCACCGAGCGTCCAGTGCCACCGCATGGCACCGCGAAGAAGAGCCTCTTGGCAGGCTGAGGACCGAGCGGCAGTGTGTCTGGGAGCCGGACCCAGCATTTTTTTTTTTTTCTCCTCTCTCCCCTCTCTCGTCCTGTCGCTCCCCTTGCTTCCGTCTCCTTTCTCTCGTCTCGTCTGTCCTTACCCCCAGGTGCTGCGGCCGCCGAGACAGGCCCCGGGGGGGAGTAAAGCGCAGTCTCGGAGGTACCCCCCGGCCTGCGAGGGGCGTTGGGGGTATGTGACGAGCAGGGCGGGCGAGAGCCGTGAGGGAACGGCGCGAGGCCGGTGACGCGAGTGATAATGAGCGTCACCTGCGAGGCGTGCCGGCCTCGAGTCTCTCACGGAGGAGCTCCGGAGGCATAAAAGGAGGAGCGACATCAGTGAAGGATGAGAGAGGACCAGGCCTGGATATTATTTTATGTTTTATTGTGTTTGTGTGGCCGGCAGACGTCCGCGAGGGTCTGCCGGCATTACTTTCGTTTTGTTTGTTTATTTTGAGATTAAAGTTTTGTTGAATGTTCGCCGGTTCCCGCCTCCTTCTTCCCATATTTACGAACTTTGTTACAAGGACATTTCAATAATTGGGTGCCAATAATTGTGGCCAACATGAACAAAAGAAAAACATTTATTTCATAATGAGCTTTTTCCATTTTCAATTGTTTTACTTAAATGAAAGGTTAGAATTTCATGATTTTTTTTTTTTTTTGAAAGAAAGATCAAAAAGATAAACAATGCAGATTTATTTTCACAGCCACCTTTGCTCATATTTACTAAGGGTGCCAATATTTGTGGAGGACACTGTATATGTATATATATATATATATATATATATATATATATATATATATATATATATATATATATATATATTGTTTATATATATAGTTTATTTAGTTTATTTATTTATTTATTTTTTTACAAAAACCCATCGCTTTGCTTCAGAAGGCCTTTATTAAGCCCCTGGAGTCATATGGATTATTTGGATGGATGCACTTTTTTGGACTTCAAAATCAGGAGCGCCATACCATTATAAAGCTTGGAAGAGCAAGGATATTTTTTAATAACTCCTATTGTGTTCGTCTGAATGAAGATAGCCATATACACCTAGGATGGCTTGAGGGTGAGTAAATCATGGAATAATTTTCATTTTTGGGTGAACTATCCCTTTAACATCATTTTTCCCACTTCACTTCCATTGAATTATGGAAAATGTATGGCAGTTTAATATTAATTGTAAACATTTCTTTTTGTGTTCAACAAAAGAAAAAGTCCTGCGGGTCAAAAGCTGTAAATGACAAGATTTTCATTAAGTAAACGGTCCCTTTAAGCCAAATCCATTTAATTGAAAACAACTTTGACAATATTTTACTTCTAATAGAATTACACTTTTTAAAATTAATATTCTTTTCATAAGAAATTAACCAGTTGTCATTAAACTTCCATCCCAAATATAAACCCACAAGTGGACTGGCCACAAACTGAACAATGAGTCATTTAATTGATTCAGAGGTTAACGATCCAGACTTAGCATTGTGCTGTTTTTAAATGTCAGATCTCTCAAACCTGCCCTTTATGTCAGCAGCAGAGAATGAGAGTGTGTGTGCATGTATGTGCACAGGTTAAGTTGTAACTATCTGTAAAGGTCTGTCATAGAGTACATTGTTACAAGACCAGTCAGCGGTTCAGCCTAATAACACCAAGCTTAATTCATGTATGAAATCAAAGCCATGACAACATTTGAAGCACTACCCTTCACACAGTAGGGAACTCTTTGGTCTTTGCTCTGTGTCCTCAAAATGTCAGATTTTTTTCTTTCTCTGGATGTCCACCTAGCACTGCAGAGAGGAAGGTTTCAGGCCATGGTGAGAAGAATGTTCCTGTGGTTAAGCGCTGTCCTTTGCTTTGAGGCTTTCTGGAAAAAAAAGAGCATTTAATGACCTGTGAAGGTGGGTAAAAGAAAAACACATCCAAGTGATCAGATGATATCCTCAGCAGGGCGGTCACAAGCTTTGCCACAGTCAGATTTCTTTTGGCCTCAAACCCATATTAGAAACATCCGTGTCTTATCATTGCATGCTGAGGCTTTAGAAAAGCATCCCAGGGTGAAAGAAATCAAGGGTTGTTCACTTTTCTTTTTTTTTTTTTTTTGCTGTTCAAAGGCTACTCATGAGGAGCTCGAACATTTCTCTGAAAGATCTGTCTGCATGGAACGTCCTGACTCTGTTAGCTAATGAGTGCTTATTTAAACCACTCATACACGCTTAGGACATTGAAGCAGAGATATCCAACAGCTATGCTGGGCACACAGCATGCTGGGATATGAGAGTACAAAGTCTTATTTTGACAGGATGAGTGTTAACAGGACTACTTCGGAAAGCTTAGAGGCCACAAAGCAAGATCCTTTTAGCCTCAAGGGCTGCACTCCTTATTTTTATAGTATGTCTTTTATATTAATAACTTGTTTCAGTTTCTGAAAAAAAAAAAAAAAAAAATCACGCTGACCGCAGATATACCACAGTATAAATGCAGGATTGTGCACCATTCAGAATTGGTTTGAGAGTGCCTTAAATTTTAATTCAGTTTCTAAGTTTGAATTGAAGTTGTTTGTATTATATTAATATTGATTTATAATCAAAAGAAAAAAATATTTAAAGAACTTAACCCTCTACTGCACACATGTTGAAAATTGAAAAAAAAAAAAAATATATTCCACATCATTCTTTGGTTCATTTGGGAACATTTTATTGATTAAAAAAAAAAAAAATTCCATTGCCTCAGGGCAACGTTGTGCGACAATGGAACAGAGTCATAGAGAAAATTATCATCAAAATCAAAAATATTTTTTTAAAAATTCAAGAAATCATTAAGTACAAAGGGAAAAACACTTGAAAGACATTGATATACTGAATTTGATACATGCATATGTCTGTATCATGTAGTGTGCTATGCCATATAATGTACTTCATGTGATAAGATTTCACTCCGTACAAAACTTCAAAAAGCACTTCTTCTCTGCTGTGACATAGTGGTTTTTGCACATCACTTTGGGTGTTCCTGCACACCCAGGAACCCTGCACACTCAAAAAAATAACACTTTGAACGAACATAAAAAAAAATCATGGATTTCCACATGATTAAGTTGCTTTATTTCAGCATTATGCAATTCTGTTATTCCAATTTAATGTACTTACGTTGGGTCAACTTAATTTATTAAGGTTGATTCAACTTATTTACTATGGCTGGGCACAACTTAATTTAATAGTGTCAGCCCAACTAATTTGCAATGTTTTGGAAAATAAATAAAAAGCAATCAATAAATGAATGAATAAATACACAAACAAACAAACAAATAAATAAAAAAAAATAAATAAATAAATAAATAAATGTTAAATAAATGTTTTCATATACATTGATTTTTACAATTAATTCTTCTTGTTTAATTTTGTGATTTATATAACTTTTGTGATGTTCTGTGTTAGAAATCTAGATGTGATACTGAGTTCATCTTAAATTGCCTTAACCAAAAACATTATAAAGCCTAAATTGATCACAAGTCCATTGGTGGCAGTGGTTTTACAATCAACATAGGTTTACAATGTTTTTGGTAAATACAACCTAGAGCACTAACACAGTGATTACTTTCTTATTAAAGTATTCTGAAAGTTTGTTAGCAGGTCCTCAAACCAAGCACAAGTGCAACACTTCACCACAATGGTAACCCTAAAACTATTAATTAACAGAAACTTTTAAATACCAACATAATAGAACAGCAAACATTAAAAAGTCTTTCCATTTTCTCATCTTCCTAAAAACTGCTTAAATAACACTTTATTTCAACATTTACACTCCTAATTCAGCCCCTTTGCAAAGCATGATGGGAAGTGAAAATCCTGTTTGATTGAGTCCTGGTTGGGTTTACTTGTTTGAAGCATGTTATTTCAATATGAAAACACCAAGTTAAGTCAAAGAGTAATCGTTTCAAGTCAATTTAACAGGAATCAATCACATTTAAACCAGAAACCTGATACAATGGTGTTGAATCAAAATAAATTGTTTAAATGAACTGAACAGCATCAAAAAATCTTTTTTTTGAGTGCATCTTCCCTTCTTATAATACATTGTTGCCAATGTGAGGTATTGTCTAAAACATCCTCAAAGTACCCCTTATCGCACAACGTTGCCCTGAGGCAACGAAAAGAAAAACTGAATTTCTGAACATGCAAAATAAAAAAAAAACTTAATAAAACCTGACAAAAGGCTTCTCTATACCTACATATACAAAACACATATGTTTTATGTACAGTTCATGTCATTTTAAATAAGATTACTAAAGCAAATAATATTGCCTTCTTCTTACACCATGTGCTCCCATGTGTCAGAACAGGACGTCCCACCTTTAAATGGTGCTTGATATTGACTCTAACACCTTACTGAACTGTTCTTTGGTACTTTCTCGACCTTTCTAATTGGCTGTTATCATTTAAAGAAAAATGTACTAAACCTAGGGCTAAAGAAAACTTTCCGTTGCCTGAGGGCAACGCTGTGCTGTAGAGGGTTAATATACTATAACTACAATAAGTGTCATTTTACCTAAAGTTTTATATATAGGCCTTACAGACTGATGGTTGGATGGGTGAATAGATTTTTTAATTTATTTTCCAGAATGTATTACAGCAAATTTCTCTTCCAGTCATTTATTTAAATTAAAATTCCAGTGTAATGTCCTGTGTCCAATTCAAATTAATTCTTAAATTCTACATTTTTCTATTAAACCATGTTTGTGATTTATTGTTCTTGTGGTTGCCACAGTGATGAAAACATCCCATAAAATGCAACGGAATGCCTTGAAGGGTCGTGTGTTGAGTAATGCTGCTCTAGTTCAAAGCTGAATCTGTTTTCTCCAACAATGTTTATCACATTTATAAACTGAACTAATTGCTGGATTGTTATAGTCAGTGTAAAATTGTCATGTAAATCTCTAATTGCAATTTTATGTTGCAGTGCAGTGCTTCAGTCTGGTCAGTGTGATCTACAGTAGAAAGGCGAGTATAATGCTGCTATATTTTACAGTGTATATTACTTTCTTCGACACAACAATTATGGAGATGAGATTTTCATCCATGCGTTCCAATTGCCTGACTGTGTTTTCATATTAACGGCATATTGATCTCAAATTGCTGGAGCATGTTATTTGGCTAGATACATAATGGCCATCATGGTGCCATTTCTATTGCAATGGTGTCATCTGCCTTCTGAGATCACAAAATTGGAATATGCAGGTTTATCATGTCGGAGTCTCTTGTATATAGTACTGATCTCTGTGGTGTATAAGGTCTGACAAGGTATGTTTGGCAGCAGATGGGAAGAGGGAAAACAAAGCATTTTTCATATTTTGTGCAGTGTTGAGTATGTGTTTTATTCATGGTGGAATTTTAGCTGGTTTGCCTTGCAGACAGCTTTGATTATAAAGGGAGTTTCAATGTCGACGCAGTGTCAAGCATATACATAGAGCTTTCAGTTAAGTTTATCAGTATTTATCAAGCATTTATTTGAAACCGCATCTTGGATAATGTGGAGTAAATTCAAAAAGTAATATTATTTTCAAATAGCAATATGGTAACTTTACATCTAACTAGGGATGTCAGTTGGTAAATTTAAAGGTGCCCTAGATTCAAAAATTGAATTTACCTCGGCATAGTTGAATAACAAGAGTTCAGTACATGGAAATGACATACAGTGAGTCTCAAACTCCATTGTTTCCTCCTTCTTATATAAATCTCATTGGTTTAAACGACCTCCGAGGAACAGGCGAATCTCAACATAACACTGACTGTTATGTAACAGTCAGGGTGTACGCCCCAATATTTGCATATGCCAGCCCATGTTCCCAACATTATGAAAGGCATTAGACAAGGGCAGGACGTCTGGATCTGCACAGCTGAATCATCAGACTAGGTAAGCAAGCAAGAACAATAGCGAAAATAGCAGATGGAGCAATAATAACTGACATGATCCATGATATCATGATATTTTTAGTGATGTTTGTAAATTGTCTTTCTAAATGTTTCGTTAGCATGTTGCTAATGTACTGTTAAATGTGGTTAAAGTTACCATCGTTTCTTACTGTATTCACGGAGACAATTTTTTAAACACTTGCAGTCTGTTTAATGCATAAACACAACTTCTTTATAAATTCTTTATAAATCTCTCCAATAGTGTGTAGCATTAGCCATAAGCCACGGAGCACTATCAAACTCATTCAGAATCAAATGTAAACATCCAAATAAATACTATACTTACGCGATTAGACATGTTGCATGATGAACACTTTGTAAAGATCCATTTGAGGGTTATATTAGCTGTGTGAAATTTGTTTATGGTGTTTAAGGCAAGCGCAAGCTCTTGGGGTGTGGAGCACGAGATTTAAAGGGGCCGCGTACCCTGAATCGGCCCATTTATAATGATGCTCCAAAATAGGCAGCTAAAAAAATTAATAAAAAAAAACTATGGGGTATTTTGAGCTGAAACTTCACAGACACATTCAGGGGACACTTAAGACTTATATTGAAAAGATGTTCTTATATGAGAAAAATAATAAATTATTTTTATTTTATTATATTTTAAGTGTTTATTTTATAATTGTGTCAGAACAGCAATTCATTGGATAGACTATGCAAAGTGGCTGTAGATGGCAATACATTATTTGTTTCGTTCCCATATCGTGTTTTGACATGTCTGTCAATATGTCTGAGGAAGCCTTAGGGCTTTTCCTAGAAAATTAATTCTTGCAAAATCATTCTTGATTTTTTTCCAGAGTTAGTCTATATACACATGCATATTGATGTCTTTGGCTGTCGTGTTACATCTCGTGAGCCCCATTTTAAAGGCTGCGTCAAGTTTTTAAAATGGATCCTCTGTGCATCATTCTGCTGCATATCATCTAGCTGTCTTTGAACACAAGAACGTATTGGGCATGATTAATTGCATAATTTTTTTTAATCATGTAGTTTTTTTAATTAATGAGTTTAATTGACAGCTCTGCTTGTAACACTTTACCCCAACACTGATGATGTGTCAGACAGATTCAAGAAATGAATCCTGATGTAGTTTGCTTAGTTAACATAGCTGAGAGCTGCATGCATGCAACATGGGTATTTATAACCCTAACAGCAGAATGTTAGACATCGATGGATCATCCTCTGCATAGAAAGTGAATGAGATATGGCAAATTAATTGAGACAGCGAGAGATCAGCGCAGTTGCTCAGCCTCAAGGGCGAGTGGCCAAATTTAAGTCAGATTCTATTGCAGACACCGTGTAGCCTAATTATTCTGGGCTTCACATCTGCTTGTGTGTCTCAGTTGCTGCTTCTGTCTTTTCAGTTTAGTGAACCTTGGAGGCCCCTGCCTGTTCTGAAGAATCCACCCACTCGCTGTAACACACACACACACACACACACACACACACACACACACACACACACACACACACACATTCGCAGACAGTAATGAGAGGCAATCCGTGAGAAAAAAGAAGAAAAAAAAAAAAACACAGCAAACTACCCACAGCCACTGCAACTTTCCTTACTGTTCATCGGCAGAACGTTTCCAAACTGCATTCCGCCTCCACACCTCATGTCTCTTCGCACTGCCTGTCTTCCCATGATCCCTCACTCCTCCCCAACCCTCCACAATCACCCCCCCCCCACCCTCCTCTGCGCAGCGCTGATGTTTCCAGCATGGCTTCTGGGAGATGGAAGTTGTGAAAACCTCCCGATTGGCCTTGCAGAAGGAAGAGACAAACAAAAGGGGAGCTGAGAGTTGTTTGAAGCCTGTTGAGAGGAAGGAGAGAGAGAGAGAGAGCGAAAGAGATGGCAGAGATTGAGGAAGCTGTGGAGCAGGGGCTCAGCTGCTCCCTGGAGGGCTGGCAGAGGGTTTTTGGGCAAGGGAGGAGAGTTGTGGGGAGCGAGTGAGGGAAGAAAAGAGAGGAAGAGAAGCATAGCTTTGCCCTTGGTGACTGGCAGCACAAATTGACAGAACTCTGTCATAGCCACGTTCTCCATCCAAGGCTGAGATGAATTTGTGTCGTCCCCTCTCACGCTCTTGTTAGTCGGCATCCAGAGGGAACGGCTCCACCACGCGCCAAGAAAAGAGAGCTCAAACTATGACTAAAACCGTGTCTGAGCTAAGTAGCAGAATGCTGACTTCTCTCTGCAGGCCGTTTGAAGCAAATGGTATCGGCTGGAGCATTTCTTACACTTATGGATTGGGCTTTACTTTAAGCCTTGACCATACAGTTTCTTATTTTCTTGAGAAAAAGAGCCCCGGGTCTGTGCTGCTCCTGCAAACTCATTGTTTCTCAGTGTATTACACAGCCCTTTTAGCCTCTGCTTCCCCTGGGCCGTGTCACCTTGTCCGTTTCTGTGCCCTTAACTCATGCTGAGGCCGAGGTTGACTGTTGTGAGCAGCTTATCTATCGATCCCGCCGGAAATCCAGCCGCGTTCATGAAAATATGTTACAAATTGCATTATGATGATGAACATTTTCCTCCGTAATGCTAATGCTATTATGCAGACAGCTCCATCAAATTCAATCAGCGGATGTGCGAGTCTAGAGCAGGACTGAGTTTGAAACGGAAGCAGAGGCAAGTAGGTTTAGTCATTTTGTGTGTATGAAGGATCCATGATAAATTATTAATGAGGTATCTATAAGACTATAGCTGTCATTTATGGTAAGGACATTTTCACCAGTTTTTGCCGTAGCTGATTTTGTCCCCACAGCTTAAGGAAATATCTTGTGAGTGTATCTAATACAAGAATAATCATTTGAAATTGTTAATAATGAGGTGTGTTATAATGAGTAGCGCTACGTTCTGGATTTCGTTATTGTCAATGTTGTGTAGTTTTGACTTATAAATGAGCAAAAACTCTTTTACAGACTGCCATACTACTGATCAGACTACTTGGAGCAGATTTTTACCTACAATTTGAAGCAAGAAGGAAGAGGATGGAGAGAAGGAGGAAGAGAGAGAGAGAGGCAAGTGCTCATTTAATCTCATTTATCAACATATCTCTATATAACCATTACTTATGCCTATAAAGGTAGACCTACATAAACTAATACAGTATGTACATTCAGGCCTATCACTTGGGATGCACTTGGACTGCAGTGTCATTTTTCAGTTTCTTGGAAATACTGAATTAATATATTTTATATAATGTTTATTTCTGTCTGATATACTTTGAAATGTTTGAGAAATATGTTTAAATTGCACATAATCTATAAGTGGCCTGAGAGACTTGTTAATTTACAAATGTTTTATTTTTGGGTAACATGCTGTAAAAATTAAGTACTAATTTTATGTGACTCACACTGCTTGGGAAACCCAGTCCTGATCCTGGATTAATACATTCTATAGCCTATTCATTTATTTTTCTATATATACAGAGGGTACGGAAAGTATTCAGACCCCCTTAAATTTTTCACTCTTTGTTATATTGCAGCCATTTGCTAAAATCATTTAAGTTCATTTTTTCCCTCATTAATGTACACACAGCACCCCATATTGACAGAAAAACACAGAATTGTTGACATTTTTGCAGATTTATTAAAAAATAAAAACTGAAATATCACATGGTCCTAAGTATTCAGACCCTTTGCTGTGACACTCATATATTTAACTCAGGTGCTGTCCATTTCTTCTGATCATCCTTGAGATGGTTCTACACTTTCATTTGAGTCCAGCTGTGTTTGATTATACTGATTGGACTTGATTAGGAAAGCCACACACCTGTCTATATAAGACCTTACAGCTCACAGTGCATGTCAGAGCAAATGAGAATCATGAGGTCAAAGGAACTGCCTGAAGAGCTCAGAGACAGAATTGTGGCAAGGCACAGATCTAGCCAAGGTTACAAAAAATTTCTGCTGCACTTAAGGTTCCTAAGAGCACAGTGGCCTCCATAATCCTTAAATGGAAGACGTTTGGGATGACCAGAACCCTTCCTAGAGCTGGCCGTCTGGCCAAACTGAGCTATCGGGGGAGAAGAGCCTTGGTGAGAGAGGTAAAGAAGAACCCAAAGATCACTGTGGCTGAGCTCCAGAGATGCAGTCGGGAGATGGGAGAAAGTTGTAGAAAGTCAACCATCACTGCAGCCCTCCACCAGGTGGGGCTTTATGGCGGAGTGGCCCGACGGAAGCCTCTGCAATCGAGGGAAAGATGAATGTGGCCAAGTACAGGGATATCCTGGACGAAAACCTTCTCCAGAGTGCTCAGGACCTCAGACTGGGCCGAATGTTTCCCTTCCAACAAGACAATGATCCTAAGCACGCAGCTAAAATAACAAAGGAGTGGCTTCACAACAACTCCGTGACTGTTCTTGAATGGCCCAGCCAGAGCCCTGACTTAAACCCAATTGAGCATCTCTGGAGAGACCTAAAAATGGCTGTCCACCAACGTTTACCATCCAACCTGACAGAAGTGGAGAGGATCTGCAAGGAGGAATGGCAGAGGATCCCCAAATCCAGGTGTGAAAAACTTGTTGCATCTTTCCCAAAAAGACTCAAGGCTGTATTAGATCAAAAGGGTGCTTCTACTAAATACTGAGCAAAGGGTCTGAATACTTAGGACCATGTGATATTTCAGTTTTTCTTTTTTAATAAATCTGCAAAAATGTCAACAATTCTGTGTTTTTCTGTCAATATTCTCTCTCTCTCTCTCTCTCTCTCTCTCTCTCTCTCTCTCTCTCTCTCTCTCTATATATATATATATATATATATATATATATATATATATATATATAAAATTTAATGAATTAATATTTTTGAGCTAAATTTTGGCATTTCATGACTTTATAAGTACTTCTGCACCAAAGTAATGCACATTTTTGATTATTATTAGAATTATAGATTATTAGAATAATAATGTGCTGTTTCAACTATGAAAACACTTAATTAAGAGTCATAGTACATTTAGTCAGTGTGTCTTTTTTCATAATTTTATCAGAATTAATGCTACACCACTTAAAAAATAACACAGTATTATCATAAAATACAAGGTATTACCATTTTTTGCTGGATACTACCTGATGAAAAGACAATGGTATACCTTACCATACTGTTTTTCATTGTATATTGATATGATATACCATGATTTTACCATCTGATACCTTTGTAGAACCATTTTGCTGCCACAGTACTGCTCTGTAACAGTGGGATTGTTTCATTGTGGAATCCAAACATTCACAAATCCTCACAAAATCAAGTTTTTCACCCTCAACCCTCTATTCACATCCACCAAGACTGTCTTCTGTCTGACAAATTCTCCACATGTAGTCGAGTCTCTACATCTTCCTCACTCTCCTGGATTTTCTCTTATCTCCTCTGTGTGATATACATCCAGGCAGGAAGCTACAGCCTCTTAGATTCTATCGCGTCCTGTTTGCCTTGTTTGAGCGAATGACTGAACCTTAGCCCTGTCGAGGAAAATGAGATCCGGTGCTAGACCAGAGAACGAGAAATGTTATCTCCGAGTTGGAGGGCCCAATCCACCAGTCCGTCAGCGTTTACCTGCCATGTGACAACATGATAAGACCCTTAAAGCTTAGAACAGCCTTTCTCATTTCATCTATCACTCTCCCATCAGACACTATGACTTGTTGTATTATATGAGCATTTAACCATTAGCAACCATTTGTTCCTTAGAAATTTATAGTGAGGCACAAGATATTGTAAAGGGCATATGGTGTGGCTTGCTCTGAGTACAGATATCTTATATCTGTTGCTGTTTGATTTCTACTGTTGCCCTCCAATTGTTTGAAATCTCTTGTAGCAATATTCAGTGTTTTATCATGGGAGAAATACAGTATACACTACTGTTCAAATGTTTGGAGTCAGTAAGATTAATAAATGATATTAATACTTTTATTCAGCATTAGATCGATTCAAAGTGACAGTAAATACTTTTACATTGTTATAAAAATATTTTAAATAAATGTTGTTCTTTTTAACTTTCTATTCATGAAAAAAATCAACCACAGTTTTCACAAAAAATATTAAGCAGCACAACTGTTTTCAACATTGGTAATAATAAGAAATGTTTCTTGAACACCAAATCAGCATTTTAGAATGATTTCTCAAGGGTCATGTGACACTAAGCACACAGCTAAAATAATATTTCACAATATTGCTGTTTCTACTGTATTTTCAATCAAATAAATGCAGACTTGCTGAGTGTAAGAGAAATCAAAAACATTTGAAAAAATCTTTCTGACCAAAAACTTTTGAATGGTAGTTTATTAACAAAATGTTAGTATCGTATTGTAATGAATACAAATTAAGCCTTCAACTGTAATATTTAAATTGAAGACGAGTGTTTTAAATGCACATATTATATTGTTTGTAAATGTATGAAGAATCAGCTCATTATAGGCCTATTTTGACAACAAATGCATGAGATTTTGAAATCATGTTTAGGACTGGATCAAAATATAGATCTTCATGTGAACTTACTAGTATTGATTCTTAAAATTCTAAGATTGATCACATACTCTATGCCTATTTTCAGTGGCGTACATCACATGCCCTTCTAATGAATAGTTTAAAAAGACGAGTTACCATTTTGAATCAGTCTGAAACACTGACTGTACCATTTTTTTCATATCTAAGCAAAATCTACATTTTATAATTGAATGAGAATGATTGAATTTGATTCCAAATTGAGAGCTTGTTGATCTGTAAATCTGTATAAATACCCTGCCCTAGTAAGATTTTATTCTAGTTTTGACACGTTTAAAAAAACAAAAACGCCAGAACACTGGTGTTCTGGGTTGGACATTAATGGGTGGCAAAAAATGCCACCAAAATGAACAAAAATGCCCCTGAATTCAAGATAAGTTGGGCAAAAAATGTCCCTGTACAATTAAGCTAGATTTATTACGACTGTGACGATTAAAGTGAAATGTGAAATTAATGAAAAGTGTTGACTGCAGCAATAAATTTACAGTAGATTTGCTTAAGGTGCATCACGTTTCTTTTTCACGTGGTTTGCAGCAGTGTTGATCATTATAACCAATCACAAACGTTCCTGTTGAGCTTATGAATGCAGTGTCCAATCAGAGGGCTTTTGAACGGTTCTTAGCTTGTTTCATCTATAGCCAGAATATAACTTGCTTTATCCCCACAAAAAAGAAAAACTTCCTATTAACCAACATCAGTAATCATTATTACTATATCAAGAGCAATAATCAACAATAATGGTTTTGTCATGATATTGCAGCTTCACCCTCTGAGTTCCTGTTCCTTGCATGATCAACTTTAGATTGTTTATGACCTTCACATGATAAAAGAACACAGGGTTTACATGATTCTACACATTGTCAGATTAAGCATAATTGGCATAAGATTGCGAATAAAAAACACTCAATAAAGCACTGTGTGATTATAAAGAGTGCTTGTATTGCTTTTGTTAATTTTCTACAACAGAATTCAAATATAGAGCAAAAAACTGTGATTAGCACAATCCCATTTGTTATTGATGAACACAATAAAAGGGAATGAAGCACAAAAAAAATGCTTTGTTTTCAGCATAATTACAAATCAGTCTGTGCAGAAGGGAGCCTGTTTTATTTATGCTCATCCAGTTGTTGTTGTTTCTTCCCCCCACAATGCTGAACAGTGCTGTTACCAGTCATGTTATTGTCAGCTTGTGTCTTCTGGATGTCTCTATTGATCTGAGATGTGGTGTTACTGGAATCCTGTTGTGGCCCCAAGCAGATACATGCTGAATTGGCTGTGACCAACTGGCAGCTGAAAATCTGGAGAGATGAAGTACGGCCAGAGGCATGTAAAAAAAATAACAGTGAGCAAGACCACATGATCATATGCACTTTTAATTACGCACAGTCTTTAAGGGGTTTTATTTGCATCTGTGTGCATCAAGCTCAGAAGAAAAACATTATGGGATTACCTGCGGGATGGCGTCCGGGCTAGACAGAAGTCTGCTGTTGATACTCAGAGACAGTCTGTAAAATCTCGCTTAAGGGGACATCTTACACCAAAATAACAGGGCTTTTCTAGTGACAGAGGCCCCACTAGGGACACCAGAGTTAAGAATGAGGGGGTGAGAAAGGGATGAGGAAAGAAAGAGGAAATGTTATAAACATTCTTGTCCTACTGACACAGGTGAATGTTAAAAACAGTTTTGAATTAGTATGAGTGCCATTGAAAGAGAGGAAGCCATATAACCAAAACACTGTAATGTCTGGAGGACTTTACTCTGGACTGGTCTCCTGCTGAGCTGTGGGCTCTGGGACGGGTGTACTCCCGCTCCTAGTGCCCACCTTCTCCACCCTCTCAGCCCTTCCTGCAGATGGAAGAAGAAAGGGAGGGAGGGATGGACTCTTTGTGAATAATTTATTCCACTCCTGTGCATGACTGCAAGTGTGTAGCCAGGCAGAAAGAGGACAACAGAGTCAGGACAGTACCAGCTCCAAAAAACAGAATGACCCACTAGACTGATGCAAATATATATATTCTGGCCAAAATATATTATAGATATATGCTTAATATGTATTGTAAACAGTGTGGCTGGAAATGCACTGTACACTCTAAAAAATGCTGGGTTAAAAACAACCCAAGTTGGGTTGAAAATGGACAAACCCAGCGATTGGGTTGTTTTAACCCAGCAGTTGGGTTAAATGTTTGCCCAACCTGCTGGGTAGTTTTATTTAACCCAACTATTGTTTGAAAATGACTATATGGCTGACTTAAAATGAATCTAAAGTGAAATTAAAATCATAATTATTAAACATAATAATAAATGTTAATTTTCAAGATATTTTGGGTTCATTACAAGTAAGCAATACTGTAATTTTTAAACAATAGTTGAGTTAAGTAAAACTACCCAGCAGGTTGGGCAAACATTTAACCCAACTGCTGGGTTAAAACAACCCAATCGCTGGGTTTGTCCATTTTCAACCCAACTTGGGTTGTTTTTAACCCAGCATTTTTTAGAGTGTACTTTAAGGGGCAAGACAATATATGCCCAATCTTAAAATACATTGTGGCTAAATATACATATATACAAATGTATATTTAAAAAATATATATATTTTAGAAAATTTTAATATATGCCTATTTGAAAAAATGCTGGGTTAAAAACAACTCAAGTTGGGTTGAAAATGGACAAACCCAGCAATTGGTTTGTTTCAACCTAGCGACTGGGTAAAATGTTTGCCCAACCTGCTGGATAGTTTTATTTAACTCAACTATTGTTTAAAAATTACTCTATTGCTTGCTAAAAATGAGCCCAATATATGTTGGAAATTAACATTTATTAGGATTAGTTCACTTTCAAATAAAAATTTCCTGATAATTTACTCACCTTCATGTCATCCAAGATGTTTATGTCTTTCTTTCTTCAGTGGAAAAGAAATTAAGGTTTTTGATGAAAACATTCCAGGATTTTTCTCCATATAGTGGACTTCAATGGCCTCCAAAAGGTCAAAATTACAGTTTCATTGCAACTTCAAAGAATTCTACGCAATCCCAGACGAGAAATAAGAGTCTTATCTAGAGAAACCATCGCTCATTTTCTAAAAAAAAAAAAAAAAAAAAAAAAAAAAAAAGTTTTAACCATAAATTCTCAATTTGAACTAGCTCTCTTCTTGGTCAAAGTTTGAAGTAATTGTTATATACTTGCACTAGCATATTGTATATGACAATTTAGTTCAAACTTTGACCTGTGGAGGGCAGTAATACACTTAGTAGCGTCTACACTGCTGGAATTCTAATAGAGAAGAAGAAGAAGAAGAGAGCTCAAGATGATCATTTATGGTTGAAATGTATAAAATTTTAATTTTTTAAGAAAATTAGTGATGGTTTCTCTAGATAAGACCCTTATTTCTTATCTGGAATCGTGTAAAGTGCTTTGAAGCTGTAATGAAACTGTAATTTTGACCTTCAAAAGTTTGGAGGCCCTTGAAGTCCACTATATGGAGAAAAATCCTGGAATGTTTTCATCAAAAACCTTGATTTCTTTTCGACTGAAGAAAGAAAGACATGAACATCTTGGATGACATAAAGGTGAGTAAATAATCAGGAAAATTTTAATTTGAAAGTGAACTAATCCTTTAATGTTTAATAAATGAACATTTATTAATAAGTTTAATTAATAATAATTAAACAATAAACATTTATTAAATTGCTTATTAATAAATGTTCACCTTTTGATTATTATTGTTGCATCTAGTAATTATGTCTCTGATTTTTACATTTCATTTTAAGCCAGCCATATAGCAATTTTTAAACAATAGTTGAGTTATATAAAACTGGCCAACACGTTGGGCAAACATTTAACTCAACCTCTGGGTTAAAACAACCCAATGTCCATTTTCAGCCCAACTTGGGTTGCTTTTAACTCAGCATTTTTGTTTAGAGTGTATATATATATATATATATATATATATATATATATATATATATATATATATATATATATATATATATATATATATATATATATATATATATATATATATCATTTTATGACTAAATAATAATAATAAATATATTAGTATTTATTTTTTCCATATGGAAAAGTTGTGATTAAGGAAATTATATGTCTATGTTTATTACTGACTAAATATAAAGCATGTAAACAATTCTGGAGCAGTTATGCTATTTGGAGAGTGAGGCTTTTATTTTTTTACTCTTGATGCTGCACAGTTCTCTCCTGTCACTCTGCAAAGAAATCAAGGTCAACTTGGACCTCCCACCGGGTGATAAAAGGTCTCTACCTGCCCACCACACAGCTGGATGCCAGCTGTAGATAGTAATCAGGCCACGTCCTTATATTCTCTGAGGAAGATTTGTAGCCATGCTGTCAGACACCTGTATAGTCAAATCATATTCATTTAGGGAGAAAGAAAAAAAAAAAAACTCAGATGATGACTTGATAGGAGAATCCATTCATGAGTGTAGATTTGACACATGCAGGGATTTGATGCAGAATGAGATTTGGCGTATTATCTGCTGCTGCTGGAGAGGAAGATGTGCCAGATTTTCTTAAGAGAATAAATAAGCTCTCATTCACTAAAGCTCTCAGTCATTCTGTATTCTACATAGGATGTCAGAATGTCTTTTACGTTAATGGGAAAATGACCATGCGAGGGCAGGCTGGTCTCAATGCGACAGAAAGAAGCATGGACAAGAGTTGATGGGGAAGTCACGACTGCAGAATTGTCTCCTGTCTCCTCTGTGAGGCATTTTTGTAGTGTGGTAAATCAGATCCAACAGTCATTATTCCCCTTCAGAAGATTTCAGGGAAAGAAAAAAGTGACCAAGGGTGGCTCCAGTGAATATTTGTAAAAATGTGCATTTGTTAGCATAATGTGATATTTGTACCTGATCTGACCCTTAAAATTGACTTTTGATGGTAGAACTAAGGGTTTCCAAAATGGGGGGGGGATAATGGGGTGCATGAGTTGATAAAGCAAAAAATGTATTAAAGTGAATGTAACATTAAAATAAACAAATGGGGCTGCACAAGCAATTCAATTGAAATATAGTCTGTTGCGCTGCATGTTGAAAAGTGGCACAGTGTTCATTTAAACACATGCAGCTTATAATACTGTTTTCAGAGCGGCTCGGTTCACAGTAAATGCTGCTTCTCATGAACTTCATATCTGCAAGCATTGTGACGTGCATTTACTGTAGGTTCACTTTATTTACATTCACATTCGCGTATATTTCTGTGGACAGAAGTTTACAGCATTTCATCAATATTTCACCAAAATAAAAGCTTGAGAGTTTGAACATTTGAAAGTGAAGAATTTGGGGCAAAAATATTTGAATTGTAACTTGTGTTAGTTGGTTATTGTAAAGAGTGAACTTAAAAAGTTTTTGTTCTTTGTGTCTGGATGTCTCAGCAGTAACAATATGACACATTTTCATATGAAATTAAAAATGTCAAATTGCAGTTCAAATCGCAATAAATTACAAAATAATCAATGTTTTTTTGCAGCGTTATATATGTAAATAATTTTAAAATCAAAACATTTAAAATCAAAATCAAACACTTTCTAAAAATATAATATTTTAACATTATAATAAAATTATATTTTAATATTATAATAAAATATAATATTTTATCTGTTAACATGTCCATGTCATTTTCAATAATAACCACCATCAGAGAACTGTGAACATGCAAATGTGTCATAAATTATTGAAATATTAACTTAAAATGTCAGGGGGTACATTAAGTAAATATTTTACATCTAAGGGGTTTGGCTGACAAAAAAATTTGGGGAATCCCTTGGTATAACCTAATATAGTCAAGTCCATCCATCCATCCATCCATCCATCCATCCATCCATCCATCCATCCATCCATCCATCCATCCATCCATCCATCCATCCATCCATCCATCCATCCATCCATCCATCCATCCATCCATCATCTTGACTTGTAGTGTTGCTGGAATGCTGGAGCCTATCCCAGAATCTTGAGCTGTAGGCAGGGAAAGACCCTGGACGAATGGCCAGTCTATCACAGTAATTCATATTCATGTTTCACATAATAATTCTAAATTAATTAGAGGTTAATTTAGATTTTTGGGCCATTTTTGACTAATAATTTTTTTATGTATTTAGTATGCTCTGCTGCAAAATACATTTTGAAATGTTACATCAGCTATTAATAGTCATTTTTTTTATCAGCAAATCTTTCAGTATTACTTGAGCTGAAAGTAAATATAGCTGCAAGCAGCACTTAAGGAACCAAGCATGAAAGCAACAGTTCTATTAAGTAATTTAATCATCCCTAATGATGATTTTTGTAAAAAGCTATGTTTGTGCATTTCAGGCATCTCGAGATGTTTTTAAGTTATTTAGAAGGTTGTTAGCATGAACAAGTATGTGTTTTTTTGGCATCATGTCTTTTAATATGAGTTATGCAGGAACCAAAAATGGCCAGGCTTATGTTTTATGGTTTGTCCACAGATTCCTTGAACTGTTAAATACCTGAGAGCGTTTTGGCTACCTGTTTCCACATGTAGTTAAATGACAAATTGGAATCATAAATCACTAGCACAACAAAACTATACAGCAACTAAATAAATGGCCAGCTTTCAGGTGAGAGATGCATCTCAAGGGTTTATAGAACTCCAACCCTATTGAGACGTGTCAGTGTTTGGGAAAATATACATGCCATTCTATATCACTTACCCTGCTGTCATGCGAGGAAGTGCCTGTCTCCAAAGGCACTATGCTATCAAAGTCATCCGTCACCTCCGAGAGGGACGTATGCTCGGTGCCACGGCATTTTGCTCACTCTGCTCATCTTTGCAGTGGGCAGTGTGAGCAGATTGCATTACCAAAGCACTCATTGAGGAGAAAGCTTTCCATATAATCCAATTGCTGGTGGAGTGTGGCAGCCATTCATCTGCATGGAGTTGGAGGGTGGGAAGGTTGTATCGTACAACTGTCCCGCCAGAGTCTGTACACTTCCCATCCTGTTTCACAATGCACACACATTCAATATCTCTTTCTTCTGCCTGATCTATCACTGATAGTGCTGGTCATATGGTATAAAACCCTGTTAGAATTTTTTTTTAGAAAATGTGTACACTGTAAATCCCGATAAGTTCAGAATACTAACATTTTTTTGATGTGGATGACATCACTTTATGTCGCTCAGTAAACTTAAAAACAATCATTTAAGTATAAGGGTTTACACAAAAATGTTGAGCTACACAAAAATAAAACTAAACTCCTCGTTCAGAAAATGTAATTGTTTTAAGTTGCATCAATGATTTAACAGACTTTAATTGCATTGTACTCAATCTTTATATGTTAGTAGTACTGTTCAGGTTTACAGTAGGCCTACTTTTAGCTTGTTACCTTTGTGCATTGTCTACCTCTAAATGGACCATATCTACCTTTTAACATGCTAATATGTTTTTCTATATATCTTTATAATATAAAGAAAAGTGTATATTTGATCATTAATTCTTTCACATTTTAGGTGATGGGCCACTTCGAGTGTTTTTCTCCTATTTCTCGAAATTCCTCAATTTTCAAGTAACATGTTGGTTGTTTACAGACTAGCATCATGAGTTTTTATTTGTTGATTTTTCATGTACTGGAGCTACCGATCCATAATTTTCCCCAGATTTTTATTTTTATTTTTTATGATTATTTCTTTAAAAATAACTAGTATGCTACTTAAATGAACCTGAATAATCCTACGGTTTGCTAGCAACAGAAAACTACTATTAGTCTGTTCACTAATTGACTGAAATGAATTGTTAGCTGATCAATTCAGTGTTGTTCATTTAATGTTAAAGGTGCCCTCGAAATTTATCTTGGCATAGTTAAATAACAAGAGTTCAGTACATGGAAATGACATACAGTGAGTCTCAAACTCCATTGTTTCCTCCTTCTTATATAAATCTCATTTGTTTAAAAGACCTCCAAAGAACAGGCGAATCTCAACATAACGCTGACTGTTACGTAACAGTCGGGGTGTACGCCGCCAATATTTGCATATGCCAGCCCATGTTCCCAACATTATGAAAGGCATTAGACAAGGACAGCCAGTATTAACGTCTGGATCTGCACAGGTGAATCAACAGACTAGGTAAGCAAGCAAGAACAATAGCGAAAAGTAGCAGATGGAGCAATAATAACTGACATGATCCATGATATCATGATATTTTTAGTGATATTTGTAAACTGTCTTTCTAAATGTTTTGTTAGCATGTTGCTAATGTACTGTTAAATGTGGTTAAAGTTACCATCGTTTCTTACTGTATTCACGGAGACAAGAGCCGTCGCTATTTTCATTATTAAACACTTGCAGTCTGTATAATGCATAAACACAACTTCATTCTTTATAAATCTCTCCAACAGTGTAGCATTAGCCGTTAGCCACGGAGCACAGCCTCAAATTCATTCAGAATCAATGTAAACAATATAACAGTATACAATACTCACATAATCTGACGCATGCATGCCGCATACATGACAAACACTTTGTAAAGATCCCTTTTGAGGTTTATATTAGCTGTGTAAACTTTGTTTATGCACTGTTCAAGGCAAGCGCGAGCAGAATTAAAGGGCCAGTAGCCATGAATCGGCTCATTTATAATGATGCCCCAATATCAGTTAAAAAAAATGAATAAAAAAAAATCTATGGGGTATTTTGAGCTGAAACTTCACAGACACATTCAGGGGACACCTTAGACTTATATTACATCTTTTTTTAAAAAGTTCTAGGGCACCTTTAATTTCATTCTTATGATTTTTATTTTATTTTCCAGCAAATCAACTTGCAAACCACTTGGAATTCTTCACGGACCACTGCCTTTGAGAACACTGCCCCATTGACAAACTAAAGGTACAATTTTGCACATTTCTCAGACTGTGAAGGGGAATCATTTCTCCAGAACCTTTGACAGGAGCATGATTAGGGTTAAGGGGTTTGGATGTAGGTGGCTGGTGTGGCCTAGGTGGATGTAATCAGGTGCTGATGGTAGAAGTATTGGGGCGCAGTGGCTTTTGCTCCAGCCTTTTTCATATTCCTCCACAGCAGATCACAAAGTGGGACAGCTGAGAGCGTCGGGATATAAAGACAATCCCATACCTTCCGCTAGCGTTGTCTAACAGAGCTCCATTACTGGAGCCTTTTCGCCTGGCAACAGCTGTGAGGCTGGGCCGCTTGCCATCCTCATATTGATCGGGCCTGCACCCGCCTCCATTAGTGCCCCTGCCTGCCCCTGAAGGAGGCAGACTGTCTGTGGGGAGCTATCACTGCCAATAAATTACCATACAGGGCCTGCCACAGGAACAGTGTATCAGAGCACATACTGAACAACTTTACCTGCAACGGTTTCACCTCAAAACCCTGTTCAGGTGCACATTGTGTGAAACACTTCAGAAATGAATGAAGATTGTTAGTTTGAGTTTGGTATGACATGCATGGCTGGCTCCATTTGCACTGACCCGGATGCTACACACATACAGAGACGCACATGCTCAGAGAGATCTGGGGTTGAAGTCTCATTAACATTTTATAACCTTCCTTCCTCTGAAGTTCTTTTTTTTAATGGGGCCTAATTACTACATGCATATTGATTCAACCCTTCCCCTGCACTTCCTGGGTGTAGTATCATCTCCCCAAATCAAATCAAGCAGCTCAGCAACCCACACTCGCATCTCATCTCATCGCAATGGCCTCGTCACTGGCCCTTTTGAAGACCGCGACGGCGTGAAATGCAGCTTAAAAGCGATCAGATGGTCTATATGCATGTAAAGCAATATGGGGAAGTTATTTAAATGTGGTAAAGTTAATGCCTTTGTTGTAAAAAAACTAAGAATTGTGGAAGCAGCTGAAGTGAATCAGGATTAAGGGCTGAGGAGATAAACCTCTTTCCGGCCGTAATAAGGCCTGATTACCTCTGATGACTGTGCCGTAAATTAATGCCTGAAATGCCAGAAATGCATAAAAATTGACAGTTAAACAGGAGCTGAGCTCATGAACCCAGCGGCCTTGAAATCCCTGATAAGCACAGCTGTATGTTTAATTTGTTGGTGTCTGTGCATGTTAAAAAGGTCTCTGACAGAAATTGACCAGTGCTGTTAGTGCAAACACACACTGACACACATTCATGTACACACAAACAGCAATGGGATCTTGTGGCTTCCTCTATGATCTTGTGGCTTCCTCTAGGTACCCCATACTCATACAATGGAAATTTATATATATATATATAATTATTAGCAGTTTATTTACTTAATTTAAATGTGTGTATATATATATATATATATATATATATATATATATACACACACACATACATATTAAGGATACATTAATTTGATTAATATATTATTACAATTTAAATGTACAATTTTATTATAATATATTTTAAAACATATTTTATTCCTGTGATGGCAAAGCTGAATTTTCAGCAGCTATTATTCCATTCTCAGTGTCACATGATCCTTCAGAAATCATTCTAATATGCTGATTAAGTGCTCAGGAAACCATAATACACTTTTTTTCTTTGAGAAAAAAGTTCAGAAGAACAGCATTTATTTGAATTAGAAATCTTTTGTAACATTATGAATGTCTTTACTGTTGCTTTTGAGTCTCCTCACTACCTCTGTTTTCTCTCTGAGCAACTCCCAAGCCTCTTCCTCTCTGGCCGAGATTATCAAAGCATTTATGCATTGTTGAGAGGGCAGTCCCATAATGCATTGCATTGAGCTGACAGACAAAGCAAGAAAAAAGTCAATATAAATGACTATACAAACAGTTGCAATCTAATAAAAATTGACTTTTTAAAGGCACAATATGTAGGATTTTTGGATTAAAGTTTCCAAAAGCAACTAGAACAATGTTATATATTTTGCTGACTTGTGAACTTGTGTACTGTGATAGTCTGACTTGTGTATTTGCTGACTTGTGTACTTTATCCCGAATGTTTCCAAGAATGTTAAAATCCAGAGAAATAATTAGTACCATGTTTTTCCAAGCCTAATATCAATCTAGCTTACTGCAATGTACAACAATGGTATCTCATAGTAGCTGCCGAGTGAACGCACAGAGTAGCATTATAATAAATTTCAACACACAAATGTATCTATGTATGATAAAACAGCACTGCTTTACCCCACATACTCTTATGACCGGAAGAAGCGGAAGCAGCATCTGTGGCATAATAAAAGCTCCGCTGCTACCCAGCTAACAGGGAACGTTTCCATAACTTTCACTAACGTTATGTAAAAGTTATGTAAATGTTAGAAAAAAACATTTCTAAAATAATGTTTCAGGAACATTCTTATAATGTTTTCATAGTTAAAATACATTCTCATAACGTTGAGAGGAAACATTCTTAGAACAACATTGTTCAATGTTCTTACCATGTTATTTGTACTTGACTGATGCTCTCGTAATGTTGAGCAAAAACGTTCTCATAACAACGTTCTTGTAACATCTTTATCACGTTATACTTGACTGATGTTCTCGTAATGTTGAATGAAAACGTTCTTAGGATAACATTCTGAGAACATGCTTTTAATGTTATTATTATTTGCTGAATGTTTTTATCATAATACGTTCTGAGTACAAAGTTTATAAAAAGCGTCCTTACATTGTAATCTGTACTTAATCAATGTTCTCATTATATAGAGAAAACGTTTTTAGAACAATGTTCAAGGAACGTCCATACAATGTTATTTTTTACTAAAACAACATTCTCATAACATTGAGAGAAAACATTCTTAGAACAACATTGCCGTAGCCGTAACGTCTTTATGATGTTATTAATATTTGCTAAATGTTTTTGAAGTTCAATGTTTTGAACATTCTTATGTGACCATAAAATGACCCAAATTGGAATGTCCTCCTATAAGTCATATAAGGAACCTTGAACTGCAGCACTTTCATTACCAAAAGAGGACGTTTATGTCACAAATGTTCTGTAAAATGTCAGAATTTTTGTCACTTTTAGAGAACTTTTAGGTAAAGTTGAACAAGGTCACGAGAACATCGCCTTCTACGTGTGTGTTTATAGAAAATAATAACGTTTGAAGTCACCGTTATAGAAGTGAGCATTTGCTTTAGATGGGCTCGTGATTCTTGACATATAACATTAGTTTTTCTTTGACTGCTTTAACTGTGTTATCAAAACATGTTAGTTATAGCAAAAAACAGAAAAAATTCTGATCAGATGATTTGGGTTGTTAAGTGCTGGTCATTCAGTCATCATGAAATGTCCTGATTTGCTGATCTTTAAAACATCAAACTGTGGATGTATTAACTGTTAGTTTTAGTAATGATTTTTGTATTTAATTCTTTATACAGACATGAGTTTTAAGTGAGGTTTTTATATCTTTAACACAGACATCATGAATCAGCATACGATCCTCAATGATGGTGACACTAAACAAAAATCTTTTTTGTGACTTTAGTAGCTTGTGTTGTGATGTTCAGATTTAATCTGTTTATCTGAAAATTTTGTCACCATTGTTGATGATCATATGCAGAATCTTGATGTCTGTGTGAATCTGTATGATGCTGTTTGAATAATTTCTGGCAAATAATGAAAACTTTCAGAATATCAAAACAGGACAGGATTTTATACATTCATATGACTACAACAACATGAAAGAAAATACAATTTCAGAGACCAGAGAATAAGGTCAGTGTATGAAGACAAAATCATAAACAATGAGCTGCCAAATCCATATGATCAGACTTTTATTTCCTCACAATTTCTTTTGCAACAGATGCTTTAATATAGTCAAAATGTTAAGTGTCAGGAGCCCAACTAAAGCAAGCGCTTACCTCCATAACGGTGACATTTATACATTTGATAAAACATCAACACCTCTTTAAGAAGATTTAAATGAAAGAAACAAAGTCAGAATGGTTTATGTGAATGCAGATATCTAGAGAGATCTGTTAGTGTTTAATGTTCTGTTATCTGAGATTTGTGAGGTCACCATTGTGCTGGAGAGTACATCCTGTGCTTCAGTCAGTGATGATCCAGAAACACTGATGTTCTGCTGCATGTTGCTTTATTTAAAGACAGTAACTGTGTAGTTGATGATGCAGTGATATATAATATTAGTTATATTATATTATATATTAACTATATTATAATAGTTATATTAGCTCATGCATGTGCAGTTTTTTTTTTTTTGTCTTTTGTGAGACATTTAAGAAAAATTAGTTTTTGTTTGAGCAGATATTTTATTAATCGACTTTTTTGATGAGGGCAGCAGGGATTTAAAAAAAAATAAAAAATAAAAATATGGCTCCCTAAATGTTCTGTGAATGTTCGCCAAATAACGTTCCCCAAACTTTAAAAGAACTCCACATCGTGACTGTCTCTGAACGTTCTGGGAACATTATTAGACAACGTCCTTAACACCAGTGGGGATGTTTTGAGAATGTTCTGGGAATGTAAAATTTCTAGCGGGGCAGGGTGTTTTGAACATTCAGAAAATAACATTTTCATAACATTTCCAAAATTATAGAATGGAATGTTCCTCTAATGTTCAACTAAACCAAGAAAAAACGTTCTTAAAAACACAATTAATTTGAACGTTCCAAAAATATTACAAAATAACGTTTTTATAACATTTCCAAAATGATAGAATGGAATGTTCCTCAAACGTTAACATAAACCAAGAAAAAACATTCTTGATACATTAAAAAAACGTTTTGAACGTTTAGAAAACATTCCAAAATAATGTTTTCATAACTTAAAGAGAACGTTAACAAAACGTTCTGACAACTCCTTTTTGTTAGCTGGGTATTATGGGGTATTGCTATTAATAAAATCTATGTGTGTCGCGATCGTCTCTCATTAGCAATTGCTCCAGCGGCCTTGTTCAGCTCCTGCAGCACTCGGCCATGCTCTGCTTCATACTACAGTAATCCTGATTCTTTTCCACCGGCTGTAGATGTGAAGACAACACATCCCATGATTCCGTGAAATCAAGGTGTCATCAAGCTACGCCTTTGTTTTGAATAAGCGACCTCTAGCGGCGAAAATTTACATATTGTGGCTTTAACTTAAAATTTGTGTCATGTATTTTTATGCTTATTAAAGAGTATTGCATCATTAGCTTAGCAACATTATCACCACTATTGCTCCCTTTGGCCACAATGGCTGCAGCAGGCTGCATTAAAGCTTCAGGAGTAAGAGCAGATTTAGGGGTAGCGAAACTGTATGGAGGCATAAGGAGAAGATAGTGTGGTAACCCTTTAAAGATACCATAAATTTCCCTTTAAAGATACCATAAACTACCCAGCTCCCAGATGTTTGTGAGGCTTCATATATGGCAACATGAATAATGAGAGGCACTTGGAGGGAACTCAATTTCTTCAGCTTTACAAGGTTTCGCCTATATATGTGCCGAGAGCTGGAGGCGAGAGTGAAGGCCTTGTGGGAGGACCAGGAGGCTTTGAGCCACTCTAGAGCCTCTTGCTATGGAAGATGCAGCTAGTGAAGTTGATGAGAGACAGAAGATGAGAAAGAGAAAAAGAAGGGAGAGCAAGACCATCACATCAAATCCCTTCACTGAGTCCCAGACGAAGACTTCCCCTCAAATGTGGGTAATTGCTTTCCTCCCCAACACATCCTGCACCTTCCTCCTCCCCTATATACCGTGCCGATCTCCCAATCTCCAGCATGCACAAAGAACCGCTGTAGAATAATGTAGTGCAGATGTCATCCTGCTTATCAGAGTGTTGGCACTGGGGCTGAGGAGTCAGCCGGCACTTTCATACATAACAACCCTTCAGAATCAGACAGAGGGATCTGTCGGCCCGGAGCGATGGAATGTGACAGGCTCCTGTCAGAGCGATGGATTTCCACATTTGCCCGGGTTGAGTCCGATGAAGCAGCCTGAGAAATAGAAAGAAAAAGCTAGTTTCTGCAGTTTCTCCCTCTCTTTCTCGCTTTTTACGTTCTTCCTTTCTGCCATATATAGATGGAGGAAGCGCATAATTCATTCGTCTCGCATTTTTATGTTTTTTTTTCCCCCTCTAAATGAGAGTAATTACAAACGGAGTGTTACAATGAAGCATGCTTCTCCATCATACCAGTCTCTGCCTGCCAGCCAAATGGAGAGAGCACTGGGGACACGATCTATGAATGTCCCTCGTTGTAAACATTTGCAGCTTATTAAAATGCAATTAGAGAAATGTGCAATAATTTAGCACCTGGACTACGTTCTCCATATGTGGATTGCTTAGTTAGCTGGATTTGTTTACCATTTGAAACAATCCTAGATTGTTCCATTTTTCAAAGTTCATTTGAGTTGACATCGTAGCAACCGGTCTGTATGGCTATGTTTACACTGTCAGTTTATGGGATGGACAGCCACATTCACTTAAAGATATTAGTCTCGAAATGTCATTCATACAGCAACTTCTAGTAGTGTTTCGAATACTGTCTGTATGAACGTGTAACGGAAGTCAAACCTGTATTCTCTTACCAGCAACCATAGCAACAGCGACCAAAGTAATATCAAAGATGGTGACAACTGAAAAGTCTTATTACTTTGACATGACAAGAGTCCAATTGAGCCATGAGTTCATCCGTCAAATCTTCATTAACCGACAGCAGCTTTTATATCTGGGCGGAGAGTAGATCATTTGAGTCGCGCATGGAACACAAAACTGACAGGAGCAGCTCCGGTGGAGAACATTGACGGGATCTAATACCTTCAGATGACACACAGCTCATATCTCAGTCACTGTAAGAAACAGAAACCACACAAAAAAAACCCCCACATCACATGGTAGATACAGAGCAGCTTTTTCGCAATGTATGAAGTGACATCTAGTTGTCCAGTTCGGTTCCGTTCACACAGCGCGGGTTTTCAGATAATGCGGTTGAGTCTTGAAAATGTACAGGTGTGAGTTTGGTTATAGAATGCGGTTGTCACTCCCTTAAATAACTGGACTGTGTGTGAACGTCACAAATACAACTCAAATACAAGGCTGACATCTGTATTCCACTGCTGTGTGAACATGGCCTATGCTTGAGCAGGTTTATTTAACATTTACAAGATCAGACTGTCTTTATACACTAAGGTGAAAGCAGCCAGAAGTCTGTCCTAGCAACTGTTGATCTATTCTTATCAATGTTACAGATCCCTTGTTTCCCTGGACTCCATTTCCCAGAATCCTCCTGTTCTCCACACCTGCACTCACTTCCCTCGTCAGTTCCTCATCATCACTCATCACCTGCACCTGGACTCTATTGTTAGCACTCCCTTTATATTGCACTCACTCCCTTCACTCCTCGTCCGTTCTCTGTTGTGTTAATGTGTATGTTCGGTGAACTCTGCCTGTGTTTATTAAAGATCATCTATTGTTTGTGGAAATCCGTATCTGCCTCATCTCTGCACCAGCATACCGTAACAGAAGAACGGACCCAAAAACTTTGGATTTTCCACAAAAAAAAAAATGGAGACTTCCACCAGCTCCCTGGCTCCTGCTCCTCCAGCGCCTCTCACTCTTCTAACAGCCAGCGAACGCATTATCGGGCTCCTGCAGGTAGGACGTTCGCTGGAGAGGTATGTGGAGGAGTTCGTGGAGCTTGCTTTCTTGTCTGACTGGCCTGATGCTCAGTTGATCTCCTTGTTTTTGGATGGATTGGATGACGACACTATCCGTTTTGATGAACCTGTTTTTTGTTTCTCCTTAAGCGATACTATCAATTTAATTTTGTGGTTGAATGGCTCCAAATTCTTGGTAGAAGAGGTTCAGGATCAGTGTTGTCGTCCGGTCCATCCAGAAACACGGTTGGCCGGGCCAGTTAGTCAACCTCCGGCTTCCTCCGCACACCGCTCCAGCGAACTCCCTGCCTGCCCCAGGCTGGACCCATATTCCGCTACTGGGCCCAGTAAGCGGAGGAGGAGGAAGAAAGCGGCCCCAATGTCTCCAGAGCCCGCTCCAGTGTCACCAGAGCCCGCTCCAGTATCTCCAGAGCCCGCTCCAGTATCTCCAGAGCCCGCTCCAGTATCTCCAGAGCCCGCTCCAGTATCTCCAGAGCCCGCTCCAGTATCTCCAGAGCCCGCTCCAGTATCTCCAGAGCCCGCTCCAGTATCTCCAGAGCCAGCTCCAGTATCTCCAGAGCCAGCTCCAGTCTCCACAGAGCCAGCTCCAGTGCCTGTGGGGATTTTAATTGTATTTGAGGGGATGAAATGGCCCTCAACCCCAGTCTCCGCCGAGCCAAGTCCTCCAGTCTCCGCCGAGCCAAGTCCTCCAGTCTCCTCCGAGCCAAGTTCTCCAGTCTCCTCCGAGCCAAGTTCTCCAGTCTCCTCCGAGCCAAGTTCTCCAGTCTCCTCCGAGCAGAGTTCTCCAGTCTCCGCCGCCGAGCAGAGTTCTCCAGTCTCCGCCGCCGAGCAGAGTTCTCCAGTCTCCGCCGCCGAGCAAAGTTCTCCAGTCTCTGCCGCCGAGCAAAGTTCTCCAGTCTCCGCCGCCGAGCAAAGTTCTCCAGTCTCCGCCGCCGAGCAAAGTTCTCCAGTCTCCGCCGCCGAGCAAAGTTCTCCAGCCTCCGCCGCCGAGCAAAGTTCTCCAGTCTCCGCCGCCGAGCAAAGTTCTCCAGTCTCCGCCGCCGAGCAAAGTTCTCCAGTCTCCGCCGCCGAGCAAAGTTCTCCAGTCTCCGCCGCCGAGCAAAGTTCTCCAGTCTCCGCCGCCGAGCAAAGTTCTCCAGTCTCCGCCGCCGAGCAAAGTTCTCCAGTCTCCGCCGCCGAGCAAAGTTCTCCAGTCTCCGCCGCCGAGCAAAGTTCTCCAGTCTCCGCCGCCGAGCAAAGTTCTCCAGTCTCCGCCGCCGAGCAAAGTTCTCCAGTCTCCGCCGCCGAGCAAAGTTCTCCAGTCTCCGCCGCCGAGCAAAGTTCTCCAGTCTCCGCCGCCGAGCAAAGTTCTCCAGTCTCCGACGCCTACGAGCCCTCAGCTCCAGCCGCCGCCTACGAGCCCTCAGCTCCAGCCGCCGCCCTACGAGCCCTCAGCTCCAGCCGCCGCCTACGAGCCCTCAGCTCCAGCCGCCGCCGCCGAGCCAGCCGCTCCAGCCGCCGCCGCCGAGCCAGCCGCTCCAGCCGCCGCCGCCGAGCCAGCCGCTCCAGCCGCCGCCGCCGCCGAACCTACTGCTCCTATGAACTGTGTTTTTGAACCCTCCAGCCCAAAGACTGTTTTCCCTCCCTGCCTCCCTCTCCCGCCTCCCATGTCTGTCTTCACTGAACCTTCACCTCAAGCCCCCTCGCCCAGATCTCCACCTCGGACCTCTGGGCGATTACCTACACCCTGGCTCCAACCTCCCTCTGCTCCACCGTTGCCCATCAGTCCTCCAGCCTCACAAGTCTCCATCCTGCCCCCGTTCACACCTTGGTCCCTCGTCAGCCTGCCTTCCCCTCTGGACTGCACTCCTCCGTCTCCGCTCCGTCCCTCCGTCCCTCGCTTCCAGTTGGCTTCCTCACTCCCCCTAGTGTTCACTTTGTTGTCTGTCGTCTGTGTTCAACTGCGGCCTTCTGGAGCCCCGGCTGCGCTTCGGTCGGCGGAGCCTTCGGTTCCGCCATCACCCGCCAGTCCTTCAGCGACGCCTGGGCTCAACGCCTCGAAGGCTTCGGCTCCTGACCCGCCATGGCTGCCCGCTGCACCTGACCCGCCATGGCTGCCCGCTGCACCTGATCCGCCATGTATGCCCGCTGCATGGCTGCCCGCTGCACCTGACCCGCCATGGCTGCCCGCTGCACCTGACCCGCCATGGCTGCCTTCAACCCCTGACCCCCCATGGCTGCCCACGGCTCCTGACCCGCCATGGCTGCCTTCAACCCCTGACCCCCCATGGCTGCCCACGGCTCCTGACCCGCCATGGTTTTTGGACCTGCCCTGGAGACCTCCACTCCAGTTTACTCCTTCCCCTGCTCCGGTTTGAGGTCTCCAGGGCGCCCGCCCCCCTCCCGGTTGTTACATCTACGGCGCGAGGACGCGCCTACCGGGAGGGGGAGGTACTGTTACAGATCCCTTGTTTCCCTGGACTCCATTTCCCAGAATCCTCCTGTTCTCCACACCTGCACTCACTTCCCTCGTCAGTTCCTCATCATCACTCATCACCTGCACCTGGACTCTATTGTTAGCACTCCCTTTATATTGCACTCACTCCCTTCACTCCTCGTCCGTTCTCTGTTGTGTTAATGTGTATGTTCGGTGAACTCTGCCTGTGTTTATTAAAGATCATCTATTGTTTGTGGAAATCCGTATCTGCCTCATCTCTGCACCAGCATACCGTAACAATCAAAGCATCCCATTTAGTATTATAAATAACCATTTTTTATTATTATTTCAATGTACATCATGAAATTGATAGTTTATGGCAGGGATGGGCAACTTCAGTCCTGGAGGGCCACTGCCCAGCAGAGTTTAGCTCTAACACTAATCAAACACACCTGAACCAGCTAATCAAGGTCTTTAGGACTAGTAGAAAGTTATAGGCAAGTGAGTTTTTATCAGGGATGGAGATAAACTCTGCAGGACACTGGCCCTCCAGGACCGGAGTTGCCCATCCCTGGTTTATAGGTTTATAGGTACCAGTTATACATTTTGTGCAGCCTAATACATAAGCAATAAGGTACTCAAGGCTGTGCTGTATCGTGAATAAGTCACAGCTGCAACCCCTTCAGCTGTGACTTATTCACGATACAGCACTAGCCTCGGGTACCTTATTGCTTTAATAAAATGGTTACCACACAATACAAATATTAAAGCCAAAAATATGCAACAATGCAACCTTCATGAAGTAAAGTCTTCCTTCCGCCGGAAAAAATAGTCCCTGACCGTGAACAGCAACAGAAGTTACATTATTACGCCATTAGATGGCGGCAAAGATTGTCTTTATGAGTGTGCCAGTCAGTAGCGAAGACTTTTACATTGAAAAGACTGAATTTTTGTGAACATGGAACAAGATGCAGCTGACAAATGCTTTGACTAGTGCTGTCAGTCACGGGAAAACCCCTTAACTGTTAAAAGGACAAGATAATACATAGGACATTTAAAAAGATTTTTTCATTATGAACTTTTATTATAGGACTGACCTGAAGGAAAATGCTAAATCTGAAAACAGGTAATAAACTCGCTCACTCGATCTCTTTCTCACAATAATCTTCTACATAATACAGTAAGTTTCAATGAACAATATCAATTGAGAACATAGAGTTTAGGTTGCTAAGAGATGTTGATAAGGGTGTTGTGTAGTGATACACAGAACCGTTGGGTGAAGCGGTCATAGCCGTGTTTTATTGTGAATCATCAAAATCAAGAACTAACCATTTTATAATGTAAGCTGTGTAACTCAGGTTGTGTCAATATATGCTTTAATAACACAAACGTTCTGTTATATATATTTTTTGCACTCTCTACAGTGCAGTAAATGCAAATTAAAGAGTGCCATTAGAAAAGTGTAGCTGACCCTTGTTTCCTGACCATGTAAGAACGCAGGCTTTTAAAGAGCATGTTTCTGTCATCAAAATGCAATTCAATTATTCGGAAGTTCATCTAGGGCTATTAACAACTCTAATATTGAACTTAAGAAATATAGCTGTATACATCTGTATATAGAGCTGAATGGCAGTAAAGTGAACCTTAAACCTTGTATAAAACAGACTGAAACTAAACAAAAATGTAAGTTTTAGCCTGTTTTATACAAGGTTTAAGGTTCACTTTATTGCCATTCAGCAGGTGTACAGGAAGAACTGAAGATTGTTTCATCATTTGCAATGCATCTAAATGGAGCAAATATAGACTTTTCTGTTTTTATCTTTTGAAATGTTTTTATTCAGTATTAGTTTGTTGTCATGCCTTATAACACAAAATGCTCCATTAGCCTGTGATGACACACAATAAATTATCAGAAATTGCATCATGCTCAAAGTAATACCGAATTACCATCACGGCATACTGCAAAACAACAAAATGTGCTCTACAGTAAACGTGCTATAGCTTCTTCATTTACCAGTAAATTGTATGATCACTCTGATATCTCTTGGGCATTTATGACTCAGCAGCAGCGCCGACTGAATCACTCAGGTTTAGTAATCCACAGATGTTTTGTTTGAGGCAGTATGTAACAATTGCTTTACTGTATGTGATACTAATTTATTTTTTGTTATTGTGCCATTGCTTAATAGACTCCCACTTTGTTGCACACTTAATTGTCTTAGCTATCACCAGTTGACTGACCATTTAAAATTGTGATTTAACCTTTTATTTACATCCCATTATAGAAAAAAACGTGTTACTACATGACTCCTTCCAATACTGTATAAGTAGAAAAACTAAATTCTTTTTTTTCTCTATAATTCAATATAGTTTTCATTGGTGTTATAGCACATAATAGTCTTGCACTGAATAACTCTCTTCTGTACCATATGATGTTTTCCCCTTTTAGTGGGCTACACTGATTGTAGTGTCACATTATCCTCTATTATTATTCAGCTTTTTGCAGTACTCTGTCCTCAGCCATTACTGTGTAAACAGTTTACATTATTGTACTGCATATGTGTGTGTTTAATGACTTCCTTTTTAGTGCTGAGCACAATTACTATTATAGTCTGGCTGTTTGGACAGTAATTTGAATGGTGTTTTTGTGTCTGTGGGAGTGACTTTTTTTTTGGACTGTGAAGTGCCTAATCTGTTGCGGGGTCAGGATCAAATGGTGGACAGTTACAGTTATGCTTTGTTAATAACAAACGCATATGGCTGACATAAGCTGACTCTTTCATTCAGGTGGTGTTTGCCAGCCCCTTAATGGTGGGGTGATAAAACTAAAGTGCACATGATTGCATAATAGATGCACTTTTTGTCTGCAATGCTTTGGAGCATGACTTTTTATCCCTCCTATTCAGGCTAAAGATTTTACACAACTTCCATTTGGTGGAAAGTGTAAAAAAAAAAAAAAAAAAATCTGTTTACCCTAATGTAAGTTTGAGGTTTGTAAAAAAAAAAAAAATCAATGTTTTTAAAGAAGTCTCTTATGCTTACCAGGGCTGCATTTATTTGATCAAAAATATAGTAAGAACAGCAATAATGTGAAATATTTTCTGTTTTCTATTTTAATATAATTTAAAATTTAATTTATTCCTGTGATGACATCACTGTCACATGATCCTTCAGAAGTCATTCTAATATGCTGATTAGTATTTAGAAGGTCTTTAATGTCACCTGACCAATTCAGTCAATGCATCCTTGCTAAAAAAAAAAAAAAAAAATCACATTTTAAACAATAGTTTATATGTATTTTGTAATGTAATGTATTTTGTTCTCATGCCAAGCTACACTCTAAAAAATGCTGGGTTAAAAACAACCCAAGTTGGGTTGAAAATGGACAAACCCAGCAATTGGGTTGTTTTAACCCAGCAGTTGGGTTAAATGTTTGTCCAACCTGCTGGGTAGTTTTATTTAACTATTGTTTAAAAATGACTGTATTGCTTAATTAAAAAATTTAACACAAAGTATGTTGGAAATGAACATTTATTAATGTTCAATGAATAATTATTAAACAATAAACATTTATTAAATTGCTTATTAATAAATTTATATTAATAAACTATTAAACTATTACATTTATATTAATAAAATATTAAAGCTTATTAATAAACATTCACCTTTTGTCTATTATTGTTGTCTCTAATTGCATCTGGTTTTTAATTTCCCAACTATTTTGGGTTCATTTTAAGCTAGCCATATAGCAATTTTTAAATAATAGTTGGTTTAAATAAAACTACCCAGCAGGTTGGGCAAACATTTAACCTAACCGCTGGGTTAAAACAACCCAATCGCTGGGTTAAAACAACCCAATCGCTGGGTTTGTCCAATTTTAACCCAACTTGGGTTGTTTTTAACCCAGCATTTTTTAGAGTGTAGGGATCCACAATCTCTACCATACTGTAATCAGCAAATATTGAAGATTTTTGTTGTATTAGCTGATATTGAATATCATGTATGATTATTTTAATTGATTTTAGTTTATTTTTATTTTTAGACCAAATAGTATAGCTTTTCAATATTTGACATAATATGAAATGAATTATCGTCTTAAATTTTTCTATTGTGCATCCCTACTCCAAACATTTTATACTACAAAATCTGGTTTTGTGAACTTTGTGCCCATCTCCTGTCCGTCACTCAAGAGAAATTTGGCTACCTGTGATTACCCATCTCTCCCTTTGCTCACCTCACTGTGAGACACTCTGACAGCCTGTCACCCCAGCACCCGTCCCCTTCACCGGCATCGACCAATCCCTCTGACACCTCTCCCCTTCGCAAAGGTTCTAGCCCTGCTGACTCTGTCATCCCAATGGAATATAATAGTCACCATCCTCGACGGAGGGCAGAATTGGAAGAGCTTATATCTTCAACATGCCGACGCATTCTCACCCACTTTCACACCGACTCAAAATCACAAAACTTAGCCAGTCGTTTCAGATCAACTCTATGTGTGATATGAGAGTTTCTCTGTTTACCATTTGGACAGATTCAAACACTTTAGTCACCTGTTTTTTTTTTTTTCCAGTTTAGCAGTGGCTAAGTGTGAATTTTTCTTCTCTCTGCTACAGTAAACTGCCTGTCAGTCAGGATTTCTCATCCCGTTTGTCACAGATTTTCTTTCTCTCTGTCTTGTTTTGCAGCTCGCCCAATACTCCGCCCTTCTTCATCTCTGCGCCTCCTGTATGCAGGCAGGGACCACTTGAGGTGATAAACGTTATGACTGCTATTTTGGGCTCTATCACGTGGATTACAGTTATTCGCTGTCTTTTTTATAGCCCTGCGCATAGAAAGGCGCAACTTAATCGTGTGGAAGCGGCCTGCCACTCTACCTGCTATGATAGGCTGCACGGCTGTAGGTTACGGAGCTCAGGAGAGCGGTGACTCAGCCATATGTCCCGGCTCTGTTTCAGATCCCCCACTGTTCAAATTGAGTCTTAGCAAGTGGAGATGCACTTCCATGCCCTGCCTCGGGATGTCTGTAATGAATGGGTACACTCCAGGAAAGGTTGCTTTGCTTGGAATTGAATCCCCTTCGCTCTTGGCTTGATTGTGCACACATGCGGCGTTCAGCAGGACGCCTGCCTCATTCTGTGGAAATGACATGGTAGAAGTGAGTTCTTCAATACAAATAAAGAGCGCTTCTGATTAGTTGTATCCTAGTTTGTTAAGGAGGGTGATGTAGTGCTTTTCTAGAGTTTTAACCTAATGACTGATGACTAATGTCTCACTTTCCTTTTCCAGCTTGTACATTTGTGTAATTTTAGTTTCATACATCAAATCTTGTACTAGCAGCCTCTTCTGTCTTTGAAATTTAACTCTTTCAAGGAACTTTATGTGAACAGCAATGTGAAGCCCTTGATAAAGACAATCAAAGTGCAATATGTCTTTGTTCCAGATTGATTTTTTTTCTTTTCTGTCTGCAGTGACTTTTTGTAGTTTGTACAAACTGGTTGTAAGAACGCAAACTTGTGTAGGTTCGCCATGTGTAACACTTTAACAACAGATTATTCGCCATCAATTGTTTTTCATCAGGACAGTATCCAAATCTGAACACATTCGTTGTAGACAACAACATATACAATAGGAAAGGGTGATGAATGCAATGTTGAAGTGTCTGTAAGTCTTCTTGTTGCAACACCTGACGCAACATCCCTTTGCACAACGAATGACGAAAAAACTACATGAAATCTGATCTGACCGCTTAGACAGAGATGCATTAAAAACCATGTTTAATCAGATTTCAAACCACTTATCGAGGTTGTTTTTTGAAAATCAATTTTCATGTGTTTTTTCCTGTTCAGACTACAAAAAACAAAAATCTGATTTTTACATCTAGTGCACTAGTGATAAAAGCAGACATCAGTCTAATAATCTGTGTGGGAGAGAAACAGTTGTACTTTAAATGAACACCATTAAGCTTTGCTTTTCCAGCAAATGAGCTCTTGTAGGGTCAAATTAGTGCAACATGTTTAACATGTTTTGATTTTATGTTTTCACTTCTTGATATTAAGTGCCATTACACTTGGCCAGATTTATTGTTATCCAAATGCCCACATCATTTCACATAGAAGTGGCTTGGTTATCAACTAGTTTTTGGTTCTTAATAATGTAATCATCATTATCATTTATGTGCTGAGGTTTAGTAGTGTTAAGAATTTATTCAGAGTTAACATTCTTATCTGCAATATTTGGTAGAAAATTTCAGAATATGTTTATTTGACTGTTTGTTTATTCGATATTGTCTATTTAAGCTGTTAGGATAAAAGTCATGATGAAACGGAACAGACATTTTCTTCCATGTTGTGACGTATATCCGGGTCTAACCAAGTATCAACAGAAGGAATAAAAAAGGAAGAATGGGACTTGGTTCTATCCAACGCTATCTCACAACTAATTTGTGTATTTTACGGGGTGGCTAATTCGTACAAATTCGTATGACCTCACTTGTACGAATTCAAAGGATTTGTCTGAACCCCAGTGACAGGTAGGCTTTTTAGGGGTAGGTCATTTGTACGAATTCATACGAATTTGGCAACTCGTAAAATGCGTACGATTTAGCAAAAAACATACTAATTAGTACAAGCGAGGTCATACAAATTCATACAAATTAGCCACGTTGTAAAATACATGCGAATTGCCATGAGATTGGGTTGTTCTATCCATTGGTTGTTGATTGGATTTTAAGATGTGGGCATTGCACTTATGAATGCGAAGCAGCTGATTGTGAATGTGATGTTTTAAATTGACTAAATGATTTAGGAAGTCTATCGTTTGAAAAAAATAAAAAATAAGCATATGCATACGTAGATGAATTATTCTGAGATCTATAACATGCATTTACTAAATAGATGATTTTTTATTTCATACTGACTTTAAACTTCACCATGTGAATGATGGCTTGTGAATAATGAAGAGAAATAATATCATTGTTTTTTAAGCAATTGAATGAGGAACCCGAGCCATATCCAGGGGCCAGAATATGATGGATACATGTGGGTGGCCCAGCAAGAATCCACCCACAACACCCTAGAACAGTTTCTTCATAAAATATAAAAGTCTAGTTTTGATAATATGATTGCATTTTAAAGCTCAGTTCTCCGAGTCTGGCACAGGAGGGTCCTTTGGGGGCTTTATTCATTGTGTCAGTGGACAGTAAACCGACCAGTGCCTAATTAGTTTCTTCATCCATGAACAGGAATCAATTCGAGAACCAAGTCTTTAGCAAATAGCTTCCTTTGAAGCAATGCTATATTGCAGATCTCAGAGTTCAGAGTTGCCGAAAATAGCCTGCTTCTTCTTGTGTCCTGTATCAGACAGTTTGCTGTGGCTATAATGTTACTTTGTTTTGAATAAAGCGCTGTACCTGTATTCCTCCCAGAGCAGCTCGTTCCCCCCTGACAACCCTGAACACATGTAAACCACTTTTTGCTGAAAATGCTGCCGTGGACAAATATGTCTCATAAATAGCCTCCTGTGTACCACACTACCCATCAGCCTTGCCATAAACCGCTGCAGATTCAGCTGGAGAGAGGAGGCGAAGGAGGCCCCCCGGGCCAATTTACTGGCCCCCCTGATGCGGTGCTGTGCTGTGATCTGTCAGGCGGTCACTGGAGCCTCGCGGTGACAGACAGGCCAGCGTTCCACTCGACCCGCTCCTCAACAGAGACCGAATTAAAGAGTCCCCCTTTGGCAGACAAGTCCTCTCACTTTTGCGCACTCAGTCTTGTCCTTTCTTCCGGTCTCTCTCTTTTGTCTCTGTCATTCCTTCATGATCGTGTCTCGCGTGGAGCTGCAGGAATGGGCTTACTCGTCCTCATTAAGTTTGAGCGCAAGGGGGCTAATCCTCTAGCGAGCAGCTGTGGATTTGTGCTTCCCTCAAAGTCTGAGCTCACAACTCCAAATTTTAGATATCGCTCCGGAAAGTTCTGATGCTGTCTAATCCCCCGCACTAGTCTCCTTCTCACAGAAGGTATGCTCTCAGACTCATCGCTATTGGCAGAAGTGGAGACAGAGCTTGTCCTTGGCCCAGCGAGGGGCTCACAGTGCGCTCGGTTGCGTCAATGGGCTGAGAGCCATCGCAACGACTGCACTAGTCTTCCATTAGTCGGTGTGTGTGTGTGTGTGGCCACAAACTAAACGGAAAGCTTTAAGAAGCACACATTTGAGACACATTCCCTTTCCTGCACTTCCCTAAGCTGTCAGCAGGGCTTGCCGTATGAAATTATGGCGGCTGATGAAGTGTTAGCCGCTTAGCGGGAACGCTGCGTGTTGTGGTTGAGTGTGTCTCCACGGTATCCTGACGATGCAGTGAGACGAAGGGCTGGGTTGGGTTACATACATAACAAATCCATTATCTTGGGCGTCCAGTGACCTTTATGGAAATGGATTTGTCATGTTCCAAAACCCCCTTTAATCTTTGTCAGTATTATAGCTAATAGATAACCAGTGAGTGATGCTTTCCTTGCCAGCATACGGTTGGTTTACGAGGCCACAAACTTTAAAGAATCTTATAGATGTCAAATGAATATATGTATATACAGTATATTCAACTATGGGCACTTTTGGTACTGTGGACTTTTTGAAAATACACTCTTTTGACCCCAGCCCCTGCAAGGACTTAAATTAATACATTGTTAGCTAAGTGCATGATATGTATATGTACATTTCTGAAATTACATAACTTGGACACAGTCACCTCTGATAACAGATCACTCTAAATTGTAATGTTGACATGCATTTTCTGAAAAGCTGCTTTGAAACGATTGTGAAAAGTGCTAAACTAATAAATGTAAACTTAATTGAAATTTTAATCTTTTTTATTCATTTTTTGTATGGCCAACAAATTTTTGCATGCCAAATAATTTTGTCAGATAATTTCCTTAACTAAGTTTAATGTTGGGTTCTTCTTTCATATTGAGGGGCCCTATAATACACCCGGTGCAATGCGATGCAAGGCGCAGTGCAAGTGTGTTTGCTAGTTTGCGTCCGGCGCCGTTCGCGTTTTCCCGTTTAGCGCCTTGCCTTAAATAAGTAAATGCATTTGTGTCAGTTAGTGCGCCCATGGGCGTGCTGGTCTAAAAAAGAGGTGTGTTCAGGCGCATTGCCGGCGCATTGCTATTTTAAGGAGCTGAAAATGGACTGCGACATAGACCAACTCAAACCTGGTCTTAAGTCTAAAGTCAATGGCGCAATATTTTTTTGTTAGAGCGCGTTGGTAGAAACAGTGTCCACAATGCGCGTTGACTTTGCTTATTACACACAGGGATGCGCATCACACAAACATGCCAAATATTAAAAACAAAAGGATTACAGTGTAAAACAAATATTATTGTGTAATATTATTACCTATTTTCAATTCAGCCTATTACTACTTATAATGATGAACGAAATTGGCTAATTAATTGAACAATCGTGTCAATACACACACATATATATTAACTGACTCATCGCACAGAGCTATTTGAAAGCCTGCATTTGCAAGCCCGCTTTAACTTTGCGCACGAGCAGATCGGTTTCTTCGCTTGAAAAGCGTTCAGCTTTTCCGCCAACAAATTTCCGCCATGTAAATAGCAATCTGCCATGGCGCGAGCGCATCTTGCTCTTAAAGGAAATGGGATATGACCCTCTGATTGGTTTATTGAATGTTACGCCCATTACTCATTAAGAGAATAGGGACAACCCATTTCAAAAATGTGCCCCGGCGCACGGACCGTTTTTCCGTTGTTAAAATAGCAAAAGTGGATTTGGACACGCCCTGAGCACACCTGCGCTGTGCGCTTTACACTTTGCGTTTAGATCGTTAAAATAGGGCCCTGAATGTTTAATATTTTCCTCATATTTTGATGTTTTAATCCAACTTGTATAGGGATATTAAAGGTGCCATCGAACGTTTTTTTTTACAAGATGTAATATAAGTCTAAGGTGTCCCCTGAATGTGTCTGTGAATTTTGGGGCATAATTAGAAATGCGGCGATTCAGACTGTGGCCCCTTTAATTGTTCGCGCTCTCCGCTCCCTCCCGAGCTCACACACAAGTTCACACAGCTACTATAACCCTCAAAATGGATCTTTACAAAGTGTTCTCATGCATGCTGCATGCATACATTGGATCATGTGAGTATAGTATTTATTTGTATGTTTACATTTGATTCTGAATGAGTTTGAGGCTGTGCTCCGTAGCTAAAGCTAACATTACACTGTTGGAGAGATTTATAAAGAATGAAGTTGTGTTTATGAATTATACAGACTGCAAGTGTTTAATAATGAAAATAGTGACGGCTCTCCTCTCCGTGAATACAGTAATAAACGATGGTAACTTTAACCACATTTAACAGTACATTAGCAACATGCTAATGAAAAATTTAGAAAGACAATTTACAAATATCACTAAAAATATCATGATATCATGGATCATGTCAGTTATTATTGCTCCATCTGCCATTTTTCACTATTTTTCTTGCTTGCTTACCTGTGCTGTGCACAGATCCAGACAGTGTAATGCCTTGAACATGGGCTGGCATATGCAAATATTGGGGCTGTACATATTAATGATCCTGACTGTTCCGTAACAGTCGGTGTTATGTTGAGATTCGCCTGTTCTTCGGTGGTCTTTTAAACAAATGAGATTTATATAAGAAGGAGGAAACAATGGAGTTTGAGACTCACTGTATGTCATTTCCATGTACTGAACTCTTGTTATTCAACTAATGGTAAATTCAATTTTTAATTCTAGGGCACCTTTAAAAACAAATATGCCCTCTTTATGCTACATCATTTTGGCCATATGTATATATATATTACTTGATGTAGATATGTAAAAAAGATTGACCTATGATTTGTAAGTGCACTAAACTGAAGCAACACCTATGAAATGTAAATTCTTCAAAACACTTGCATTTGCTACACAGGTTGCACTCTAAGAAAGGACCCAAACCTGTTTTTTAACCTATGTCAACATCTGTTTTGAAGTTTATGGTCATGAATCTTCACCAAATAATCTCCTGTCCATTAAGGTTTGACTGAGGTTGTGCCTTCTGCTGGAGTTCAGTGTTTGTTTTCCTCTTGGTGAAACGGCACAGTGACCAAACAATCTCTTGACCTTATATCCTCTCCCTCTCCCATCTTCTCCCACCAAGTTCAGTCCCTCTAATGGAATCAAAGGTGACAAGTTCACATCCTCTTCCAGAGAGCCATCACTGCTGACCTAGTTTTCCTACAATGCACTAGCATTGCTCACACCCGCCACACACACACATACACAAAAAACACAACTCTGTGCTTCGTGGACATTAACCCCACTTTGGCAAGTGAAGGGGAAAATGTGTACCCGTCCCATTTCATCACACACCCCCACCATCCATTCCTCGAAACACTTCAGTGTTAGGCGCGATGCCAGCTGAGGAGGCTGGTAGTATGTGTTGGTGATGATGCACCATGCCAGTGCTCTGCTGGCAGCAGAATAACTATTGAACCATAAAGGCCTGGAACTAGAAAATTTAGACTAACACTTATAAAATATTCACATTATGATCCTGATTAAAGTCTCTCTTTTTTGCTTTTTCTATTTGTGAGGATTTAATATAGACATCTCAAAAGAAGGGATTTTTAATATTACAACATTTAAGTAATATTTTTAGAATAAAGTCAAAATGTAAAAATTTAATTCACAGAATTATGAGATTAAAGTGACTTGCATTAAGCGTTTTCTCCCTGTCATTACTTTAATACAGTTTTTGTCACATTTTTCATTTTAAGTGTTTTAAAAGAATGTCTTCATAATACTTATACTTTTAAATTATTTACTTTGTCTTATTTTCCATTCAAAAGTTATAATATTTTTATGTTTTAATGTTTTTGAAAGAAGACTCTTTCTCTTACCAAGGCTGCATTTATTTAACCAAAACTAAAGAAAAAAATCATTCTAATATTCTGGTTTAGTGCTCAAGAAACATTAATTATTATTATCAATGTTGAGAACAGTGCTGCCTAATATTTTAGTTGAAACTATGACACATCATTTTTTCCAGGAGCCTTTAATGAATAGAAATCTCAAAATAACACCATTTATTTGCATTAGAATCTTTTATTAAAAAAAAAAAAAAAAAAAGTGTGCTCCTATTTAAATTATTTTTATTTCTCTAGAACTTTCCTTCCATATTATGCATCATTTTTAATTCCATATGTATCTCGTTCAGCCTTGCGTCTATTCTGACTACCATCCATGGTTGTGCAAACCCTTCCTGGGAACATTCCTCATATACAGCCGTGTTGGTGATTGTGGACATGTGTGCCCTGGATGTTTTGCTGTTTTGTGAGTGGGAGTGTTTGTGTACAGGCATTTGGGTTTGTGCTCAGAATACATCCTCTCTAGACATCTGGTGCTGAGGGTAAAGTACATGTTTAGGGTAGGGTTAAAGTTTGTTCCTCGAAATATCTGTTGCCCCTTTCACACACATACCGTACACACAAAACTCACAGACACACACACATACACACACACACACACACACACACCCTGAAGGCTGAATCAGAAATGTGGGCGAGGCATGTGAGTTTCAGCCTAGGGCGAGGTGAAGTCATAAACCTTCCCAGCATTCCAGCATTCTGCCCCTCTAAAGATCCTGTAAAACTTCCTGCTCTACTGCACATGATGTTGAAACACGCTGTTACCACTCTTTCCTGGCTCTGCATTTCACAGTGGCTTTCATAGTCAACCGATTGCACCATGAACCTACAAGACTACATACAGTACTCACACATACTGTATTCTTGATAATTCAGTGCACAGGATCAGAAATACTCTCACTATTACCAAATTAATCTGATCAGACCATTTGATGTTAGAGAACAGAGAAGATGATCTAGCTAGTTGGTAAGAGGCTGGTCTTTGGACTCTCTTGCCTCCTCAGCAAGATTTCTGAGGAGCAGCGCTACATGGATTCAGAACTCCAGATGGCAATTCCAACCGCCTAGATCAGAGCTGTTTGATGTCAGGCGCATATTCAATTATGGAGCTCCAGTTAAAACAAAACTGAATGCTGTAGTCTTCAGGCTTTGCCATTATGAGCAGATAGCTGGGCCTCGGGCTGAATTTCATGAGACCATGAGTCTTGAATCACTAAGAATGTCATTTTCAAACATTATTCTCCCAGATCTTTCCACTAACACAGCATCAGTCTTCTCTATGATGAATAAGTGGGAGAAATGGAGTGGATAGATTAATCTAGAATAATCAGAAAATAAGGAACACATTCTGTTACCATCCGTCTAAAGGGCTATTGACGAAGTTCTCATCGATTTTATGTAACTGCTTGGCAGGCATCCATAAGCAGGAGCCTGCGTACAAGCAGGGAAGCTAAAAGTAGCACAAATGTATTCAAGAAGCTAATGACTTATTTTTTTTCCAGGGTTAAATACGACCTGCTGTATTTTTTTTTTTAATAAATGCTTTTCATTTGAACTTTATATTAGAATTCTGAAGGAAAAAAAAAAGAATCTGCACAACTGTTTTCAACCTTGATAATAAGGAATCTTACTTGAGCACCAAATCAGTATATTAGAATCATGTGACCCTGAAAACAGGTGTAAAAGATGTTGAAACTTCAACTTTACTTTCACAGGAATAATATTTTAAAATAGACATGTTATTTGAAATTGCACTAATATTTCACGATATTGAAATGCTGGGTTAAAAACAACCATTTCTGGGTTATTTGGCAAATCAGTCCTGGGTAAATATTGGAAAGAACACATGCTGGGTTATTTTTTTACATAGTGCTGGGTCAGTCTATCTGATTAAAGGTTTTTAATTTTAAATAATAAAATTGAACTCTAAAATCTCAGCTATATAAATATGGGACAGGACTAGTTCATATACAGTATTTTTATTAAATGGCAAGTCAGTCTTTTAAAATAATAAAATTATTAAAAAACATTTAGTAAATGTTTTAGGACGTGACAGGAGCAGCAAGAGCAGCCAATGAGAATCAGTGGGAAGACAATTGGTATCAGTAGGCTTTTCCAATACATTAAATGACAATCTTATATTCATGTTTGAAAACTTTTGTTGGCAGACATTTTAAGTTTCAACCTGTCAACCGGTATTAATTGGTTTGGCACAGACTGGGTGGTGTGAGGGAGTTCATAATTTGTATTGACAGTAAAAAATGACCCAGCAGCTGAGTTAGAGAAAATCTACCTAGCACATGTGTAAAAATATTAAAAATAACCCAATAAATGACCCAAAATAACCCAGCATTTTTTAGAGTGTGTTTTTTTAAATTTGTTTTTCATAATAGACTTCTTTCAAAAACATTTAAAAACCTTACTGACCACAAACTTTTGAATGGTACTGTATATCTAATATATAAAAGTATTTATTGCAGTACTGTATGACTGACTTTTATTGTAAGTAATTTATCTATGATATGGCTGTATTTGAATGAAACAGTCATGCATATACTCATATTTAAAGGGATAATTTACCCCAAAATTCAAATTGTCATCATTTACTCGCCTTGATGTTCTTCCAAACCTCTTTGACTTTATATGCTAAACACAAATGACATTTTGAACAATGATGAGGTCCAAACAACTTTATATGGCTTTCATTATATTGGCTACACTGACATTTTTCAAAATATCTTTTGTGAAGTCATACACGTTTGGTACAACATGAGAGTAAGTGATAGAATTTTACCCTACCACATCTGTGCAATATTGCACAGTGCATCAGAAAGCCCCTTAAATTAAAGGGAGTGAACCAAAAACATGGTTGACACACACTGAGCAAACACAGACTGTGGTGTATTGGTATATTATTACCCATCTGACTGTACTCTTGAGCAAAGCCTTGAGTCAGCCAGACACCTTTTGCAATCACAGTCATCCAGGTGCAACTTACCTGAACATTTCTCAGCTGACACAGACTTGCAAAACCACACATAGAATGGATATGTCATCTGCAAGATAGGGATGGTGTTAAGCATTGCTCAAGTTTATCCAGTGCTTTCAAAAACATGTTGTGATCTTGTGACATAGAGTACAATAGTCAGGTTTTGGAAATAAATTCATTAATTTTCTCCATAGGGAAATAGATTACTACTTACTACTGTGAGTTCCCAAGATTGTTAATCAATGGTATATGTTTTTGTTGAAGCCATATGCCCGCATTATTTAAATTTATTTTATTAACATCTGAATTTGTGGTGAAAAACATTAGCCATGATGCTGTACAGAAAATTACAGCAACCAGAGAGTTGTGTTGAGCAAATAGCGCCAAAAGAGCTTGCAGGAAACACCCTTTCTCATAAAGCACTGCAGATGGCATAATCAAGTCGGTATCACTATGTGTGTGTTCGTCCGTAGGCACGAGGCCGCAGGTAATCACAGCGTGCTGATATACAGCCATATCGCATGGCTACGAGTGTGATATTGCGTTTATACAACTGTTCGACGACACGAGTGTGTAAATAAATAAGAACAACAACGGAGTGTCTTTAAAATCCTCTTTTGTGCAGCACTACTTCCTTCCGCCACAGATTAAAATCTCAATTTGACAAATTGGACAAAGGCTCCGTTACTAATTCTAAAACGTCACTTCAGAACTAGTAACGAAGGAACGTTTCAAAACTCAAGTTGTCAGTTGAACCAAGCCTCCGTTGCTAACTCTAAAATGTCACTTTAGAACTAGTAACGAAGGAACGTTGAGTCGCTTCATTGAAACACATTGAATTTTCTACAGTATTAGAGAGAGAGAGAGCGCGCGCGAGAGAGAGAGTAGGCTATTACCTGTGTCTGGTATATTGCATTACATTCATTCATCAAGTCGATGTCCATAATATTACATCCTTTATACAAGTCTGTTTAAATGTCCACTGAGGTAAGCGATCTTTGTATTTTTCTTTTTTTTCAGCTTTGGGAATTTTCCATCCATAACACCACAGCGCTAAAACAACTTCCTTTTGCAAAAGTTCCTTTCAATTTAAAAGTCTCTTGTGACTCACTGACTAATTCTCCTGTAAAGTGTTGCCGCCATCTAATGGCGTATTAATGTAATGTTCACTCAATCCATATTACTTAATGGACATATTTATATAAAATAATATTTATTGAACAACATATAAGCACAATTGTACAGTTCAGTCAAACATAAAGCACTAGTTATTAAAAAAAAAATAGTTCACCATTTACGCTGGTATGTGGGTTTTACAAATATTTAACGAATGAAAAGGATTTTAAAGAGCTTGTGACAAAACCTCCTAACTCCATTGGATCCTCAAACTGTCAATCATCTCTGTGCAATGCAAAGGTAAATAAAGATCTGATGTTTGGAAAAAAAATTGTAAAGCGTTTTGTTTACTCAAAAAAACATATGTTTATAAAGTTTAATGTTTTATGTATTTGAAGCGGAGAAGAGTCTGATATGTCCCGTCTAGTTGTAGTCAATGTGCCATATAAGGATGTAACGTAATGTTTATTATTATCAAATTTAATATAGCACAATTCGACTTGCTCTGTAACAAATAATAGATTAATAAGACCAAAGATTGCCCGTTCTATGTACTCAAATTGAATTATGTCTCGTGTTTAACCACTATAAGAGCCAGCGGCAAATCCCCGAGGCACTGGCCGAGATGAAGCTGTTCTCGGCGGTTACAGAAGCACTTAACGGCCGCTGACACACTCGAGATCGCATCTCCGAAAACGTCAAAACAAATTGTAAAATAGGGGCTGTTATTAAATTTGAGTCACATATTTCAGGTCTAAACAACTACATTCTCGCCTAAAAAACTATTAAAACTACAGTTCGTGGTACAAGAAGTAGTATTTGTAAAAATTACGGTTGATTTGATCGGCCGCCATGACGGTCACTTCAAGCGGAGTGATACAAACGGTGAAAAGGCAGTAGGAGTGCTGTTATCACTGAAATATCGCATGGCTATCAACCAATCAGATTCGAGAACCAGACAGAACTGTTATATATATATATATATATATATATATATATATATATATATATATATATATATATATATATATATATATATATAAACAAAATTATAAATGTAACACTTTTGTTTTTGCCCCCATTTTTCAAGAGCTGAACTCAAAGATCAATTACTTTTTCTATGTACACAAAACTGTATACACAAAAGACCTATTTCTCTCAAATATTGTTCAGAAATCTGTCTAAATATGTGTTAGTGAGCACTTCTCCTTTGCCGAGATAATCCATCCACCTCACAGATGTGGCATATCAATTGCACAGGTGTGCCTTAGGCTGGCCACAATAAAAGGGGGGGGTCAGTATTTGGTGTGACCACCATTCGCCTCATGCAGTGCAACACATCTCCTTCGCATAGAGTCGATGAGGTTGTTGATTGTGGCCTGTGGAATGTTGGTCCACTCCTCTTCAATGGCAGTGCGAAGTTGCTGGATATTGGCAGGAACTGGAACACGCTGTTGTATATGCCGATCAAGAGCATCCCAAACATGCTCAATGGGTGACATGTCCGGTGAGTATGCTGGCCATGCAAGAACTAGCATGTTTTCAGCTTCCAGGATTGTGTACAGATCTTTGCAACATGGAGCCGTACGTTATCATGCTGCAACATGAGGTGATGGTCGTGGATGAATGGCACAACAATGGGCCTCAGGATCTCGTCACGGTATCTCTGTGCATTCAAAATGCCATCAATAAAATGAACGTGTGTTTGTTATCCATAACATGCGCCTGCCCATACCATAACCCCACCGCCACAATGGGCCACTGGATCCACAACGCTGACATCAGCAAACCGCTCACCCACACGACGGCATGCGCGTTGTCTGCCATCTGCCCTGTACAGTGAAAACCGGGATTCATCCGTGAAGAGAACACCTCTCCAAAGTACCAGATGCCATCGAATGTGAGCATCTGCCCACTCAAGTCGGTTACAACGATGAACTCAGGTCACGCAGTCAGGTCGAGACCCCCATGAGGATGATGAGCGTGCAGATGAGCTTCCCTGAGACGGTTTCTGACAGTTTGTGCAGAAATTCTTTGGTTATGAAAACCGATTGTTGCAGCAGATGGTCTCAGATGATCTTGGAGGTGAAGATGCTGGATGTGGAGGTCCTGGGCTGGTGTGGTTACACGTGGTCTGCGCTTGTGAGGCTCATGAAAAATGGGGGCAAAAACAAAAGTGTTGCGTTTATAATTTTGTTCAGTGCATATATATCACAATAAACTTAAAATATATTGTTTCTATAGATATAATCCACAATGTTATGTATAGTTTTTATTCATCGTTCCTAATTCGATTATGTCATTTGCAATGCTTCGTGGGATTGTAGTTGTGTCCCTCTCTAAAGCCATTAACACAGTCTTTTACCATGTGTTGGTGCTTTTTTTTAAATACTCTTTTGCTTTTAAAAATGTGTAATGCTGTGATTTACCTTGTAGCTGCTTGGCCTGGTTCATGGCTTTTCTTTAACAAAAACTTTTTTTTAAATACCAAAATGGTGCCTGCAAATGGTGCCTGCATTTTGCTTTAGTAAAAATGCAATGGTGCCTGCAAAAATGTGTTGTGAAGATATGAGCCAAAAAGTAGGGAGCTTGGATGTTGTATGATAACTTTAAGTGGTCACTTGAAAGGTTAGCCATCGCCCTCAGCTGCGATGCCTCTTGTTTGGAAATAATAGAGGAGGGGTGTGGGTATCTCTGTCAGTTTCACATCTGCAGTGACTTTAACACCTCCATTTGCAGCTTTGTCGATGACAGCGAGACACACTGTGTCCTGACAAACACGTGTGTAGCAACAGATGAAACAAGAGCCACATTTGTTTCCATGAGTTATGCTACATATTGCATGAAGGTGCCTCCCGTTTGTTTGATTAGGCAAATAATGCAGTGTATTGTTGGGAGAATGGTGTCCCCAAGCCCCCCGCGCAGCATGCTCCCCAAACCGGTGTCATAAATAAGGCATAGAGAGAGGAGGTAGATTGACAGCAGTGTTGCAGCGAGGTGGAGATGCGCAGAATAATGTGAGCTCGGCACTAACAATGCTGTTGACTGCGGCGTGCGCTTTGAAACTCTCCCAGTAGTGTGTGTTTGTAAACTGAAGAAATACTCTGTCACTGTCAAGTAGCAAATATGCTGGGATGACTGGCTTCTTACAGTTGAAAGGAATGCAGCAAAGGGGAAAAAAATGTAAAAAGTCCTCTGTGGCTTTCAAGCTGTTTCTTAGTTTTGTTTTGACTAGTGTGGGGAGGGGGGCACAAATGATTATGGTTGGTTATGTGTGCAAGCGTATCTGTTTTAGTTTCCTTTCAGTGTGGCTGTCTGGTTTCTGCTAGACTTTAGCTTAGGTGTACCCTCTAACTATATGTCAAGTGAAATTGTTGAAATCCAGCCCCACCTCTCTGGTTTAATTTTAACCCGTCATGGGTGGTGGCAGGGGTAGCTTCAGGGTTTTAGGGTAGCTTCACTCGCCTTCATTTAATTACCAACATTTTATCACGGTTCTAAACATACATATGTGATCCCTATTGAATGTATTTTTTTGTCCATACAATGGAAGCCAAATGGAAACTGTTGTGTGACGATAAACAGATATACTACACTTATATACTAGAAGAAAACACTATGTACATAGTTATAGACCAGTGCATACTAATATGTTTCATGTATGCCCAATCAAAATAGATTTCTTTTAATCCTGCTATTCTTTGAAAGAGATTATCTGCCAGAAACTCTGAGCATTTGTCATTCTTCTCAGAGGAAAAGATCAGCCACCTTTAGATTGCTAAATCACGTCTTGACTGCCTAAAATCTCCTGTTCGCTTTTCTTTCCACTTGGTGGCTTTAAAGCTTCCTCCGCCTGCCAGAAACGGCAGATGGGAACGTGGAGCTGCAAATTCTTGCCATCCCATCTTTTCCCCATCTTGTGGAACAGTTGCACAGTCCAACCTCATGGAATTTTTCCTCTGCTCAGTCTGTCTTCTGCACTTGAGGATGTTCCAGCCTGCAGTGTGTGAGGACACAGGCCAGATGTTGTGTGATGTTTGAACACAACCTCATCGCTGCAACAGCGGAGCAGGCCATCCTTTCCAACAGGGCATCTTTTTTTTTTCCACAGAAACAACTGACCTCCATTCACACACCATCTGTCCTCAGCTACGACAGCATGCACTATAATTCACAAAAGGCTGTTTTCCTCTTCAAATATGTACTCAGTGATTGGAGGCATTATGAATTCAATTTAGGAGAGGATGTTTGCTCAGGCATACATAATGCAATTCAGAGCTGTGACTTGTTTTCCGCCTGTGGCTTCACAGTGGGTTACATCAGGTTGGGAAATTCCTGAATCACTGGTGGTCAGTCGGTTTTCTGGATAATGTGACTCATAGTTACGTGTGCTTCACAACAAAGTCTTTTTTTTTTTTTCCTGGTTCCTTCTCCAGAAGAAGAAAAAAGAAAGCCCTACAGGTTTTGAACAACAGAATTGTAATTTTTGGGTAAACTAACCCTTTGAGTTTTGTTTAGAAAATGGAAAAATGTTATAATGAGTGTTTCTGAGGAAAAAAAACATAGTCTTGCAAGAACCACAAATGGTCAGAGTTTTTTTTAAAAAAATGTTTTGAGTCATGTCTCTGTTGTGGAGGGACAGAAATAGATCTGGAAATTCTAACCACAAAGTCAATGCAAAGCTTCTGCTAATGTCTTTATTATTATCTGAAGAACAGACCAAAGAGCCTTAACTTAAACAAGCTTTCACTTTGTTGCAAAATAATCCAAAATAGGCACTACACATTATGCCAATGAAAAAGATATTTTGAAGAATGTTGGTAACAAGATGATGATGATAGATAGATAGATAGATAGATAGATAGATAGATAGATAGATAGACAGATAGACAGATAGACAGACAGATAGATAGATAGATAGATAGATAGATAGATAGATAGATAGATAGATAGATAGATAGATAGATAGATAGATAGATAGATAGATAGATAGATAGATAGATAGATAGATAGATTTACAGATATAACTGTAATAATTAATTTACATAACAAGCTTATTTGTATGATTTGTATGTTATTTTCTTCCCCCACATATCTAAAACTTTGTTCAAATCTATTTTTGATCCAAGATTTTTTGATGAGATTTGTGGTCTCTTTTAGACCTATGCAGAAATGCATTGATGTAGCACATGTTTATGAAGTTTCTAGAAAGTGAGACAGAGTGAGAGACGACAGACTGGTGCACAACTGGGATGTATTGTGTGATGGATTCTCATAGTTTCGTGAGACAAGTTCCTCTCCTTAATGACTGTTTTGTTTCCGAGCACTGCCTGGAGCATCAAATGTGGGAAGACGGAAGGGAAAACATCTTCATCGGGGAGTGAGCACTCATTTTCGAAAAACTCTTTAACTTATCTCTCTCTCTTTCCTGTTCCTACATATCTACTTGTGGTAACTAATCTATTGATTTGCTGTCATGACTTGAAAGCTCCTGCTGGAATGTAAAGAGAGGAAATGATGGTGAAGTGACTGTGCTGAGGGTTCTCCGTTCACACTGGGAGGTTTAAAACTAATGTAAACTTAACAGCAGGTTCACTGTTAGAGGTTAGGTAGGTGGTTTAATACAGGCGACTTATAAGGTTAGTTGGTTACGTTTGAATTTAATAATTTTAGGAGCTGACAATTAGTCAGTCAGTCAGCAGTAGTAGCAGTGAACACAGTATTAAATCAATCCCACTGTGTATACTTATTTAATAGCTTGCTTTACACCTGGCAAACCTTGTCCGTCATTTATGCACAAGGTCTAAAAGCATTTTATGCAGTAAGCTTTTCTTGTGATCTTGACTCCTCTGTGTACAGACAATGAACACACCAGCACAAACACTGCGATGCCTGCTTGCTACTGCTTCAGCTCAATGCTAGTAAGCAAAAGCATGCTGCGTCTCTGAATGAGGTGATTAGTTAAAATATTGTTTTGTATGTTTCTCGCAAATTATAGCTAATACGGCTAAAAATATAATTGAGACAAAATATAATTTATTTCCCCATTAAATGTACCACAGAGCTCAGGAAAATCAGCAATCAAACATCTTTGATGTTGTTTTTTTTTTGACCACATTAAACAAAATGCCATTTGATTGGGTGTGTTTAAAATCACCTCTGAATGGTCAGTGGTACACAGTAACCACAAAAAGATCTTTTCTTATTTTCTGCAATGCGAAAAAGTGGCAGGATATTTGTGCATGAGCTTGGCAAGCGGTGCTGCCTCACTTCTGAAAATCAATTGGGAATTTGCAGTTGCAATGTAAAATTGCCTTTATGCAGTACAAAGATTTTGGAAGCAAAGTGAGCTTGCAAAAACATTAATTTAATTTTTTTTTTGTCACTGCTTTATCTTTTTCAAGTCCCCCGTGTCATCAAGAAATTTGTCTGTACTCCTTGTTTCCGATGGACTGGAACTGTTTTTGACCTTTCACCTCAGCCCAGTGGTGTCGTTTGTTTGAAAAAACTTGCCCTACTTGAAGTTTCAAAGAGGTGAGTTTCTTTTGCTTGTTGCTGATTTTTCATTTCAGGATGTGCTTTCTGTCAAAGAGAGGGTTAGCTGCTCCATTAAAGTTGAGATGCATTAGCATAAAGTCCGCTGTGGCATGGCCAAGGTAGACCAGCGTACGAACGCTGATTTTTAATTAAGAGCACAAGAGCTGTTGCCCGGCTGTGTCACTCCAGGACCTCCATTTTCAGGTCAGCTTCTTTCCCTGTGCAAAAAACATCTGATCTCACTCATATAAATGCATACGTATGACCACATTGCTGCAAAATCATCGAGCGGAAAGATCCCAGATCATTGTGAGGGGTCACCAACCGTGACCTCAGCAGGTAGAGGTTTCCTTCAGAATTAATCTTAACTACCATAATGCCGCAGGCAAACTACGGCAGGGATCTCACCATGTCAGCACAAATCTGAGCTCTTCTTAAAATGAGCACACTAGTTCTTAAAACACACAATGCTGCATTATTTATAAGCCTGGGGAGAGGTGTTTTCAGATCTAATTTCTCACTCCTTATGTGTGCTGATTGTCTCTCCTAATTCCTGTTTGTTTAGTCAGGTAGATGCAAATGTGGCTCTTATTTGCATGTCAAATCGGGGCATGCGGGGGTGGGGGTTTGACAGAAGTACGAGCTAATGCACCCCCCTCTCGCTCGGGAGTGTTGAGCGAATGCGTGCCTCTTATCTCCTTCCTTTGGTTCTTTCAAGAAAAAGCCAACAATGAGGTATTAATAACTAACAGACATGCTGGGAAGGCTGTCTTTGCAAGTGATACAATGCCCGTGAGAATGAGGGTTCTATGAAAAGGTAGATTTCCTAGTGCAGCACATTTTATCATATTAGTTTTAATTAATTATTTAATAATATATATATATATATATATTAGTTGACTGTATTAGACTGTTAGGTTTCGGGTACGGGTAAGTAGAAGTTGCAAAAACTTTTTTTGCTTACCAGATACTCTGGCTTGTGGTTTTCCAAAGATACTAGCCACTCAGCATTTTTACTGGCCACTATTTTGACATCAATACCATGGGGAAAAACTGCCATATAGATATTTTTAATATTATCTCATAATTTGGCAGCAGGTATATTAGGCTGCTGTCACTTTAAGACCTAATGCACTGATTCATTATACTGTTACACATGCGTTTACTTTCTCAACTGTTTACGTTCACTTAAATCATAAATGACTGTGTATAGACATGGGCTGATATTCGGTAATACAATATATCACGATAATGAATATGCACGATATTGTTATTGTGGGCATATATAATGCATTTTAAGAATACTTTCCCCATCAACCGTATAAAATGCACAACACCGCTGTATTCTTCAAAGGGACACATGCAGTTAGTTAATGTTTAATAACATTACTAAAATCAAAGGTTGTAACTTAAAAGGTTGTATTTTTTTAATTAATATTAATAATAAAATAATACATTCTGTAACAAATGTACGGTGACCAGGAGGGGACATGTTCGGTTCACTTAGTTTTGTCGTGGCCATGACATATAAACTCGTGGGAACGTGATAATATGTCATGGCCACAAGATGTTAATTCGTTGGAACGTGATAATAAGTCGTGGACTCGAGATCATATGGTGAGGGAACTATATATTTTTCTTATGGCCATGACTTCATTATGTTGAGGGAACGACATAATAAAAAAAAAGAAATAAAAATGAAATAATATTTATTGATAAACTTCATTCGAATGCTGCTGTAGGTATGGCACGCAACACAATAGGCAACATGTTAATATAATCACTTCTTAATTCCACGCTTTTTCTTACTTAAAAATAAATATTATTATAATCTTATCCATTTCTGATAGTTCCATGTTGCTATGGTAGCGCAGATTGTTTACACATTTAACCCGTGGCCACGAGAAAAATATCTCGTTCCCTCATCATATGATCTCGAGGCCATGACTTTACATCGCGTGGCCACGACATAAGGATGTTGTTACCTCAACAAAATGATCTCGTGGCCACAACTTATTATCACGTTCCCACTAATTAATATCTTGTGGCCACGACATATTATCACGTTCCCACGAGTTTATATGTCGGGACACGACAAAACTAAGTGAACCGAACATGTCCCCTCCCGGTCACCGTACAAATGCTATTGCTCATTCTTAACCTTAATGCATTAACTAACGTTAAATAATGAGAACTTATTGTAAAGTGTTACTTGTTGTTCTTTATTCTTTTGCACTTTAATCTATTTATTTTACTTTATATATATATATATATATATATATATATATATATATATATATATATATATATATATATATATATATATATATATATATATATATATATATATATATATATATATATATATATATATATATATATATATATATATATATATATATATATATATATATATATATATATATATATATATATATATATATATATATATATATGTATTTTAAATGTTCAGTTCTTTTTGTTATAAGAAAAAGAGTTCTTAAACCTGTTATACTATGACAACACTTTTTTTTTGCAACTTATTTCAATATTGTGATAATACCGTATATCGTGATAAAAGCTTCAGCAATTATCGCAACATGAATTTTATACCGTCACATGCCTAGTTTACATGAATACTTGCCAAAGACTGGCATTTTGACATTATTTTTGTGTATAAGTGCAATAAGCAGCGAAAAAAACTAAATTTAGTAGAGAGACAGCTTTATGTGTGTGCACTTTGGGTGTGAGCACAAAATCTGCAGGAATGAGTAAAATTATGCACAGTGCATGCAATCCCATGCCGAAATTTAAGCTCTGTAAACAGTAGCGGCTCCTGACCGTAAATTTAGGTAGCACAGATACTGATTCTTAGCACTAGTTTATGATAAAGATTATAATAAATATCTTTATATTCTAATCGCTGAACACATGCAGACACGCTTTTGGCATAGGTCTAACGTCCTTGCGTTATTCAGCCTGAGGGAGGCTCTAATGTTGATTGACAGGCATTAAATACACACGACAGGCGCATAAAATTTTATCTTGGTATTGCCTTAATTTAGCATTTATTACCTCTGAATTTTGTTTTAGAATGTAACAAGTTGTGAAAAAATTCCGAAAGTGAGGAAAAGAAAGTCATTTCTATTCTCAGAACAAACATAAAACAAACACACCAGTACTATATAAAGGCTATTCACAGTAGCACATTAATTTAATACGAAGAACATACATGCCAACTAGTTATTGACCTCATGCAGACTAATATATACATTGTGTGTCGAGTTGTGTGTCAACTCGATGTTGGAGAGATGAAAGAGCGAGAAAGCGCAGCAGGTTTCATGTATCTATTCTGTGGAAAATGAGTCTTGGAAGCATTTCAGGTATTTCAATATGTATCGAAAAATGTATTGTTTTGACAACACTTGCACTTAAGTTATTATTTCAGATGCCCTTTTAAAAGACTACAATTGAAAAATGTATTATATATAAAATTTAACCCGCCAAAGTGGCTTGAGTAACTGCATTACATGGTACTGCTGAAATCCACCCGCATTTGGCGGGTTGGCGGGTGTTAATGTCAAGCTCTGGTTGCAAAGTTACTTATAATCAGTAGAATGTCTGTTGTGGGACCATCAACATAAAGTGTTAGCAGATATAAAGCAGACAATCTACTAATATTCTCAAAAGAGAGTTAGTTGACATTGTCAGTAGAATGTCTAAAGTGGACCATTGAAATAAAGTGTTACCAAATAAATAAATATTTCATCCTTTTTTATCATCATTAATGTCAGCTAACGTTCCTAAGCTGACCCAGCTGCTCTCTCGACCAATTGATAACCAGCAGAGAGTGATGTGTTTCCTCCATGTTGTGGCCGTCTGACTGGGTGAGATGTCCAATCAATAAGAAGCAACATATTAAGCCTGTAGGGTCTGTGGAGTTGAGATTCAAACACCCTCTGACTTGATTGGATGCGACCCTGCACGCAAAAGTCACAGCCGTTTCGGAGCATGTGTGTTTTCCTCACTAGAGGTGTGAAGACGACAGAGGAGGGATTTCCTGTTTGCTGGCAGCTCTCGCTTTGAGGCTTATCAAAACTGTGGGCTCAGAAACCTGGGGTATGTTCAGAATAGCATACTACCGCAGCACTTGTACTGTTATTGCAATATGCAGTGTTTACACTTTGCAAATTTTCTGTATGCATGGAAGACCTTCTTACGTTTTCTAAAATATGTGCTATACGACCACAGCATACTGTGTGGAACATTGTATCCCACAATGCAATGTGCTTGACTCTCCTTTCCATTTCCAAAAACGTTTATAGGACAGTTGGAGGGGAATCATTTGACAACAATTTAGCATACTTCTGTCTGGCATTTTTATGATTTCAAATGGTCTACTGTTTTACCTACTATGTTAAAGGTGCCCTAGAACTTTTTTTTAAAAGATGTAATATAATGTCCCCTGAATGTGTCTGTGAGGTTTCAGCTCAAAATACCCCATAGATTTTTTTTAATTCATTTTTTTAACTGCCTATTTTGGGGCATAATTAGAAATATGCTGATTCAGGGTGTGTGGCCCTTTAAATCCCGTGCTCCACGCCCCAAGAGCTCGCACTTGCCTTAAACAACATAAAAAAAGTTCAAACAGCTGATATAACCCTCAAAATGGATCTTTACAAAGTGTTCGTCATGCAGCATGTCTAATCATATAAGTACAGTGTTTATTTTGATGTTTACATTGATTCTGAATGAGTTTGATGCTATGCTCCGTGGCTAACGGCTAATGCTACACTGTTGGAGAAATTTATAAAGAATGAAGTTGTGTTTATGAATTATACAGACTGCAAGTGTTTAATAATGAAAATAGTGACGGCTCTTGTCTCCGTGAATACAGTAAGAAACGATGGTAACTTGAACCACATTTAACAGTACAATTACAACATGCTTACGAAACATTTAGAAAGACAATTTACAAATATCACTAAAAATATCATGTTATCATGAATCATCATGTCAATTATTATTGCTCCATCTGCCATTTTTTGCTATTGTTCTTGCTTGCTTACCTAGTCTGTTGATTCAGCTGTGCACATCCAGACGTTCTGCCCTTGTCTATTGCCTTTCATCCAGACGTTAATACTGGCTGCCCTTGTGTAATGCCTCAATCATGGGCTGGCATATGCAAATATTGGGGTGTACACCCCGACTGTTACGTAACAGTATGTGTTATGTTGAGATTTGCCTGTTCTTCTGAGGTCTGTTAAACAAATGAGATTTATATAAGAAGGAGGAAACAATGGAGTTTGAGACTCACTGTATGTCTTTTCCATGTACTAAACTCTCGTTATTTAACTATGCCAAGATAAATTCAATTTTTAATTCTAGGGCACCTTTAATAAATAGTATATAGAGTTAGAGTTTTATAGAGTCTAAATTATATACTGTGCAGTATGCCATGCGCTTGTATTAAATTCAAAACATTACATTTACATGTGCAGTTATAATTGAGTTCGTGTGTTTTTGTGTAGTTGAGTATACATGAAGTATATACATTTCCAGTTATTTCTTCCTTGCTTGTGTTGCGTTCTGGGTTTTCAGAGCGTGTGCACAATGGTAATTTTAGTTTAATCGTCAACATGCTGAACAAAGTCTGTGTCTTTGACTTTGGAAAAAAAAACAAACAAACAAACAAAAACCAGACTGGCATTATTGTAGCCTGACTAAAGCATTTACATGACATTGTAAAAAGACAAAGGTTTCAGTCTGACTGAAATCAAACATTTAAAATTTGCAAAGACTAAAAGTATTTATCTTGACCGCACCAAAGAACATTGAAAAATATGGAAGGAGCGTGAACCAGGTGTTACAGGTTTGTCAGGACATTTTTTAATAAGACTCAAACCTCACGTGAAAATGATTTGCCGTTGAACTATATGACTCTCTTTATATATATTTTTACTGGATTCAGACCTATTTTCTTTTTGTGCTGGCCTGTGAGTTATGACCCTGGCCTTGATTACAACCCCAGTGATATCACAAACGGGCCAACTGGTCAGTACAGGGGGTCCATATGATCAGAGCGAGACCGCTTGCGGTGCAAAAAAAGCCCTTGCGTCCATAAATTCCATTTTTATGAGCTAGACTTGATGAAACCATTTCCCTTGACACCTTGTTTTTGCTGCATCCGTTGTTAGTTTATTTCTCCTCAGCTGAGTGGTTTTATGTGCTATTTGGGGCGGACTGTGACAGAGAGGTTGTATGGGTAAGATATTGCATTGCTGCCTTTCCGGATGTGAAGACGCCCCGGCCTCTGATCTTTCCTCTGAAGCTGTCACTTCTCTCATTCTCTGCTTCTCTCACTCTCTTGTCTTTGCAGAGCAGCCTAGGGCTTGGTGAGCAAGAGAAGAATGAGTGATTTGGAGGAGATGAATCAACTTTCCATTTTGACAAAGACAGATGTGGAGATGTGGGAAAATATGTTTGGGAACAGGCAAGAGCACTGAAGATTTAGGCACAGCTGGACACTCACTGAAATGAAAAATGTGACTTTAATGCAGAAATGTATTTAAATGTATCCAGAAATGGATTTATACAGATTTTAAATTTATGTATATATGTAAAATGTAAAAATAATTATATTTAAGGTAAAAAACCACACATTCACATATCTAAATTTGGTCAGTCTAATCAAGTCGCACCTTCCAGCCTTCTAAAAAGAGTGATGAACACTGGCTGTGAAATTTAGTTTTGCTGATACATCATGTTTAGATTTCAATCTGGGTCCCTCTTCACATTAAACAAGACCATTAGACTTTTCTTTCTTAAAGTTTAAAATAAATAAAAGACCACCTTCAAGTCATGTCTTACCTCAACTATGCTACCAAGTGAGTCAAAACTGCCGCTGGTGCCACCTCAAAATAAATAGGTACATGACACTTCTGCATACTTGTCTATAATCTGGAATGTGCTTGCGGTGCTGTGTGTGTGTGTGTGTGTGTGTGTGTGTGTGTGTGGATTGGGAGCTGGATGGATAATAAGAGCTCAGTTGCCCACCAGAGTGAGGGGGGAGATATACCCTAAAGCCTCATGTCATCCGATCAGTCATCTTCTCTCCATTCATCATGTAGTGTTCCTCCCCTCCTCTCGCTCTCTCTGCACCAGTACAGTGGAAACTGGGAGCTCATAGCCTATGGGAGTTAAACTGAAACTTGATTAAGAAATATGGCAACTGCATTTGCCATTAGAATCTCAACGTGCAGATCAGGGTCTGTTCATAGCAATAATTAAACAGATTCTTCATTTATCTTACACTTTTAAAATGAATAGCAATGTTCAAAGCTGATATACATACCTGTGAATTCTGCATTACTTCATTTTATTGTTATAGTTATTATTAAATTATTTTATTATTATTATTATAATTCTGTCATTTCACAATTGTGACTGTACATTAAACTGTGGCTTTATTTCTTATTTTAATTTTACAATTATTATTATTTTTTGAGGCAGTAACAGGCAGACAATTGGCCATGTGTGAAAATTTTAATACGGTTACGAAAGTTTTAGGCACTCTTATTTTTGTTGTGCCTGAATACACTTTTCACCCATAGTAAAATCTTTGTAACACATGGACTCTTCTGGGTAATTTATTTCTCCTCTTCTTAAAGACATCTTAATCACATGCTAGAATAATAATAATTAAAAAAAAAGCAGTTTTGTAATATGACACCTTTTCTTTCACGATGGAGAAAGACCTTTGGAGAAAAACCTTCAGAGGAAGACATTTATCTGTAACTTACCCACCCGATTTTACTGTCAAGGAGAGCAGCTGAACTTTAACCTATGGCCTATCAGATTGCTGTACCACAAGATTAGGTTGCCATAAACATATGTATAATGTCTTTTTACAACATTTACCACAGTTCACAATTGATTATATGTTGCTTGGCTCCAAATGTCATGTGGACAGCAAATATTCAATTACACCGTAATGTACGAGGCCTCTTTGTTTCTCTGTTTCCCCCCACAGAACCTTTACTGGCTTCTTACTGGCCCGTATTTACAGACAGGCCGTGGTAGAGATTTATAAACATCTAATTATTGAGCATGTAATCATTAGATTATATTTGAGCGAGTCATTAGTCATGGTCTACCAGGCCAGTGTTTGTTGGCAACAGTGGATCAATAGTACAGTTTGTCTTATAACCATTTCTGTGTGCTGTCACCACGTAAACGCTGATAGACTGCAACATCCTGTGCTTGACCTCTGTGGCTATACCCTTGTTTGAGGAAATGTTTGTAATGCAATCATATCGGATCATATTTTCAGCCTTTGGATGCACCATCAGAAATGTGTGCACCTGTGGAGAGGAGATGACTAACTGATGCCAATTGCAGATTGTTCTTGTGAACAGTTTCTTCACAACCATTTGATTGGCAACATTTGGTGATACAATTCATAACTCTGGCTTTTCAAATTGGGAGGAATTTTGAGGGGAAAAAAATCCTGTAATTAGAGGAGGGAGGGTATATTTGAGCAATTATGGCTTTTGTATATTGTAGGGGTGAGAAAGCATGAATATGCATATTTGTGCTATTGTGTGTGCATGTGATTTGTGCATCGCTTTGGCATGTCTTTGTGAATGTGTGTTTCTAGGTGCATGTGCAGCATGGAAACAAAATGAATTGCTTATAACGTCCTTGAAAATTAAATCAAACCAAAGTGTTTGGTATGCAAAATGTTGTTTTTTTCTGTTTTAATTGCATTAATTTGAACCAAGTAGTGTTTGCGGGGACAATGCCAGCAGTGTCATAAAAATGAAATCCATATAGTTGCAGGTGTGTGGGGGGTCACTGCAGGTGGCATTGAGTTGCAGCATGAGAAGAAGCAGCTAGTTTGCGAGCAGCCACAGCATGTCGGTGGCCCAGGTCTATATGACAGCAAAAGGAAAAACAACATTAGCCTTTCTAACTTTAGCCAGTATAACATTCAAGGCTGGCTGAATGTCTTATTTAGCGCTCGCTGATGAACTCCATGTGGACCAAGCTGTTCATCGTGACTTGTGCCTGACTAGTTTCTGCCTTTCAGCCGCATGTGTTTTCACTGTCCTTGGTGCTGAAGATGTGCTCGTGGGAGTGTTGAATGGTGCACAGAAGACCTAGTGAGCTGCCTACCTAGACAGCATTTTAAGGCATCTTAGATGCTCTCTTCTACACAAAGATGCACTGCAAATAATGTGTTGTGTGCCGTGTCATGTGGTAACATCTAAATTAATTGGTTTTATTAAGTCAACAATAAATATGATTGATTTTTCACAGTTCTCTCTTTTGTGTTACACAAAAGAAAGTCATACAGGTTTGGAATGACATGAGGCAATTGAGAAACAATTTTTGGCTCATTTTTGGCTTATATACCAGAGATAAAAAGCTCAAAAACTCAATCCAGGTGGATAGAAATATCGATTATAAATGCGTTACATTCACTACTGAAAAGTATCAATAAAATGGACTGTTGATCCATTAGCTTAGCAACATGCTAACCTCATAAAATCTTGAAAACAATTATTAAGATTCTTTTTTGAGATTGCGTTTTAGACTGTTTGTGTATTTAAGAAAGAGACAAGAGGTGATGAGATCCAAGTGGTGAATTTTTCACGCCAGTTCACTCCATTTCATGCCGTGTCTATTCGTATCACTTTTCTTTTTCCTCCGTCTTTGTTTTCCCTCAGCTGTATTCTTCCCTATTTGATATCACTTTGATTCTTAATGAGAATTACAGGGAATTACTATGAGTGCACAGCTATCTTTGCTTCTTCATTTATGCTTTTATGCATTAAAGGGACATAACTGTTGAGTGTTATAGCATCTTAATCGCTATGACCATCAATCGCCCTTTCAGTTTTATGCTGTATAGGCTCCATTTATCCACCCACCCACATCTCTCTTGCTTTCTCAAACACTATTAGTGTACTGTTACTCTCTGTTTTCTGCTCACAACCAGAGACAGCAATAGGCAATTACTTCAACGCGTAAATCAGAAAACATGGCAAGTTATTTTACTCCTCTTTCTCTTGCTGCTCTACTTCATGTCTCTCACCGCTGAACAACTGGCAAGGTTTCAATGAGGTGATTTAGTGTTTGTGGAAGTGGCAACTCTGCTGAGACCCACAGTCTGTTTCCACTAAGTGAGTTTCACATTAACAAGCAACATTCAGTTTCTAATGAAGCTGAACTTTCTGATCTGGCTAAGAGGAAGTGGAGGTGAGCAAATGGACTTTGAAACCAAGACAACCTTTTTAGATACATGTAGATTTAAGGTGTAGCTTGTATATCGAAATTATTTTTGATATAATTTTGAAAACTAGATTGTTGAAAGACATAAACATGCTATTTGAGTAATAATAATGCCTTTCAGGGTTGTGCAAAATTCAGAATTTAAGAATTGGCTTCCTTTCGTTTTTTAATTGAACTGGCCCACAGGATTTTTAATTGAAATTTTAACTGTAATGACAAGAAAAACTATTTACTGTGTGCCAACACAAGAATTATATAATTTGTTTTTACAAACTATGCCCTTTTATTCCCTGATAGAATTTATATGCTTTTTATGAGTAATGGTAGTTTGGAGACGTTTCACTGCTATCAATGGTTCCTTGTTTATGAAAAGCTAAAATAAAATATCTATTTTCACAAATTAGTGGAAATATGTCATCAAATTTAATACTGTCAAAGCAAATAAATTTATTCAGATAAATTAATGATATTATTTTTGCCATACAGTGCCAATGTCCACCATATTGTTACCAAATAACTTTAAAGATAAATTTTGACATAAAAATTTTAACCCATCGATTATGTACACATTTCATATTCTGTTGCATTTGTCAATTTTGTTGTGTACTGAGATGACAATTCTAAAATTATAAAGCTGCGCTTTAGAATACCCATTTTAATTGTATTTTATTTTAAATTCGAGTTATTAATCCTATCTGCTACCTGAGTTCAAATTCAGGAAGTGAACCAGAACTTAAAATGCATTTGCCGATCGATTATGGATGCTGCTCAACCCTGATTTATCAGGCTAATGTCACATAAAGATATAGAGGCTTTAGCTTTCACTAAAGACTCAAAATACTCTGGCAGGAGAAAGTTGTATTAATCTCCGAACCACATCCTTCAAATTTACTGTCTTTATGGCATTCCGCTAATGAATATGTTAATAAGTATCACAGAACTAAGTTGAGAAAATATTTGAACCTTAATAGTATCTTTGAGAAAATGGTCTTTTAATGCCAGTACCGCCGAAGGCCTGAGGGCAATATATTTTTTATATAGATACCATATTACACCAGGCTTTATAGTGTTTGACAGCAGTAATGACATTTGCCCATCCAGCCATTCCAAAACTGCAATGGTCAGTAATGTTTATTGCATGTGCTCAGGTTCTGTGGGTTTCTGGGCATTTTAAATGGCTCTTGACCTTTTCCAGACAGTGACCAGGAAATGGGGCTCGGTTCATTGCCATTTTTATTGTGACAGGTATTTTACCATCTTTTTATGAGCATATGACATTTGTTCATTGCTTTCATAGGTCTATCAGTGTGACAAGGTGAGTCTGCGTAAAATGTTAAGTCAGGGATCATTTGTGGAAAAAAAAAAAGGATTTTTTTAAACCTTGCCCTGTAAATGGCCAGGCTTCCTGTAATATAGTCAGGATAAGTGTTATTACACATTAGGAGTTATAGCATCACATACATTGGGCTGGTTTTGCTTTTCTTTCTGTTCTACCTAAATCACAATAGATGGCTGTATTTTAAGCAAACTGGATGCAGTAATCATCAAAGACAAGTGCAGAGAGGAGAGCTCTTGGCTTATCCATTTTACCAGGGCAGTGGTCATTTAGTTAGAGAGGTGAGCAAGAGTTTGAACAGCCGATGGCTGCAATAACAGACAGAAGTATCATGCCATTTAAAAACTGAGGGTCAAGTGAAAAAAAAAAAAAAATTCTATGTTTGATAATTAAATAAAACTATTATTGTAGGTTAAAAAAGTGTTTCAATGTGGCTGAGTTAATCACATTAATCTAAATTTGGTTGAAACCACACATCATTCTCTTTAAAATACAATTTCTGTCATCATGTGCCGTATCACCCTCATGTCCAGGACTGGCTATCCTTACAAATTTTACAATTTGATTCCGACTCTAGATTTGATTTGTTTCAATTTAGTATATTTCGAATAATGTCCACTTTGCTTACAATAAATTCTCACTCTGCTAATTTAATGCTAAATTACACAGGGATGCATCGGACTGATTCATATACTGAGTTTGTGAGTCTTTTTGAATGATTCATTAAAAGTATTGACTTATAAGAGTAATTTTTTGTGAATGTATACTGTAGCCAGGGTTGGGCAAAAATACATCAAAATTAAAATAAAATAAAATACCAAATATCTTAATTTTAAGTGTATCAAAATAAACTACAAAATACAGCAGCCACAAAATGTATCAAAATAAACTACTGTATTTTTGTATTTTAAAAATACTACAAAATACTTTTACAAGGAGCATGAAATTTCTTCGCAAACCTTACATCAATTAGCCTATGTGATCTATCCCTTCACCATTACACTGACTGCATAGCAACAATTGATAGCAACAGCTTTTCTTTGCCCAAGTCATGCAGTAAATCTGACATATGCATCCAGTTAAAGGCACAAATATGTAGGATTTCTAGATTAAAATATCCAAAAAAACACTAGAACAATGTTATATATTTTCTCGACTTGTGTACTTACATTATCCCAAAAAATTTTCCAAAATTGTCTAAATCCAGAGAAATAATCAATTTTAACCAGGACACAGACTGTGTCCGTGCGTCACCTATCAATGATATTATTACCCTCGATTTCCGGTTTTATTTTGTGGAAACCATGGAAATATCAAAGACACTTTAGTATATTATGCGTTTTATTAGACAGATGGGCAACTGTTTGGATACATTCATTAACAGAAAAATAATCACGTTATACAGCTCAACACATTAATTTTTTTAGTTTGAATCTTGTTTTCTTGATTTACAGCGAGTACCATGTTTTACCATGACTAATATCGATCTATCTTACTGCAGTGTGCAACAAGTGTCTCATAGCAGCCGCTGAGCGAACGCACAGAGTAGCACTATAACAACTTTCAACACACAAATGTATCTAATATGATAAAACAGCGCTGCGTTACCCCACATACGCTTGACCGGAAGAAGCGGAAGCAGCGCCAGCGACTGTGGCATAATAAAAGTTCCACTGCTCTCGAGGTGTGTATCGCACTCGTCTCTCATTATCAATCACTCCAGCAGCCTCATTCAGCTCTCACAGCACTCGGCCATGCTCTGCTTCATATGACAGTATAACGTAATAATCGCATCCATGAAACATGATTTCTGCCTGAGTCTCATCACGATTCTTTCCCGCCGGCTGTAGACGTGAAGACAACACCTCCCATGATTCCGGGAAATCAAAGTGTGTTTTGAATAAGCGACCTCTAGCGGCGAAAATGTACATACTGTGGCTTTAACAGATCAAATATTAACATATCCCTGTGATCTCCCAGATGAAGGTTAGTTTTAAAGTAATCAACAGTTTAATGTTTGCAAATGACTCATAATTGTATCCTAATTTAGTTACTTAATGTTTGGTAATGAAGGGCATACTTTGCATCAGCAACACTGACTCAATGACAAACGTCATTTATAAGAAGACAACTGATGGCACCGGTGTTCATAGCAACTAGTTTCTAACTAATTAATCATTTGATTTTTAATCCTAAATATAGGGGGCTGCTGCTTGGTATAATTGTTTACAAGAACATTATGTAAATTGGTAAACTATTTAGCCTAGGCTACCAAAACGAACACCAAAACTATTAAAAATTATAGCAATTTACACAAAAAAAAAAAAGAAAAAAAGATGGAAAGCTGTCAGCCTGCATATTCCTTGATCACCTTCTTCCATATGAATCAATTTTCCGTTCTGATCTCAACAAGTCTCTGCAAACTACTGAGTAGGCATCAATCAGAGGCCGCAATTTTATGAAGTCATCATGTATACTTCTTACAAAGTATTTTACAGTATGTTAAAAATACAAAAATAAAAAACACTAAAGTATGTTGATACAAAATACAAAGCCATTTCCATCAACCCTATCAAATACAAATTACAAAATACTATTTTGTATTTGAAATACATCCATGCCCATCCCTGACTGTAGCTATACTGATTCTGTTGTATGTTTCTGATTTACTGAAAAAAAAAGAGTTGAAAATAGTAATTTGTTGGTGAATTGGACTACACTGGTCATTCTGTATGTTACTGTGTGCAGCCTGCAAGGACAACTCAAAATAAAGACATGTTTCCTTGCCATTATTCGCAGTACACAATCTTTTTTTATTGCCAAGTACAAATTGCAAATGAGGCTCTCTCTCTATTCTTTTAGTATGTTGCATACCTCAAAGCACCCAACAAACTGCAAAATTTAGTATTAACTAATAATTAAACAGTGATTCTCTTTCATCTCTTTTATGCTGTAGTTCAGATTTACAACTGGAATTGTTCTTACTCCCTCAACCACCCCCATCATTTTCACGGCCCGTATGTTTTATGACCTGTGGGACCTTGTTAGGCTTGCAGACTGGTGGCGTCATGTGGGCTAGACTGCAAAGATAGTCACTGAAGCTGCCCAAGCACAGACTCGAGGTGCAGTCCCATAAGGAGCACGTTGAGAAGATTGGGCTCCTCTGGGAGCTAGAGTTGTAGAGAACTTGCCTCACACATATAACGTTTATTTCCTGTGACATCAACATTGGTCCTATCATAAAAACATTGTAAAGGGTCTTATCTCTACTCACCCTCATGTAATTCCAAATCTGTATGACATTCTTTCTTCTGCAAAACACAAAAGAAAATATTTTGAAGAATACTTTGTCCATACAATGAAAGCCAAAGGGTTCCAAAACAACACTGGAAAATATCATCTGTTGTGTTCCAATGATGAAAGTAAGTCATACAGGTTTGGAACAAAACAAGGGAAAATGTACAATTTTTGCCCTGTAATTTGTCTACAATTGTACTTTTTTCATTATTGGACAAACATCTGAGATAAAATTGAAATTTAAAAGTTTGGGATGTGAATGATATACACTACAGTTCAAAGGATGCATTAAATCGATCAAAAGTGGTGACAATAAAGAGATTTCTGTCTCAAATAAATGCTGTTCATTCATCAAAGAATCCTAAAAAAACCTTTTTAATCAAGTTTTCTACAAAAATAGCAGCACAGTTTTCAACATTGATAATGATAAGAAAAGTTTTTGAGCACCAAATAGCTAGCCTTAACATTATGTTTTAAAATATATTAAAATAGAAATGTTATTTTAAATTGTAATAATATTTCACAATATTTCTGTTTTAATTTATCCAATAATTTTATTTTCTATATATGATATATAGAAGTTTTAAACCCATTATGAAAGAGCTACTTCTGAGCTTTATCACTTTACAAGATAACATTATCTTTTGTGTTTTGTGTTCCACAGAAGAAACAGTCATACAGGTTTGGAATGACATGAGGGTGAGTACATGATGATAGGATATTCATGTTTTTGGAGGAAATATCCCTTTGAGATGCTTTTTGTAAATGTCATATCTGCTTATAGAAAGTATGCTTTAATTCTAGGTATGTTAATTCAGGTCACACTCAATACAACTAAGTTAAATTTAATGAAAGATCCTCAGTTTGCTATTTATGGCAGAACCATACGGCAAAACAGCCCGTGAGAGCCGGCACATTGCCAAAGCCTTGCCCTGATAGACCCGCTCTCAGCTGGATTCCAAGTGAATGTAATTTCAAGTGCTCAAGGAAGATGCTCAACATCACTTATGCCATATTAATGAGAAGCATAGGTTTTGAAAAATTAAAAAATGCAGGATTGCTTTGCAGTGCAGGCGTGACTTAAGGGCTAATATTAGGTCCAGACCCATGGTGACGCGAATGACTTGTTTTTAGTTCTCCTGCTGTGCCCACCTCAGCACGTCTTCTTATTCTGCCTTCACACCTCCTTTGCAGTTTTGAGCACACTGTGAAGCCACAGCCAGATCTTCTACCGCCCTGCTAAAGAAGGACCTGACATTCGCTGGAGACAGCCCATCAAACAGCCTGTTGCTAATTGTCTGCAAAGACCCAGATCACCCGTGTCACGCTCACATGAAGTTGCTCGCAGACAGGCCTGTAACCCTGAGTGATATAGAGCTGGTTTTCTTTATCAAACTCTGATGGGAGAGAGATGACAATGAAGGTCAGTGGCTAATTTTTTTGCTGCCGTGATGGTCAGTTAAACACTCACAAGAGGACAAGAGAGAAACCGAGACAGAGAGTGTTTGTGGACAATAGTAATCTTGGACTAAAGCCCTGAGGGTGTTAGAGCAAACTTTCACTCAGCAGACGATCAATACTGAGAACATTCAGGTCTGGCAGTTTACAACTACAATAATGAGTTTAATCAGCACAACACGCTTCCTCAAGGAACCAAAACAAACAGTGCTGCCGGACCACCCCTGCCGTGGTTAAATGTCCCAGCCACATTTCAGATGGTCTAAATCTAAATTATATTGCAAGAAATCATTAGTGTGAAATTATTTTGCTATATCATCACTATAAATTAAAGGGATCATATACTTTTGTCATTATTCCATTTTTTTCCCTCTAAGGTGCACTTCTAATGTTAACCAAAGTTAGTCAATGTGCACCAAAAACAATTATAATTTTTTTTTGACCATTAGAAATAACTGGGCCATTTTTGCTACTGCTGACTTCTATGTAGATGCCTTTTTTGTATGAAATGATTAGCAGTTTCAACAAATCAACTTAGTTTTGGGGATGGGTCAAATCACATCTTTGATATATGGACAAATCTTCTCCATTTTTCAATTGTAGCCATTTTGCTAAGCCTGCATCACATTGTGACAGGTTCACAAAACAATCCACACTTAAATGTACCACACAAACTGTTTACACAAACAGTCAGGGACCTAGAAATAATCTTCAGCTCATTTTTTCAAACAGTTGTATCCATTGGAAGAATATGCAGCTGGCAGATGTGACTCATAGCCAGGAAAACACAGGATTTGGTCGATTTTCCATATTATTAGTTATTACAGTATGGCTTTTAACATTTTAAGTTTCTGTGGCGTTGTTGACATGTTCATGATCTTGTGTTAATTTATTATCTTCTTCTTACAACTGTATATATCTTTATAGAGACTTCTTGAAGTTTAGAATGAGTCCTTTTTGCAGCCAGTTTCAGTGGTCTTTTTGGTCTGGGGAAGTAGGTTTCAGTTTTGAATGCTCACATTATGCTTTAACTGTACAATGAGCCCTTCAATTTTAATGTATTTATGTACTGATAAACATAAGATTGTACAGTATGATGAAATAGGTGTTGTATGTATTAAGATGCTAAACAAGAGGGGAATGCAGCTTCCTAAAGCTTGCCAGGAAATGATATTCAGGTTTCTCGCCAGCATTAGTCAGAATCCAACAAACAGCAGCATGACATTTATTCTGCCGTAAAATCTTATTTGTAATTCCAATAGCCATTAAAAGATGCATCAATTAATTATCTGATTAATTTAGCGCCTAATAAACGTCAAACCTTCATTTAAGACGAAGATGTTCTCCACTACTGATTGCACAATCTCCAGTCTTTACCGGTTGCTTTTTGATCGCTCAGTGTTTAATATTTTCTGGTGACCTTTTGAGAATGACCAGCAAATCTGAGGCACATTCATTTTCTTTCTGGAGCAAATTTCTCCCATCTATTACCATTTGACATTTTGAGTAGCTCCGCCTAGCGTCTGCTTTACTGAGAGGGTTAAACACAGGGCTTAAAGAAAGCGGCAAGGTACAGCAGATTGTCCTTTTGTCTGTGCTGTCCCATCCATTTCGGCATTATCAGGTTAGGGAGATCTAATGCACTCCTGGGTTGCAGCATTTTCTGCATTCGCTTTGGAACATTTTCCCTGTGACCTTTCCCCATGGCTGGATTTGGCTGCAGCGTTTCCTTCTAATTTAAGCTTTTGGCAGGTGCTGGAGCTTCATTATTGGCGCTGCTCTGTCCCCCCTACTGTCCCCCTTGGATGCTTGTCTCCCAGGCAACTGGTCAGCCCACTAGGCATTGAGCCGCCCAGCACCAGAGTGCCTTAAGAGCTATGTTTTTTGGTTATTGTATATTTTTATTTTGTTTTTTTTTTTGGTATTATTTCTTCATTACAGAATCAGCATTTTTTGCACCCTCAGTACACTTTCCACAACACTTTTTCCCTCTCTCTTGATCTGTCTCTGTCTTTCAGTGCACTTCTTTATGTATGCTATTACTTTTCGATTCAATCAGATTTATTATTTTAATAATAAAACAGGCAAAAAAATCGCATTTATCCCATTGTTGTATGTCGTACAATATGAAATTTTAATGAAAATCCTGATTTTTGCCCTTGGTCTTCTGTGCACGGCTATGCAATGCATGTGTTCGACTCAGTTAGCACCGCAGTTCACTCCATCTCACCCAGAAAAAGCACATAAGTTGTGAGAAATCAAGATTAACAAAAATGCGATACGTATATTCCCAAGAACTCTTTGAATATACGACACACCAGGGTGAGTTATTTATTACTTAAAGGGTAAGTTCACCCAAAAATGAAATTTTTGTCACTAAGTACTCACCTTCTTGTCGTTCTACACCCGTAAGACCTTCATTCATCTTTGGAACACAAATTAAGATATTTTTGTTAAAATCCGAGGGTATAAGATCTACACATAGGCAGCAATGTCATTGCACCTTCTGATGTCCAGAAATAAAATAATGAACGTGACTACAGTGGTTCATCCTTAATGTTATGCATAACCTGATTTTGCTGAGTTCAACATGTTCCTGGGTCAAGATTTTTGCTGATCCTGGAACAACATTCAAATCAACCAATCAGATTTGAAGGGACAAGTTTACAGATTATGTCAAGTTTAGGCTTAAAATCATGAATTGGTGCTTCTACATCAGTGTTATTCATCTATCATTTCCCTCTGATTTTTGGGATAACGTATGGGTAGAATTCGGTTTAGGGGTAGGAATAGAGTTAAGACTAAATTTTCAGACTAGAATGTTGTTCCAGGATCAACAAAATATGTTGACCAAGGAACGCATTTAACTCAGCAATATCAGGACGTGCTTAATGTTATGAAGCGACAAGAATACTTTTTGTGCGCAAAAACAAAACAAAAATAATGACTATATTCAACAATTTGAACCGTTGTAGTGAACTCAGTGCAGGCTTCCTTGTTTACGTCCGAACGCCAACTCAGTATTGGCCAAAGTTGAACGCGTGAGCAGTTGAACACAGGATCCGGCCAATAATTAGCTGGCATTCGGACGTAAACAAGGAAGCCTGCACTGAGTTCACTACATATGACACTGGTTCAAATTGTTGAATAAAGTCACTATTTTTGTTTTGTTTTTACAAAAATTATTCTCGTCACTTCAAAACATTAAGGTTGAACCACTGTAGTCACGATCACTATTTTAACCATGTTTTTTACCTTTCTGGATGTCAAAAGGCACATAGATGTTGCTGCCTATGTATGGATCAGATACCAACAGATTTCTTCAAAAATATCTTAATTTGTGTTTCGAAGATGAATGAAGGACATACGGGTGTGGAATGACATGAGGGTGAGTACTTAATGACAGAAATTTCATTTTTGGGTGAATTATCCCTTTAAGGCCATCGAGCAATGCCCTTTTGACCATCTAGCAATGCCATAGCAACCACTTCGAACACACTTACAACCACTTAGCAATTGCATTGCAACAACCTAGAATCCACTAGCAACCAGCAACTAAAACCACTCAGGAGAACTTAGTAACCACAAAGCAACACCCTGGAAACTGTATACAGCGATACAGTGATTTAGCTAAATAATATAGCCAAAAGAAAACATTTGATCACATCTCCTCATCATATAGAGTTTTTTTTTTTTTATCTCACTTGTTTTTTAGACTCTGTCTGGGCAATGTGGCTTGGTCAGTGTCTGTAAGGCTGATCAAAAACAGCTACTCTTTCTGTCTCAGTTTGTTCTTTTCTTACTCTCCTTCGTGTTCTTCACCCTCTTTTCTCTCTGTCTAGTTCTGTTTGTATATTGAGACATAATAACATGTTGTCAAGTGCCTCACTATGACAGCCATTTGCATATCTTAAATATGTTTTTGGGGAGCTGCTGAGATACTCACTGCTATCTATTAATGTTTCTCTTTTGCGCACTCTTTATTGTTCATCCCTCCTCTCTCTCTCTCTCTCTCTCTCTCTGGTCCTTTGATTTGCATTTTATCCTCACTGAATGTGTGTTAAATGTCATATCTGGATGTGTGGGATGTCAGGAAAGCAAACTAAATCATGTACTGCATACATGCCTGCATATTGTGTGTTTCCAAACACAATCTCCCATGTTGTTATGTTAATGTGCATGAGATTTTGTACGTGTATATTTACTGCAGGAATAAGTTTTAGAATAAGCTAGACATGATGCTTGTTGTGACATCACTGCACGGAGAAGGCTCCATGATCTCATGAATATTAAAGGGTTTGTTCACCCAAAAATGAAAATTCTCTCATTTATTACTCACCCTCATGCCGTTCCACACCCGTAAGACCTTCGTTAATCTTCAGAACACAAATTAAGATATTTTAGTTGAAATCCGATAGCTCCGTGAGGCCTCTATAGGGAGCAATGGACACTTCCTCTCTCAAGATCCATAAAGGTACTAAAAACATATTTAAATCAGTTCATGTGAGTACAGTGGTTCAATATTAATATTATAAAGCGACGAGAATATTTTTGGAGCGCCGAAAAAAACTAAATAACGACTTATTTAGTGATGGCCGATTTCAAAACAATGCTTCAGGAAGCATCGGAGCATAATGAATCAGTGTGTCGAATCAGCTGTTCGGAGTGCCAAAGTCACGTGATTTCAGCCATTGGCAGTTTGACACTCGATCTGAATCATGATTCGATACACTGATTCATAACGCTCCAAAGCTTCATGAAGCAGTATTTTGAAATCGGCCATCACTAAATAAGTCGTTATTTTGTTTTTTTCGGCGCTCCAAAAATATTCTTGTCGCTTTATCATATTAATATTGAACCACTGTACTCACATGAACCGATTTAAATATGTTTTTAATACCTTTATGGATCTTGAGAGAGGAAGTGTCCATTGCTCCCTATGGAGGCCTCACGGAGCTATCGGATTTCAACTAAAATATCTTAATTTGTGTTCAATTAATGAAGGTCTTACGGGTGTGGAACGGCATGAGGGTAAGTAATAAATGACAGAATTTTCATTTTTGGGTGAACTAACCCTTTAACTAGCCTATGCTGATATTGTTGAGATACTGTATGTTAGCTCTCCTGAAATCAGATATTTGTGATGTCTTTTGCTTAATTCTTGAGCACAAATAATCATGTCGTTTTTTTAATAACCTAATCTTTACACATGGCAGAATACAAATATAAAATATTCAAATATACAGTATGTCAGTGCATGAAGTTTTAGCACTTATTTTACCTTTGTTTCCTCTCTGGGAAAACTTCATTTCAGTGGGCTAAAAAAGGGATAAAAAAAAGAGCATCATGAAGTGTGTTTTATGAATTAGCATGTGGTGTTAGTGGGGCAATCTGGAGTGAGTTAGAGGATCATCGAAAACAAAACCACAGTGTTTATTTAGCCTTACAGACCTGTTTGTGTTTCATCTATTCCAGTGTGTCTCTTTTTGGGGGACAACAGGCTCTTCTACCGGTTCTGCATTCCCTCACTGCCTCCGTGAGGCTGAATTACAGCTGATCGCATGCCAAGTGAAAGCATCAGCCTGCAAATAAAAGATAATGGAGACCAAATAAACGTTGAAGACGGTGAGCCGGGTCCAACCCGGTAGTCGCGGTCCCCTCACAGACAGACAGAAATGTGCTTTTAAATGGCCTGCATCTGCCAGGGCTGTTGGGCCATTTGGCAGCAGTTCTACTGGATTCATGGCTCTATTTGAAGCTAATTGGAGCAGACACCCTTAAAACATAATAGTTATTACGATGCATTTACATGCAGACAGATATGTTGCCTTATACGTTGATTATACATTCATTACTGATAAAATGTGATAAAGACATATGGCTGTAGAGGAAATCAAGTGAGATATTTTAAATTTGAAAAATGTACTGTCACCATTTTTTCTTAGTGTCATTTAGTTTCTTTATCAAGCTGGGGAGAGCTCTCGGAGCTGAAAATGGACCCATCAATAGGCAAATACGTTTACACTCAATTACATGTTTGTTAAGCAATGAGATATGGGGCTAATGAGGCGCGGCCATTTTTGCCGCAATCATTTACGCCGTTGAGTTATTACCACGGTAATGACGTTCTCTCAATACCTCAATTAATGCTGGCTGGTCTGCTGTAAAGCGGCTGTAGGTGTGATGTGCGCACAATTGCCCACGCAAACATTTATGGGTAATGGATGATCCGCCAGTGACTCATAGGCGAAAATGGCTCCCCACTCTCTCACTGTATGGACTTTGAGATCGATTGGCCTCCAAACCTATGAGGTGTTTTTGCTCACTAATGTCTAAGTACATTCTTTCACAGGGGATAGATAGGTAGATAGATAGACGGACAGACATATACTGCACAGTGTAGTCCAATTCACAAACAAATGACTTTTATAAACCGTTTTTTACAGAATCAGTTACCAGTTTAAATCAGTCTGATTGATCCTTCACTGAATTGTATTTTATCAGGTAACGTCTCGGTTACATAGGTAACCCTCGTTCCCTGAAGGAGGGAACGGAGACGTACGTCGGACAGACCGACGAATAGGAATCTCGCTAGAGAGGCCAATCTACTTCGAGTGTAACTAAACGAGCCAATGCACATTGGCATGCAATCATATGCATCAGCTGCTCGCCTCGCAGCGCGGGTATATAATGAGCAGCAGGTGCGTTGCATCTTCAGGTTTTCGCTGAGGAGCCGAACCCAGCAGGCGGCAGCATCAGCAGGACAACGCCTGTGGCGACGGGACAGACCGACGAATAGGAATCCCTACCAAAGCGCCACAGGGGCTGCCCTCTTCCAGCGCTCTGTCGTGAGCCACCTGAACCCCCTTGCCTAAGGACGGTGGGACCAGGCTCACGCAGAGAGGGTCGATCACTGTTGTTCCCAAAACCCACTCAGTGCGACAATTGGATAACGCTGGGAAGCGTAGCCTTACATGCGATAAGGAACGCTGCGGAAGCCATATCCTTCCCCGAAGGAGTTATATGGATAAGTACATATGGACTAACCTTGTAGGTTGTACAACATATGGAAGAACTGGGGTGACTCCACTCGGTGAGAGATGGGTTCTCCCAGAGGGAAAGACACGGGCTTCGTTTAGGAGCAGCCGTGGAAAAAGCCATATGGGATCCCCGTAGGGTCACACATATGGAACCCAGCCTAAATCCGGTTCTCAAGGATACAACGGAGTATAGGCCTGGCGCCAGACGCTCCGCCACGTCGGCTGCCGAAGGGTAACCGGAGGACTCAACAGGGTCTGCCCGTAGGGACTCTCTGGAGAATAGAATGCGCATGTAGCGCAGCAAGCCGACACTAAGCCGGGGCCTCTCCGTGCCTCTGACCTGAGGCGAGAACACGGGAGGAGACCGGCTCGACACGAAGGCTATAGTATCTAGCGAACGTGTTAGGTGTCGCCCAGCCCGCAGCTCTACAAATGTCTGTTAGCGAGGCGCCACGAGCCAGCGCCCAGGAGGATGCCACACCTCTCGTGGAGTGGGCATGCAACCTGAGCGGGCAGGGCACGCCCTGAGCTTGGTAAGCCAGGGCGATGGCATCCACTATCCAGTGGGCCATCCTCTGCTTGGAGACAGCCTTTCCCTTCTGCTGGCCTCCGTAACAGACGAAGAGCTGGTCAGAGGTCCTAAAGCTTCGAGTTCTGTCTATGTACAGTCGCACTTTTTTTTCAGGCGCGAACTGGACAGAGCAAAGCCAGGGCTGGGTCTGCCTCCTCCGAGGGCAGCGCTTGCAGGCTCACCACCTGATCCCTGAAGGGAGTGGTAGGAACCTTGGGCACATAGCCAGGCCGGGGTCTCAGTACCACGTGGCTGTCACCCGGCCCGAACTCTAGGCACGATTCGTCGACCGAAAATGACTGCAGGTCCCCTACCCTCTTGATGGAGGCCAATGCCACCAGCAGCAAAGTCTTCATAGAGAGAATCTTTAAGTCTGCTGACAGCAAAGGCTCAAAGGGAGCAATCTGGAGTGCTCTGAGCACCAGAGTAAGGTCCCAAGAGGGTATGGAGGGGGGACGAGGAGGATTTAACCGTCTCGCCCCCCTAAGGAACCTGACGACCAGGCCGTGCTGACCAACAGATTTGCCATCTATGTGGTCGTGGTAAGCGGAGATAGCAGCAGAATGGACTTTGAGGGTGGAGGGGGACAGCCTACGCTCCAACCCTTGCTGCAAGAAGGAAAGCACGACACCGATCGAGCATCTTCGGGGGTCTTCTCGGCGAGAAGAGCACCACTCGACGAACAGGTTCCACTTCGAGGCGTAAGCACGTCTCGTAGACAGTGCACGTGCCGAAGTGATGGTGTTAAGTACCTCGGGGGGTAAGTCACCTAGAACCTCCGCGTCCCGTCCAGGGACCAGACATGGAGTTTCCAGAGGTCTGGACGCGGGTGCCAAAGAGTGCCCCGTCTCTGAGAGAGGAGGTCCTTCCTCAGAGGAATGGGCCAGGGAGGGGCTGTCGCGAGGAGTGAGAGTTCTGGGAACCAGGTCCGGTTGGGCCAGTAAGGCGCAACTAACAAGACCTGCTCCTCGTCCTCCTGACTTTGCACAGGGTCTGTGCAAGTAGGCTCACTGGGGAAACGCATATTTGCGCAGGCCCTGGGGCCAGCTGTGAGCCAGTGCGTCTGTCCCGAGTGTTCCCTCGGTCAGAGAGTAAAACAACTGGCAGTGGGAGGTTTCTGGTGAGGCAAACAGGTCTACCTGAGCCTCTCCGAACTCTCTCCAGATCAGCTGAACCACCTGGGGGTGGAGTCGCCACTCTCCGGGCAGCGCAGCTCGTGATAGCTCGTCGGCCACACGGTTGAGCACACCGGGGACATGAATGGCGCGAAGCGACCTCAGATGCTTCCGACTCCACAGGAGGAGATGGCGGGCGAGTTGCGACATGCGACGGGAGCGTAGACCACCTTGGCGGTTGATGTACGCAACGGTCGCAGTGTTGTCCGTACGGACCAGTACATGCTTGTCGCGAAGCAGGCCTTTGAGGCGGCTCAGCGCAAGGCGTACTGCCAGCAACTCGAGGCAATTGATGTGCCAATGCAGATGGGGTCCCGTCCAAACCCTGAGACTGCATGCCCGTTGTACGTGGCACCCCAGCCGGTGGCAGAAGCATCTGTGAAAACCACAGCATGCCGGGACACTTGTTCTAGGGGCACTCCTGCCCGGAGAAACAAAGGGTCCGACCACGGACTGAAGGTTCGGCGGCACTCCTGAGTGATTGGCACCCGGAACGTGCCGCGTTGCCACGCCCATCTCGGGACTCGGCCGTGAAGCCAGTGCTGAAGCGGTCTCATATGAAGCAGCCCGAGCGGTGTTACAGCCGCTGCAGCCGCCATATGCCCCAGGAGCCTCTGAAAAAACTTCAGTGGGACCGCTGTCCTGCCATTGAACGTATTCAGGCAGTTCAACACCGACCGAGCACATTCCTCTGTGAGGCGTGCTACCCGTTCGACCGAATCCAACTCCGTACCGAGAAAAGAGATCCTCTGCACTGGGGCGAGTTTGCTCTTCTCCCAGTTGACCTGAAGCCCCAACTGGCTGAGGTGCCTGAGCACTAAGTCCCTGTGTTCGCACAACTGATCCCGAGACTGTGCTAGAATGAGCCAGTCGTCCAGGTAGTTGAGAATGCGAACACCCTGTTCTCTCATGGGAACAAGGGCTCCCTCCACGACTTTCGTGAAGACGCGGGGAGACAGGGCTAGCCCGAAGGGTAAGACTCTGTACTGATATGCTCGACCTTCGAACGCGAATCTCAGGAATGGCCTGTGTCGCGGAAGAATCGAAACATGAAAGTACGCGTCCTTCAGGTCGATCGCTGCAAACCAATCTCGGGACGGATGCACTCGAAAATGCGTTTCTGCGTAAGCATTTTGAACGGTAGCTTGTGAAGGCTCCGATTCAAAAACTCGCAGGTCCAAGATCGGTCGTAACCCGCCGCTTTTCTTGGGTACAATGAAGTAGGGGCTGTAGAACCCTGACCTCAAATCGGCTGGAGGGACCGGCTCTATCGCGTCCTTCGCCAGTAGGACTGCAATCTCCGCACGCAGAACAGGGGCATCGACATCTTTCACTGAAGTGAAGAGGACGCCCCTGAACTTGGGGGGACGCCGGGCGAACTGAATCGCATAGCCGAGCCTGATGGTCCGGAGGAGCCAGCGAGACGGACTGGGGAGCGCTAGCCAGGCTCCCAGAGACCGCACCAGCGGCACCAAGGGGACCACCGGCGTACCCGCCGCGGGGCAGCGAGGTGGAACGCAGGGACGCGGCCCGGGAGGCCTCTCTGTGTGAGGCGGCCCGAAGCGGGGTCACAGTGTGCTGTGCAACACTTACCTGCCTCCACGGGTGGACAGAGGGAGCAGTCGAGGATTTGCTTACCTGCTGCTCGCTGCTGTCCGCTGGCGACAGAAGAGGTGGATGAGAGTGGTGAGGTTCTAGCCCCTCCCACTGCTCTCCGAGCCCTCTTCGGACCCGGAGATAAAGGAAACTGCTCTTTTCTTGAAAATTTGGGCACCGCTGGCCGTTGAGCCAGCGGCGGAACAAAAGGAAACAACAAAAGATTCTCCACCCGGCCCCTCCTCCGGGGGAAGGAGTGGTGCATTCACCACCTCCTGAAGAGCAGTCCCCTCCATCTCCGGGTCGCCCGTCCTAGGGCCGCTGACTTGGCCTTGCCACCCTTCTTCTTGGGGGGTGGCTGGACGGGCTGGGCGCCCCCGCCTGCGACTGGCTCCACGGCGCCGTTTAGATGGAGGCTGCTGCTGCGGCGCGGGAGCAGGGGCGGCTGCAGGGGGCGCCCTCGGCGACGGGTAGTCTGAGGTGCCGCCGGCAGTGGAGGTGCAGCAGCTGGCCGCCGCGGCAGGATGTGTCTGATGGCCTCAGTCTGCTTTTGTACAGCCGAGAACTGCTGGGCGAAGTTCTCGACCGCGTCGCCGAAGAGGCCGGTCTGGGACACGGGGGAGTTAAGGAACCGGAGCTTGTCGGTCTCCCTCATGTCGGCCAGACACAGCCAGAGATGGCGTTCCTGGACCACCAAGGTGGACATCGCACGACCCACCGACCGCGCGGTCACCTTCGTCGCACGAAGCGCGAGGTCCGTCGCGATACGAAGTTCCTGAAGAACTTGGGGATCATGACCACCCTCGTGCAGGTCCTTCAGTGCCTTGGCCTGATGGACCTGCAGCAACGCCATAGCGTGCATGGCAGAGGCAGCTTCCCCACAGGCCTTGTAAGCCTTGCCGGTTAAATCCGACGAGTACTTACAGGCCCGGGAAGGAAGACACGGTTCTCCACGCCAAGTGGAGTTAGGGCACAGTTGCATCGCAACGGCCCGTTCCACTGGCGGGATACGCGTGTATCCCTTAGCCGCCCCGCCATCAAGGGTGGTGAGGGAGGAGGACCCACCGACACGGTTACGGGCAATCAGAGGTGCAGTCACAGTTCCCCTCAGCTCTACAAGCAACTCCGGGAAGTATGGCACAGGGGTGGGTGGCTGAGAACCAGCCCTGGAAAACCCGTGATTACAGTCTTCCTACCTCGAGGGTTCGGGTCTCGGTGGAGTATTCCACACTAGCCCGACCCTGTTGGCGTCACGGGAATTAATTGCCATCATTTACTGGTCCGTGTCGGGCACAGTTGTCACCCCGAAGGAGGCAACTGCGCCGACTCATCCTCCCCAGAAGTATCAGGCTCACCCTCCAATGCAGCGATCGACATCCGGTCGTCTGGGGGAGTTCCCGAAGGAAACGGATGGTACACACCTCTGGGGTGGTCCACCACGTTCCGAGGGCAGCTCTACTCGGCTGCGGAGCGCACGAGGGGGAGGGTTCCTAGGGGGTTGGGTCCCCGAAGGAAGCGCGCTCACCGTTAGGCTCAAGTCACCAGCCCCGCCGCTCGCAGCACCCCTCTGAGGAGGAGTGGAGAGAGGCGTCGGGACCGGGACTCCACCCCTTTGCAGAAAGTGTAGTCTCGACCGCAACTCCGCGATGGTCATCTTCCCACAATGGGTACATGACTCATCCACAAACGCTGCCTCAGCGTGCCTTAAGCCCAAGCACGCGATACAGCGCTGGTGACCATCCCGAGGCGCCAGGTAACGACCGCATCCAGAAACACACAAGTAGAACGACATCTTTAAAAAGACGCGAACTACTCGTGTTAGCTCTTTCAAGGACTGACTCTTTTAGGTGCTGAAGCACGCAGGGGAATAGCCACTGCAGCACAGACAGGGAATGTGCAGCCTGTCGTGTGCACTCTCCTTGAAGGCGCTCCTCTTACCAGCTGTAACAACAGCTTTTTAGCGCTCTAGGCGCACCGTTTCACCAGCCGTGAGAACGGCCTTCACGTTGATTACAGCTTTGCTCAATCAAATTAAAGGCAAAAACAAAAACAAAAGGAGAATCGGCCCCGCTGCTGCGCTGTCCGCCTGCACCTCGCAACAAAGAGACGTCTTGAAGAGAGACTCGTTCACCACACTCGCTTTCAGTAGCTGTCTTCATAGAAGGTTTGGCTCCGAAGCGAAAAGCTGAAGATGCAACGCACCTGCTGCTCATTATATACCCGCGCTGCGAGGCGAGCAGCTGATGCATATGATTGCATGCCAATGTGCATTGGCTCGTTTAGTTACACTCGAAGTAGATTGGCCTCTCTAGCGAGATTCCTATTCGTCGGTCTGTCCGACGTACGTCGAACGTGACCGACTGAATGGGAACTGAATTTTCAGTGATGTCTGTATCAAAAAGAAACAATTTTTGTGTTACCACCATTACTGACTGATTTTCGATAGAAAAATGTCATTAAAGCAGGGTTGGTTTTATTTTAATTGAAATAAATCTGAAATAAAATATGAATATTTGACTAAAACCTTTTTACCTTAAACTTACATTAGAATTGTTGCACTAGCTGAAATAAAAGTTTAAGTTCAAGTACTAAAATTACCAAAACTGAAACAAAATTAATGCATTATGTTTGCGGGTGAAAGCTTCTGTTAGAATTTGCATGTTATTTGAGCTAATTAAAATGCAGTTCACAGCTGAAGCTAGTACCATCTAAATCTTGTCTCACTGCATGAAACATACATACTCGTGTACACACACATTCATAAATCATGCACTTCTGTTCATTTACTTTCACTCTGTTACTTCCTGTTCGTTGTTTAACAGAAATGAATCTATAACTTGCCATATAGATCTATTAAAGGCCACATAGTTCAGGGCACATTCTCATCACTTTTTGTCTTGTACATGGGGAAAGCGATTAAATTGTACCATTTATGTTTCCATAGCCAATCTCTATCATTCATACACTCCTACTTTCCCAAGATGATATCCTAATTTCTTCTCTCTGCCCACTATTGTCTCTGTCTCTATCAGTTCCTCTCTTGTTTAGCTGATCTAGCTCTCCATTCTCCTTTACCAAGTCATTTCATTTTTCTAGTCTTTTCTCAGTCCTCTTTTTCATTCTGTATGGCTCCCTGGCCCAGGGGAGAATTCAGCACCTCACTGTGTGTGTGTGTGTGTGTGTGAGAGAGAGAGATTTACTCTCTAAAGTTCCCCCTCTGCTGATCTCCCGCTGTGCTGCAGTTTGTCTGACGGCTTGTTGTCTCCTCTGGTATTGCCAATTATTCTCTATCGAGGTGACCTAATTTTCCCAGTCTGGTCACTTGTGTTGCAGCCATGTGTGAGGTGTGTGTGTTTAAGCTAGTATGACTTGAGTAAATGTGATATGTGTGTGCAGTGTCTGGAATTAACAGTCGCTAAACTCCAAATGCTTGTAACTTGCCAGTTGGCTGGTAACTTTATTAACAAACCGCAATATAACGCTTGGTTGAAGGTAAAATGTAAAGGCTCTTACATGATAGCCCTCAGTGGAGTAAGCGATGTGTGTGATTCAACTTAGAGCAAAAGCTTTTCCTAAGTAAAACTGTTTAACTTGCACTTGTTAAAATAAAGTTTTTTTCTCAGTGAAAAATGTACAATTACATTATATATTTTTTTACATTTATTTTATCAAAAATACAGTAAAAACAGTAATATTGTGAAATATCATTACACATTAAAATAAATTTTCTATTTTAATGTTTTAAAATGTAATTAATACATTTTTGCAGCCATTACTACACTCTAAAAAATGCTGGGTTAAAAACAACCCAAGTTGAGTTGAAAATGGACAAACCCAACAATTGGGTTGTTTTAACCCAGTGGTTGGGTTAAATGTTTGCCCAGCGTGCTGGGTAGTTTTATTTAACTCAACAGTTGTATAAAAATTACTGTATTGCTTGCTTAAAATGAACCCAAAATATGCTGGAAATTAACATTTATTAATATGTTTAATAAATGAGCATTTATTAATAAGATAATGAATAATAAACAATAAACATTTATTAAATTGCTTATTAATAAATGTATACCTTTTGATTATTATTGTTGGCTCTAGTAATTATGTGTTTGATTTTTAATTTCTCACCTATTTTGGATTCATTTTAAGCCAGACATATATTTTTAATCAGAAGTTGGGTTAAATAAAACTACCCAGCAGGTTGGGCAAACATTTAACCCAACCACTGGGTTAAAACAACCCAATTGCTGGGTTTGTCCATTTTCAACCCAACTTGGGTTGTTTTTAACCAAACATTTTTTAGAGTGTACTTCATGATCCTTCAGAAATCATTAAAAAAAAAAAAAAAAAAAAAAAAATTTACTGACCCTAAACTTTTAAACTGTATGTGTGTGTGTGTGTGTGTGTGTGTGTGTGTAGGTGTGCTGACTACATGTTGCCCTTGTTGCCCTGGCTACACTGTCTTTAGTTATTGGCACCTCTGTAAGGAGTTGCTCCAGCCTGACAGAGGTGTGGTTTACGAGCACTTATTTTATGAACACTCTGGTGAATTACTTCAGTCTTGTAATGTATTAACACAAGCCTCTCTCTCTCTTTCTATCCTCCTTTCTCCTCAGGCTAGGAAAAGAATCTAAAGACTACAATGTAGCTCTTGGAATATATATTGCATCAATAAAGTAAAAAAAAAAAAAAGCCAAGCGACAATTTATCAATTTTAGCCGGCACCAAAGAGGCTCTTTTGGCCGTGATGTGCACCTGTGTTTGGAGATTGAAACTGCTGAAGGCTCTGCTGCAATGACTCCAGAGCACCAGGCTGAGTTATACCGATGGGCCCGTTGCACTTCTATGCAGATAATTCTCCAGCTCTGCCTATAGACTCATGTGGTTTAAGAGCAAGGTCTGTTTAAGTCTCAATCATCCTTATGTGTCGCAAATGGCCTCCTATACCTCACAGATTATATTAGCACTGAATTTGACACCCATGCACTGAAGTGATAAAAACAGTCATGATGGATGTTTTGCATCATCTTTTGAATTAGAAATAAACCTGTAAAGAAGGGCAAGAAAGTGAGAGAAAGTGTTTGCTGTGTGCTTCTACTAAGGAGGAAGTTTTGGGCTGAATACCAATTCACATATATTTCTTCTACACACTAAAAATATGTACTTCATCATTGGTAATGTGAAAGTATATACTTCTGAGTATGTAGTAAGACTGAATGACAGTATTCAGACATATTGGGTCCTATTTTAATGATCTAAGCACATGGTATGAAGTGCATGGCGCAGGTGCACTTAGGGCTTGTCCGAATACACTTTTGCTAGTTTAACAATGAAAAAACTGAATGCTTCTCCATATTTTTAATATTTAAAATGTTTGTGTGCTGCTGCATGTCACTGTGTGTGTAACAAGCAGAGTGTACGTGCCTAATATAGATGCATATTACTAATGTGCCCTTTAAATAAATTAAAAAATAAATAAAAATACTGCGCCATTGACCAGGTTTTTGTTGGTCAATGGCGCAGTCATTTTCAGTTGCGTCAAAATAGCAATGTGCCAGCAATGTGAACACACCTCGTTTTCAGACCAGCATACCCATGGGCGAACAGATGGGCCAAGTGCATTTGCTGTTTAAACAACGTGACGCTGGATGTGAAAATGATAACTGCGTCAGGCTAAAACTAGCAAAAAACACTTGGTTCATGCCTGGCATTGCATTGCGCCAGGTGTATGATAGGGCCCATTATGTTATTAAATTGCATCTTGACACCACAGGCCCTTCGTCTCACGTATTGTTTTTAATTACATGCAAGTGTCAGCATGCAGCTAAATTCATTATCTTAAAGTTCTTTTACTTTAAGGTTCTTACTTTAAAAACCTAAATGTGATTGTATGTCTCAGAAATGGTTGAAAGACATCACAAAATCTACTCTTACAAAACACAAGTGGTTGTGGACAATATCGGCCCTTGGGTATCTAAAATCCACTAGAAATCAGGTATTGATTGGCAAAATTCACAATTAAAGAATAGGCTCCCTTTCACTTGGAATTTAATTTTGAATTAGCTACATACCATAGCAAGCTGTAATGGAATTTGAATTCGAATGACAGTCAGTGTTCTTCCTTCCTGTTCCATAAATCTGTCTGTCTGTACGGCCTTTAAACCTTTAGCCTGAAACTTCAAGAATTTGAATTTGAATTTTTTTTTAAATATAAACTTTCAAAAGCTCTCAAGCCAGATTTTATCTTGACAAACCTTCCATTTTCTTGTTAAAAATTAGACTAATTGAGTTTTATTATTAATTTCTTGAAGTTCCTTTTAGTTCCTTTAATCCAATTTGAATTTCAATTCTAGTCTCTGTTAGCTACATCAGTTCAATTCAAACTCAGAAACTAAACTGAAATTTGAAAAGCACTCTCAATTCAATTATCAACAGTGCGCAAGACCACTAGAAATAGTATACCCAGTATCTCTTGTATAGTATATTTCCAACATATGATTTGGGATGCGCTAATCCTAATCTTATGTGAATTGGTGTTTGTGTACTGGTGACAGGCTGGAGGCTGTAAGTCCTGCCTGGAAATATCAGCCCGCTGCTAAAGCCTGCTGCCGCTGACCATTCCCTCCTCTAATCCTTCTGTATCGGCTGCCACAACACTCTCGCCAGCATTTATTCCCCTTTGCTTTCGCTGTCGCTCTCTCTTTTCCTCCCTCCCACTATCTCCAAATCATCTCCACATCTTCTTGCTCCCCTCTTCCTCTGTCCTCAAACCATGTCCATGCCAGCAGCATGATACAAAATCACCCAAAACGGCATGTTTTGTCCTGAACTAGGCTGCCCTTTCCTCCAGATCCCTTGTGGATATCCAGTAGTCTGGAGCATATCCACCAGTTTCAGTGTGCCATTTGTAGTATGGCAAATTGGCCATTTTACTGTAGGGTCCGTCAAGGCCTATGAATATTTGATGGGGCCTAGCTGTTGATGAGCATGTGTGCTGACTCCCTTATCTTATTTGGTCAGGATGCCAGAATTATACTTCGTACCTCCGAGCTCATGTCCCCAGGAGAGAGATGGACGGGGAGGGAGGGGAGGGATGCGAGTTGGGGGAGCTGTTAAGCCCTAACTCTGTGGTGGCTCCCTCTGGAGGGGGATTTAAGGGAGAAATAGAGAGCGAGCGAGCAAGGGAGATCATCTCAATCAGCCGAGCACTGGTGCGATAAAGAAAGGGAAATGGAAGTCAACTCTCCGACAAGACAGTCATTCCCCTCGGGTGGACAGAGGTTGAGAAAAGCTCCTGCACCTCCTTGGCAGGGACTGATAATAGAGAGGCACGAATCGTCACCGCTTCCAATCCTCTGCGTGCTCTGTATAGGGATCAGAGTGCCCGCCGTCTCCCAGGAGGTGAGGGGTACGGACAGATGTACCACTGGGTCATGCTACTATAATAAAAGATGAAACTGTGACAGTGCCGTAAATGTGCTGGTGCCCTGGGGCTTAGAGTGAGCTGGTATAAAGGCACCTTGACAGGTGAATTCCTCCTTGCTGCGTGAAAAACCTGATCCCTGGCCCCTGGATTTAGTCATGGTGCGTAGTGATGGATTCAGAAAGCTGCTTTCAAGAATGAGCAAGACGGAAAACAAAGGGTTAAAGTGTGTGTGTTCTCATGAGTCTGGTAGATGGAGCTGAGGTCCACAGTCGGTAGCGTGATCACGCTGGGAGGATGTAAGGGTTTTTTCTGTCCAGCCAGAGAGAGACGGTGTAGTTGTGTTACTAGCCTCCAGGCCACTGCAAATAAATGGATTTTCTTTTTCCATTTACCAATATCCAGAATCTTATTTTACTCCCCCTTCACAGGTGAACTAGGGGAAATGGCGGTCGAGACAGGGTGAATGAAGACGTACACTCATGATCTCCATTGTTCCGATGCTCTGCAGAAAAATATTGATCAAAGGTAAATTTTCAGCAATTCGGATTAGTCCAAGAGTGCCCCTGCCAATAAATATTTCCTTTACAACTTGCCAAGAGGTGCCAGATAATCCCTCTGCCCTTGACCTTTGACCAGCGGCTGGCTATTTTGCAACTTCCCACTTTGTCCTTGTGGTTGTGGTTGTATATTGTGAACTGAATTGAATTTTTTTTTTTATTTTTTTTATTCCAATTCAATGCCTCAATTTTAATTGAATATGAATTAAGGTAGCAAACACAGTGCAGAATTGCACTTTGAATTTGAACTTGAGGTGAATAAATGGAAATACCAAGAAATTCTTATATTATAACAAATTTTTACCTTTGTTACCTTTTGTAATGAGGCTGCAAAGATAAACTTTGAATATTAGCTTGGAAAAGCCTTGTTTGAAGGTTGTTCATCCACCCTGGCTGTAGGGCCTTTAAATCTTCACATCTTCAGCCTAAAACTTCAAGTTTTTTAAAGCCTTTTTAAAACTTCCAGAGGCTGTCAATCCAACAGAATATGTTTTGACAAATGTTCTATTTCGTGTTAATTTTTACATTTATTTTAGTTCTACTTCCTCCAATTTAAATGTTAGCTCTAGTTTATCTTTGCTACTTCAATTCAAATTCAGTTCAAACTCATAAATTGAATTTAATTTTAAAAAGCACTCTCAATTCAGTTATCAAAAGCACACAAGACAGCTAGAAATAGTATACTTGGCATTTCTTTGAATTGCATTTCTGTAACTTTGTCTTCCTGTCATTCTAATGCAAACTCAACTCCAGGTCAACTTCTTGGGGGGTGTAGCCTTTTGAATTTAAATTCACACTTATGAATTAAAAGGAAGTCCTTATGCCTCTTGTCATCCATTCTTAACCAAAGGGTCAAAGTCCTTCCAAAATAAAACATTTTTCTACTTGAATATATTATACATGCCTATTTCCTCTATTCCAAATCCATTCTGACCCTAAACCTTATAAAGGTGACAAAAGGAGGAGCATGTGCTTGCTGAAAGGCTTTGGCCTTCATCAGCTCCCTCCTAATCGAATCAGACTCTTCTTCGTTCAGCCTAATGTGGGTTTTTTAATTGTGTTATGGGCAGGGTCAGGAAAGACGGGCCTCTCAGAGGCAATAACGAGGACACGGAGAAGAGTATATCGACTGTTGACATTGGGCAGAGCTGGTACGCTCTAGGCGTTGTTATGGCAATAACCACATTAAGGCACATCTGGTCCAGGATGCAGCACAGACATTAGGACAGGATGGAACTGATGAGTTAGTAGAGAAGGACTTGAATCAGGTCAAGAATGGATCAGACAAGCCAAATTTAAACTTTTGTATGGTTTCAAGAGCATGCTAACAGACATTGACCGAGGGGGGTGTGCTAAACCTGTCAATTTACCTGCCAACTGAATATGAGTGATGCTTCTTGAGGCCGTTCGTACACAGAATAAGGCACCGTTGCCACTTTTGCCCGTCTGAAGCTCTGATTGATATTCACAGCATCGTTATGATACCTGCATACTAAACGAACATATTAGCATATGGTCCTGTATTCAAGCCAAGGTCTCCTTCTGAAGGAAAAAAAAAGAGTCTAGGTTGCATGAAAGGTGAAGACACCCCACTGCTGAAATAATGAATACCAGGAGCTAAGGGAATCGATGGATATTAAGGCTCTGTCTCCCTAAGCCCATCTCACTGCTGGCCCGGTGACGCCTACCTTGCTTATCACCTGCAACATGATGAACGAGGCTCCTACACTGCTGGGAAATTTCCCAAAAATCCCTGGTGCAATAGATTTTGTTAGGGGTTCGCCTGAGTGCGCACAAAGTCCAATAGATCTGCACTAGACCTTGACCATTACCCTGTCTGCATGTGCAGCACCCCGATTAGGCCAGCAGATTTAATACAGGGACTGCTATTTACCAGCGATGACAGATAGTAGGGAGAAGTGGGAGAAGTCTCCAAAATTGGGTATTAAAGTAATAGTTCACCCAAAAATTTGAAATCTGTCATCATTTACTCAGTTTCATGTTGTTTCAAACTCATGTTGTTATTTACTTTATTCTATTAAACACAAAAGAAATGGTTATGTCCATACAGTGAAAGTCAGTGGGGTCCAAAACAACACATCTGCAGCGACATGAGGGTAAGTAAATAATCACAGAATTTGGATGAACTATCTCAATAATCTTAATAGATTGAGATTCAAGAAATAGTTTGTCAAAGTTATTCTGTTTCCTTTAGGTGGGAGCAAATGAGTATGATTGGAATGCTGGTGTGTCTCTGCATTCGTATTGTGCCATTTTTGATGCCCTGCTGGTCATTTCAAGAGCCAAGTCCCTGCGTGCCATAACACTACCCTACGGAATCTACTCGACATATGTCCCTTTGGCAGCTGGGTCCACAACTGTCCACCCAACTTACGCCTGCACCTCGGCAGCTGAGCCACACTTCCCCGGGTCAAAGAAGAAAGAGGTAGGAGATGAAAAAAGAAAGAGCCTGGCCATCAATCTGTTCACAAGTCAGACAAATAGACAAAATTCATAAACGAGGCCCTTTATTGACGGCTGGTCTCATAACGTTTATCCGAAATCCATTTTGCCTGACCGTTATGTGAACATTAGGGATCATTGAGCATCACCTTAGCCATGCGAGAAGATTCATGCCAGGAGTTTCATCTGCAGCAGACGTCAAAATCAATAGCCAATGTCAGCGGCACCACAGTGTCTCGCTTCCTGACTCGCCTCTTCTTCAGATTCAGACTCAAGTCTTTTATGTCATAATGGGATGGGCTGTAAATGTCAGTTTCTAGCATTAAAGAACAAAAACTGCAAAAACACGCTTGCACTTTTGTTACAGAAGTGCAATTCCAGCGCAAATATCATAAATCTGAATAAGTGGTTTTGACAGTGTAATCCATTTAAAAAGCTGGACACCGACGACATGCTGAGAGATGTATCCACTGTGAATGAAAGCGTAGCTAGATGTTATTTAATCACAGTTCTGGGGTCTGAATTGAGTTGGGAGGAGCAGGTGAGAATTTTGATGACAAGCATGAAAAACAGACTGTTAAAGTAAATTTGCAGATAAAGGAATTAAATGGCTCTGTTTTGAAATTTAAATTTAGTCTGTCCTTGTAAGGTGTGTTATCTACAAAGCCCTGATCAGGGCAGCGTGTGTTTGTGAGGTCTGAAGCCCCCCTGAACCACAAAATCCACCCTGGATTAGTGGAGTTGGGTTAGGTCTGATTGGTAACATTGCTCAAATCCTTCCGCCTGCTCAAAAGCTCCCCAAAATGGGCAAGCTTTAGTGTCAGTTTGTTCCCTGAGAAAGGAATAAACAATCCCCCTGAATCCCCCCCCCCCCTTTTTTTTTTTTCCAAACCATGCCACCCACTAAACAAACTGTATGCCATTGAAATACAAATGTCTTTTAAATCCCAATTCAATTCTTAAATTTGAATTGAGGCAGCAAACAGGATGCAGAATTGAAATTCATATTTGAATGTAAATACAATTAAAATGTATCAAAATGATGTTTGAAATCTCACTTGCAGTAATTGTATTTAGTTTCCATATTTCTTCATATTAACTCAATTTCCCAGAATGCATCACCTGTGTTCTCTTCCTGTCATTACAATTGAACTTCCTGTGGAATGTGCCAGTTCTTCAGTTCTTATAGCACCGTTTGTGATTTAATACCTAAAAATCATGATCCCAACATTTATCTCCATTCCAGAATCTCATATAGCCAGACAGTGATTAATCTTTTATGAATATAAAATATTGGTGTCTGGGATGCCGTGAGCCTAGAAACAGTAGTGTACACCCTGAGTTTTTAAACTCTTAGCTTAAATGTGTGATATATGAATAAACAGTGCTCATGAACATCGCAGTATTCATTATTCCTTACATCACATCTTAACAAGCATATAGTGGCTCACCCAGTGGTGTGAGTTTGATACAAGACGCTTTTTGTTTGAACAATGGCAAACGGGACTGTAGAAAACCTGTTTGGAAACAATATAATCACAATTCTTTTTGCTCCCTCTAGTGGTGCATCAGCTTTAACCTCTGAGGCTTTTTGATTCTCATGTTTTTCATTTCAACCACTAATCTGATCGCAAAGGCCATCTCTTTTCTTTTGTTCTTTTCTTTTGAAGGACCAACAAACACAAAGCATTTCTGCAGTAATAATCTCTTGAGCTCTGTTCAAATAAGGACTTCATCGTGATATGCTACAGGCGATCTCTGCAAAGGGCTTTCACTAATTGATTAAATATTCATAAATAAATACTGCTTTAGAAAAAGCCGTCAGGGCAGCTCGTGTTTACATTTTTTTTCCACAGGAGGAAAAGAAAAAGTGAGAAACGAGTTGTTGCACAGTGGAATAACAAAGAAAAGTGTGTTGTTATTTTTCCCTGCTAATTGATACAATTTCTCCTGGCAAATTAATTGGGCAGAAAATGTTTAATTGGCCCGGTGCATATCACAGAGAAACAGGTCAGCAAGCTGGGTTTCACCCTCGGGCCTTTTCTCAGAGTCGGGCTTATCTTCCACCACGGCCAGTCAATATTTGATTTCAGATGGGGCCTGGTCTTGGGCACTGACCTACAAAAGAGATACATTTCTTGGATCTGTCTCCTTAAGGTCCATTTTTTATTTCCATGCTGCAGAGTCAATTTTTGCTCCCTGTCATGAGGAAATAAATAATTCCTAGGTCATGGATGGGGGGTGGCAGCTGTGGGCCAAAAGAGGGGGGAAACTGGGCCGCCGAACCTGGCTGGGTGACTCGCGGCTGGAGTTGAGATGGAGTGTGTGTGTGTGTGTGTGTGTGTTTGAGGGTGGGAGGACAAGGCTGGTCGAATGAGTTGATATTCTGCTGCTGGAACGAATGCTAATTTAATCAATGTGCTGTAAATCCGACTAGCTGCTGACTCATTTGTGACTGCTGCCCCATGGGGACGTGAACAAAAAGCCCTGCCATTGCAGTTTACTCCCCAGATGCATTTTAAAATGCTCTCTCTCTTTCTACACACACTCACAAAGATACACAGATGGATTTGAACATATACATATGGGAGAGATATAGGAAAATACATGCTGAGATCATGCACCTGCAAAACTACTATTTATATGTGTATATATAATGTGTATATATATGTGTGTGTGTACACGAGAACACACTCTTGTGTAAAGTGCTGAGTTGGTGACTTGGGGAGCACTGAGGTGAGGGGTTAGAGACTTACCTCTGTCTCCTTGGACCAATATGTCAGCCGCTCTAGATGTCCTAACCATCAATTTCAGAGTCTTCTCATAGCAAATACACGTCAACATGCACATATATACATGCTTAATGGAGAGTTGGTACAGTGACCAATTGCTTGTCTGGATGATGTAAACGTTATCATGGGTAACATGACCGCAACGGCTGTTGAAGAATGATGCCGTTCAGAGAGAAGGGAGGAAGGAAAACTGAGAGAAGAGGTAAAAATATTACAGGCAAGGAAAATCACTAATGAGATTTCTTTAATATCTCAATTGTTAGCATTAAGATTAAATAGAGAGCAAATGGAGATTTTTTTCCCCTTTAAATTTTCACAGGAGATCTCAACAACAGCCACTTTCACATGTTAAATTTGCAGTAAAATTACTAGATTAGCATTTCCGTCAATGTACCATAACACATCAGAGCGTCTTAACCTCATGCATGCTTAAACTATTAATCGTATGGCTTTGTTCACATATATCATCAATACATAACTATTTTGGTGATATTGCAACTTACAGTAAGTTGATTTGTTGCTATTTTGATAACAAACGTGGCCTTTAAATTGAAATTTTAAATGAAAATGCTGTATGTGTGAAACACCTACAGTACTGTCACACACTGTGATCAGATAGCAAAATATGAAATCAAAAGTGTATAATCTGATCCTCATTTAAGTTTCTGTCTTGGTTTCTACTGACTCTTTAAGGGAAAAACATGTATGAAGACGGTGATATTAAAATGCTACATAACTGAGAACTCCATTAAGTCCTTAAAAATTTCCTCTAGATTGATCAAAAGGAAAAACAAGAGGAAACGAGTTTAAGATAAAGTCTGAGGAAGAAAGAGTGAGATCAAGAGAGAAAGGAGACAGAGGAATGGAGAGTGGGGGGTGTTGAGGGATAATCCTGAGGGACAGGTTTTATGGCTATGTGGAAATTTATTTAGAATAAGTCCGCAGTACCCAGTGCGTGCAGACGTGGGGGGAGAACGAGGGACTTTAATTAATGAGAGCACGCTTGTCGCAGGCTTTGGAAAGGCTGCTAAATCACTGATGCAAATGGAATGAGCCTGAGAATACAGCCACAGCTGACTCTCTTTCCTCTCTCTCACTCTCTCTCTCTTCTTTTGTCTGTACCTCATTCTTTATCTCCTACTTTTACTCTCATCATTCTGTCTCTGTCTCTTTTTCTGCCCTCATTCCTGCACACAAATAAACACACACACAGACTTACACATCTATATAGGTGTAAATAGAAAAAATATGATAAAAACAGATAAAACTGTTTGTGTACTTCTGTCAAACTTTTCAAAGCTATAATTTTGACTTTTGACATAAGATTAGGTCCATTTTGATATAAAATGACCAAAAACAGTTTGGTTTTGTGTGTGACTTTTTACGGAGCAGTTGAATCTGCAATGCCGGATACACTCTCAGCAGTGGTGTTCTGAAATGAGGCGGCAAAGTCCTCACTGAAAAATATAAAAATATATATATACACAAGGTGTTGATATCTCAGTGGGTGAACGGTTTATGTACTTTTTAATTACTTATTCCATTAAAACTATTATTTATTCAATCAGACCAATTTGTGAATGCTGAACATGCATGAAAACAAGTGGAAGGATTTATTGTGTGAACAGTGCAACAGCCAATCATAGAGCGATGGAGGCATGGCCTCCTCTCATGTGACTTTTCAAATTAATTCTCAATTACCCCCCACCAAACCCAAATTTATGGAGTCTCCTAAAACTCAATGGGATCAGGGGAGGCAAGAGAGATGCAGCTTCCCATTGTAACTTGTCACTGTTGGACAAAGTCACTTTAGAAAATTAGTAATTTATACACTTTTTAATGACATATTTCAAAATATTTGCATTTTATTTGAGTAATTTTGGAATTTCTCATGTAATTTTTTTGAGAATCACTGACTGCCCTCCCTTCTCAGAAATGCCCCTGACTCTTAAAGGTGCCCTAGAATCAAAAATTTAATTTATATTGGCATAGTTAAATAACAAGAGTTCAGTAAATGGAAAAGACATACATTGAGTTTCAAACCCCATTGCTTATTCCTTCTTATATAAATCTCATTTGTTTAAAAGACTTCCGGAAAACACGCGGATCTCAACATAACACCGACTGTTACGTAACAGTCGGGATCATTAATATGTACAACCCCAATATTTGCATAATGCTCAAACTCATACAGAATCAAACGTAAACATCAAAATAAATACTTTACTCACATAATTCGAAGCATGCATACAGCATGCATGACGAACAGCTTGTAAAGATCCATTTGAGGGTTATATTAGCTGTGTGAACTTTGTAAATGCACTGGAATATAGTCGAGAGCTCGTGTGGCAGGAAGCACACGATTTAAAGGGGCGGCGCTACCAAAATCAGTGCATAGTTAATGATGCCCCAAAATAGGCAGTTAAAAAATTTTATTTAAAAAAAATCTATGGGGTATTTTGAGCTGAAACTTCACAGACACATTCAGGAGACACCTTAGACTCATATTACATCTTGTGAAAAAGCATTCTTGGGCACCTTTAAAAAAAAAGAAAAAGAGGTACAGCTTGTACCCCAGTAAGAGACAACTTTGTACCTCAAATACGCCTAAAAGGTTCATGTTTGTACCTTAAGGATACATATTACTAATCCAAATACAATCTACATATTCCTAATATGCACCTTTTAGGGGTAGATAAGGTTCTGCCCCAGTGACAAGCTGTTGTATCTCTAAAGGTACAGTTTTTCACTTTTTTTTTCAGACAGTGTATACAGAAAAGCTCAAGGGTTTTGAGTTTACCTGCCACTGACCCTGCTGAAAAGACCCATTTAAGGCAATCTAGGCTGGTTTGTTTGTATTAGCTGGTTTGAGATGGTTTCTCGGCCTTATCAAGTTGATGTTTAGTTGGATTAGATGGTAGGAGACCAATCAAGAATATCAGACAAGCTTAGTTTTTAATTTTTTAAGCAAAATAGTCTCTAAAACAAAGCTCTTTGATATTTCCAATATGCTTTGATAATTAAATGCTACAATCCTTACAAACTTGGCAAATCTAGCAGCTAGTGCTAACTGTAGCAGCCTAACTTCTCGAAATTGCATAAAATGAGATTCATACTTTGTTTTGAGAAAGATTTAACTGTTTTTATCATATAGTCTGATAATGCTAAACAAAGTTAGCAAAACCTGTAACATTTCACCTCTGTAACATTTAATAATACAGCATGTTAAATCTGCTAGCAGCTAAATTAGCTTCCCCACACGTGTATCAAAAGAAACAAAGATGTGAGATGAAATTTGAGAAAGATGAAACACGACGTGTGCTGCAGGCCTAAAGAGACACTGATTATTCTACTTTCTTCTTTTTTATTTGTTAGCGCAGGTGACACCTCATGGCATTTTTCATTCCGAAAGGTCAGGAAATGTTTTCGGGATGTGTGGCATCCAAAACCGAAAATTAAACGTGTGGCAGACATCTCAGATCAGGTGTTGACATCTTGATTAAGAAAGCTACATAATTCTGTGTTACATAATGGGGTATAATGCTGTCATGATAAATGTAGTCATTAAAACCTCTTCCCCCTTTTTGTCCTCAGTTACTGTAAGTAATATCTGTGAGGACTGAGAGACAACATCACTAGCGCTGTTGTCTAAAATGAAGCCTTAAAGCCATCGGCCATGTGCTACATATAACTCACAAACACGCAGACTGAGGTCAGTGCGGCCAAAATGGCCCCGTCTGTATCAGTGAATTTGCCTGTCTGTTCACATTAGGTGGACCATGTGACTGTGATAAAGTGTGACACAAAGTGTATCATCATGAAGGGAGGTGGATGGGGGGCCAGAGCAATTTTTTTGCCTAGTTCTAAGGAAGGTCGTAAATAAAAGAGTGATGTCATGTCTGCCATTGCCTCATCTGCCCCATTACCCCTCCCTCTAACCCTGTCTCACAATCACCCTTCTGGACTAAACCACTCTTAGTAACAGCCTCCTGACAGCATAAACTGTGTCAGTGACAAACAATCGTAAAACTGGATGTTTTAAAGTCCATCAGTGCCTTGTGATAGCATGTTACAAATGGTCCACATTTTGACAAATGATTCCAAAAGCCTCAAACCCAATAATCAATGACTTTTGTTCACTGTGAAACATCAATCAGTCCTTCTCTGTCCTCCTCTTAATAATAGTCTCAGTTGTGAAAAAAGAGAATGAATTAGGTCCCTCAGATGAACCCTTTTGAAATTCATTTTGCTGAATTAAATACACCAACACATTGTGCCGAAACATCTCCCATCCCAAGGATGTAACCATGGGAATCGAAGTTCAGATGAAAGAAAGAAGCAGACTGAAAGAACCTGATTACCCGGGCCTGTCTATCAATCAAAGAGACTGACAGAAACATGCTTCAGTCTGTTGGCATATGTGCACTTTTCAAGACCGCAAAAGAGTCACATAGCATCGCTTCACATTTTTCTCTTGTAGTGGCCTAGCGGAAAATTTTATAGCTCAGAAGTTGCTTTGTCATATCTCAGGAGAAATACTGTATATTGCAGTATCTCATCTTCATCTCAAACTGTTCAATATCACCTTTATCTTACATGCTTGTTTGGCTTAGAAAACATAAAAATAGACTTAATGGATTAGTTCACTTTCAAATTAAAATTTCCTGATAATTGACTCACCCCCATGTCATCCAAGATGTTTATGTCTTTCTTTCTTCAGTGGAAAAGAAATTTAGGTTTTTGATGAAAACATTCCCGGATTTTTCTCCATATAGTGGACTTCAGTGGCTTCCAAATGGTTGAAGGTCAAAATTACAGTTTAATTGCAGCTTCAAAGCAATCTACACAATTCCAGATGAGAAATAAGGGTCTTATCTAGAGAAACCATCGCTCATTTTCTAAAAAAAAAAAGAAAAATTTAAATTTTATGTTTTAACCATAAATGCTCATCTTGAACTAGCTCTCTTCTTTTTCTCTATTTGAATTACGGCAGTGTAGACACTGCTAAGTGTATTACTGCCCTCCACTGGTCAAAGTTTGAACTAATTGTTATATGCTTGCACTAGCATATTATATATGACAATTTAGTTCAAACTTTGACCTGAGGAGGGCAGTAATTTCTTATTTCTCATCTGGGATCGTGTAGAGGTCTTTGAAGCAGCACTGAAACTGTAATTTTGACCTTCAATCATTTGGAGGCCATCTATGACTATGTTGACTTTTGTATTTTAGCACATTTTGAGATACATGTGAAATGTCTTTTTATCTACTTTACCTCTCAGTTTGTTCTTATTTCTGTCTAGGAGGAACAATAGAAATACAAACCCGATTCCAAAAAAGTTGGGACACTGTACAAATTGTGAATAAAAAAGGAATGCAATAATTTACAAATCTCATAAACTTATATTTTATTCACAATAGAATATAGATAACATATCAAATGTTGAAAGTGAGACATTTTGAAATGTCATGCCAAATATTGGCTCATTTTGGATTACATGAGAGCTACACATTCCAAAAAAGTTGGGACAGGTAGTAATAAGAGGGTGGAAAAGTTAAATGTACATATAAGGAACAGCTGAAGGACCAATTTGCAACTTATTAGGTCAATTGGCAACATGATTGGGTATAAAAAGAGCCTCTCAGAATGGCAGTGTCTCTCAGAAGTCAAGATGGGCAGAGGATCACCAATTCCCCCAATGCTGCAGCGATAAATAGTGGAGCAATATCAGAAAGGAGTTTCTAAGAGAAAAATTGCAAAGAGTTTGAAGTTATCATCAAGTTATCAAAGATTCTGAGAATCTGGAACAATCTCTGTTCGTAAGGGTCAAGGCCGGAAAACCAAACATCACATACAGGAATGCTACTGTAATGGAAATCACAACATGGGCTCAGGAATACTTCCACAATCCACCGTGCCATTCGCCGTTGCTGGCTAAAACTCTATAGGTCAAAAAAGAAACCATATCTAAACATGATCCAGAAGCACAGGCGTTTTCTCTGTGCCAAGGCTCATTTAAAATGGACTGTGGCAAAGTGGAAAACTGTTCTGTGGTCAGACGAATCAAAATTTGAAGTTCTTTTAGGAAAACTGGGACACCATGTCATCCGGACTAAAGAGGACAAGGACAACCCAAGTTGTTATCAGCGCTCAGTTCAGAAGCCTGCATCTCTGATGGTATGGGGTTGCATGAGTGCGTGTGGTATGGGCAGTTTACACATCTGGAAAGGCACCATCAATGCTGAAAGGTATATCCAAGTTCTAGAACAACATATGCTCCCATCCAGACGTCGTCTCTTTCAGGGAAGACCTTGCATTTTCCAACATGACAATGCCAGACCACTTACTGCATCAATTACAACATCATGACTACGTAGAAGAAGGATTTGGGTACTGAAATGGCCAGCCTGCAGTCCAGATCTTTCACCCATAGAAAACATTTGGCGCTTCATAAAGAGGAAGATGCGACAAAGAAGACCTAAGACAGTTGAGCAACTAGAAGCCTGTATTAGACAAGAATGGGACAACATTCCTATTCCTAAACTTGAGCAACTTGTCTCCTCAGTCCCTAGACATTTGCAGACTGTTATAAAAAAGAAGAGGGGATGCCACACAGGCCTTGTCCTAACTTTTTTGAGATGTGTTGATGCCATGAAATTTAAAATCAGTTTAAACATTTGATATGACATCTATGTTGTATTCTGAATAAAACATTGAAATTTGAAACTTCCACATCATTGCATTCTGTTTTTATTCACAGTTTGTACAGTGTCCCAACTTTTTTGCAATCGGGTTTGTATTAGAGAGATTTAATTTGAGATGATTCTTTTCTATGGGGAGGGTTACTTTCACATCCCTATGTCTCTTTGCCAAGTTTTCATCTGCTGTTTTTAGTGATTACTCATGTTAGAATGTGTGCTTCTATTTTATATCACTCGTTTGCCTTCTTTCATCTATCTGCTCTGAAAATAGCAGCAAATGGATGAGACATGGGTATTTGATACAGTGAGAATTATGTCAGATATGTGCCAGACAAAAAATGCCTCAGATTCCACAGGCTGCATCAGCTGCCGTAAAATGCAATCCGAGCACGTCAGGATTTGTGCATAGAGAGTGTCTGTCGAATGGGATCATCTTCAGTAGAATAGACAGATGGAATACAGTTTTGAGCCATTTCACTATTGTAACTCAATATTTATTTTAGGGGTTTGATCAAATTTAGCCACACTTCCTATACTGTAATCACCTTGAATATCTTCTAGAATATACTGGGCTAATAAATTCCAAAAACACCTATTCTATTCTATTCTATTCTATTCTATTCTATTCTATTCTATTCTATTCTATTCTATTCTATTCTATTCCATTCTATTCTATTCTAAGCCTATCTATCATGCCCTCTATGTGTTTGCACTATCGATTAGCCAGTTCAAATGTTTACCTGCCTCATCCTGTCAACAGTGACATGTGATCCAATAATGTGCCAATTAATCCCATGTTTTCTCTCCTTCCACCCCCAAACTCACAGTTGCCATTCTCCTTCACGCTGCCCGTTTTAATTGCTGTAAACACACTCAAATGCATTGCAACCTGTAAGCCGTGACCTTGGGTTCCCGTAAGCAGATCGGTCGGCGTGAAGCGATCAGTGGCGTGACACTGTCCCGATGGTGGCACGATGAGAGCTGTATTACATTAGCATTGATTAATTGACTGGATATGGCCACGGAGGTGTGAGCGTGCATTGCCAATGCTGAGAAAGGGATGGGGGGGAATGTATGTCAGTGTGACACAGGCGGTAAGAGGATTATGGGATGGCAGCCGAAGCATGGAGTGGAGAGAAAGATTGAAAGTGTGCTGTGCATGAGTCAGTGAGAGTTGTACAACATCACTCCCCATGCAGCGGTCTATTTACATGGCACTGAGGGAGTGTGTATGTGTGCTAAGAAGTGTGTGAATGCAGAAGGAGAGAGATGATAAAACGGTTTTGGTTTCTCAATAACTGCAAGAGTGAATGTGAATTAAAGAGAAAGCTAATTTACTCACAATAATGTCATTCCAAACCTGCATGACTTTATTTCTTCTGTGAAACCCTGAAAAATGTTTTTTGTGTTTTTTGTCTACACAGTTTTTGTCTTGTTTTGGACCCCACTGACTTTCATTATATGGACAGTTGACACATTCTTTAAAATGTCTTCTCTGTGTTCTACAAAAGAAACAAACACCAGCTTGGCCAGACTGAGAGACGAAAAGCAGCCAAAACCAGCATAATCCAGCTAAGACTAGCAAACCAGACTGGTTTAAGTGTTTTTTTTGTTTTTGTTTTCAGCAGGGATAGCAACATTTTAACATGTTTATAGTAGATGCGGCTCTGCTGCATTGATCAGTATCATACAGATTTTTGTGGATTTGCTCTTTTTTGTTATTTCTCTATCTGCAGCTTCTATGAAGATTAAATCCAATAGCAGCCCCTGGGAGTTTGGACCCTGGCACAGGCTCATTGAGATGCTGGTTGAGGGGGCTTGGCAGAACAGCAAGGTCAGCAGATCTGTCATGCCGCAGTGGCTCGGAAGACTCAGCCCATTCCCATGTCTGGCCAGTAATCCACCCCAGCACCCGCCACAGTCCAACCAGACAGCAGCAGTGCCAGACTATTTCAACACATTCAGCAGTGAGAGCTGTCATTTATTCATTTCAAAATGCAGTGTATTTAGTTTTAATACATTAAAAGTAGGGTAGGCAATTTTGGAGAGGCTAGCAATGGCAATCTAGCTTTGAAAGCATTAAATCCCACCCTCCCTTCAAAACGCTCTCCAAAGCCACACCTCCTTCAAAACACATGAATGCGCACAGCCAGAGCAAATTCTGCAAATCGTAATGAGAGACTGCTTTAAATGACCTCATGTTTCAAAGCACATATCATTACAATAATAATGAACATAAGCAATCTACAGAGCTCAGACTTGTATCATCTGACTGATGCAGATTCAGAGTCTGAAGATGTGAACAGCTCTAGGTAGAACATCACAGTTTTCCATCTTGTAATTATGACATGGCGTGAACGCAGCTTAAGCTTGTTGTTTTGGTTGGGGAGCAACTGAAAAATTTTACTGCTGTTTGTTTGTGGCGCTCGGTGACTGTCTGTAACTCTGCATAGCCTTATGGAGCGTGCTGGTCAGTGGCGTAACTTTGTTTTAAAAAGTGGGTGGGACAGGAGTCGGGGGGTGGGGTGCTAATACAATATGTACAATAACAATTGCAGAAACAAATAACATTACAATGTCAAGAAATCAATTCAGTTTAATTTATTGACACAAGTCATGTTTAATGTGGTAGTTTCATGCGTACATCTACTATAATACAATGTTATGTTAATAATTGTGTTCCTTAATGGTCTAGTGGTAGAACTTTTGTTAAGCATGTCAGAGAGGTTCTGGGTTCTAATCTGCCCTCGTATATATATATATTTGTTTACATGTCCCACCCGCAAATTAGGCCTATGGTGCTGATGATGTGTGCAGAGGTATGGAAATACATATTTCGACAGGCAGGTAAGACATCCTGTCATTGCATTCGGACTGAATGCAATGATTGGATGAACATTTTTTTAATATTTAGACCACTTCTAGTATTGATTGCTATCAGGATGTGAAGAAAGTGTCAACCAGAAAGTACAAAAAGTGTTTATAAAAAAAAAATTGCCTGCCCTACTTTTAAGTTCCTCTTTTAAGGGAAGAAAGTAAAATAATATATAGCAAAGATTTTAACGATATCCTCCCGTAGCCTTCTCAGTAACATCCCTATCGACTGTGTTTTGTGCTAGGTAGTGTTTGTTGAGCTTCAATGATAATTTAATTAGATCATTAAAAACTGCAAATATCTTTACTTTTCACAAAATTCCCAGCTGCAATCCTTTAGAGTTGTTTTGAAGGAGCTGTTCTTTTGCCATAATTTATTGATACTCTTGCAAGGTTCTAACTATCCCGACCAGACTTTAGAAATTGCAGAAAAGAAAAGGCATTCTGCTATCTACACAAATGGTTAAATGTTTAATTAATGTTTAATCAATTTAATTCCCTGTATGCTTCCAGTAGATGAGAGTGTGTCATTTCATCTATAGAAAGCGGCCCGGCTCTCTGTGAAGACACTAATATCAATATTTAATATGACTAACTGAGAAATTTTGATTTGTTGGAAACTTATACAGATGATTTAACTATGATTCTTGCAGACAGGGCCAGCACATCTAGGAAATGTTTTCACCTTTCTGTCCATGATTTTGGGCAGCACTTTCTTTAGGGAGAATGAGACCAACATCATTCAAAAGTAAGATGCACTTACCTTTTGGATCTTGAGGAATATTTATTTAAAATTTATAACAAAATTCCATAAAAGTGCATGACATTCAGATCACATGCAAGACTTATGAATAATATAATGGAATTTTAATGAGAAATTTGACCAGTTGATTAATTTTATGAAATGGATTTAATGGAATTAAACATGCTTAATCTAATTTGTTAATGCATTTGGCATCCCTATTTAAAAGTGAAATCCAACTCCATTAAATACATATATGTATATAGATAAGCAGCTTAAATGAAAACTAATATATACTAAGCTTTACATGCTATTCTCTGTTGTCTTGTTTTTTTTCCCCATATATTACTTTGCTACTCAAATCCACCTGCTTAAGAGAACAAAATCTATTCCCTTGCATGGGTGGGCTTAAGGTTGTCTGCCTTGCATGGCATGGTGGTCTCTGTTGAAAACCTTGTTCTGTTGCTGTGGGTAAGAGGGTACTTGAACCATTTCTCCTGTCCGATTTGCCATGTCTGGAAGGCTTGCAGATAAGTAGATGGAAGAAAGAAATGAAAACAATAGTTGACTTCTCATGTGGAAAGTATCAGCGCACGCCTGTGAGCCTCCTAACTGCAACAACCTCTTGTCTTCTGGAATTGAGTTCCTATGTGGTGTCTTTACACTGAGGTAAGGCCTGACTGAGACGGATCTTAAAATGGGCGAATGCTGAGTCACGCTGACAGACTCTAGCGGCCATGATCTCCTCATTGATTATCTGTACAGCATGCTGTGGCAGGAGGCCAGGAAGACCAGCAAACAGAAGGGCACAGGAAGGAAGAGAGAGTGTGTTATCTCATCTCAGGAAGCGGCCCGGCTCTCCATGAAGACGCCAATATCAATCAGGTTTACCCACCACTCATATCTCGTAAAATGCAAATGCCGTTCCTCTGAGCCGTGAACCTTAATTAGAGCAGAATTACGCAAATCAAATATTGTTTTATATATTACGCCGTGAAATTGGGTTTAATTATGACATCAGTGCTGAAGCTCGCTATGCATTGTCCTCATATGCATATAAATGATTAGGTATATTGGTTTGACAGCTGTCCGCTCTCTTTGCAAGCGGGCTGAAGTCTCTGTTGTTTGAAGAGGTCTCTGATCTTACTCAGCTCCTCAGAATATGGGATAATCCCGTGTTGTCTGCGAGCTCCCAGTCTGCGTCTTTAGTAGATATGTTGCATCTTTTAAACACAGGCGAGCTGCAGCTTCACGCTTCGGTTCAAAACACATGGTGGGGGGTCGATTAAACACACACACATACACGCTGCGTGCTGAATTGTTTTTTTCTCTGGACGATCCTAGTTTGTGCTCTCCTCTACCCCAGGCGAGTATAGCCCATGTGATTGGATATCCTTAATCATGCTGCCTCTAAATTGGTTTTGGAGAAACGGAGATAACTTCTAAGTATGCAGTAGCCCCACTGGGTTGCAAAGATATGCAGCATTGGCATACCCATCTATTTTTTTTAACGATTGTTATTTTTATGGGATTTTCTGCCTCAAATTGTGCAGGAGGATCAACAGGAAGTGAAGTGAATAGGAAATGATTCAAACATCGGAGTATGTGTGCTTCCCGCCTGGATGTGAGTGTATTCTTGATTCAAACTGTACTTACGTCTGGTATTGCTATTCCTGCTAATGTGAAAATTTCAGTCATCAGCATCATATTTATACTACTTACTTAATGTATGTACAGTACTTTACTGGTGTCGAGAATGCACATAAAGCACTTTAGAATATTTAAGAAAATATGCTAATATTGGGACATAATCCCGTTTTTATGATTTACATTTATAAACTATTACAGCAGCCTTGCATTTGCATTTAACACTTTTTTTTTTTTCGACTAAACAAAAGCAGAACAATCAAAACATTCCTCTTCCATAGCGCAAGGGGTTGTGGGCAAAATTAGCTCTCACAATGATTTGGGGCACACTGATGCATAATATATAGGACAAATAATATGCAAATTATAATGCAGCACTTGTGTCAGCCTCCCACAGTGATGCTCATTGATTTAAACTGTTGCAATTGACCTTTTGCTATCCCTTCTTGGTAGCTGTTACTTGCTCAGACAAGCCTCACAAAGCATCCTATAAATGAACGGATATTATTCTTATGTGGAGTGGAATGAAGTGTGGCATTTTGAACCATTTTTAATCTTTTTTTTTTTTAAGAAATTGTTAAATTACACTATAATGTGAATAAAAACTTTGAAGACTGAAAATCAGAACTGTGGAAATGCTTATCACAGAGAAGCCTCAATTGAAATTGACTACAAGTAATAACATACACATTGAAAAGAATTGTTTCTAATGTTTCTGCAATGCATTTACTGTGATTTAATATTATACACGGGGTATATTATACACCTGAAAGATTACACAAGATAAGAGATTCATATTCAGAATGTAAAACAGAGGGTACATTATTGCATATGTTTTGGACTTGTTCGAAACTTGAATCCTATTGGAGAAATATAATACAAACTATTGACATTAATGTTAAATCTTGGATCAAATGTAAGCTTATGTTATTGGGAAATGAATCATCCTCCAACTTGGGGTGGTTAGATATACTGTATACTGAACTGAATCTGTATGTGAAAATAATAAGTATATTGATTTAAAAAAAAAAAATCATTTACTGTAAACTCTTTAGTTCTATTACTATTGTGTTCTTTACCTCTTTTATTGGAATCAGTATTTAAATGAATTTACATTAAAATATAGTTCACCCAAAAATGAAAATTCTATTATCCTTTACTCACCCTCATGTCATTTCAAACATGTGACTTTTTTGTTTTTTGGAACACAAAAGAAGATATAGTTTGAATGTTTCAACTGGTTTGTCCATACAATGAAACAGCACTGGAGTCCACTGACTTTCATAGTAAGAACAAAAAACACATCAACTTGAGGAAAACATGAGGAAAACATGCTTACTGTTGGTTGAGCTATTGAAATTAATGTATTAACATTAACATTATTTTGCCTTGGAAGCAAATGTAGTTGATTGTAATTAGGAGTGAAACATTTTTAATCCAAAGGGTGTACGGTACTGCTACACTGTAAAAAATTACCGTGATTTTAACAGTAAAAGACTGTAAAAATGCTTTGGTGAAAAACTGCTAATTGGTTTACAGAAAGTTTCCGTACTATATACGGTGAATAACTGTAATAGATCTAACGGTACATTTAATGTAATTTTACGGTAAAATACCGTTAAATTCACAGTTTTTGAAAGTGAAAAATAACAATTCATTGTAAAATTTACAGTGAAAAAACGTAAATTGACATTCCCACAATTCCTTGCGGGACACTTCACATTTGATCTATTTTTGTTGAAATATCTCTGTTTCTTCTTAGTTTTTCTCATTTTTTTCTAATCAGTTATGTACATTAGGGTTTTATGTTTCATCTAATGTTGTTAAATTAATGTTTATTGCATTTTTAAAATTTCATGCATGTTACCATGATGGTGTTTAGTGTGTGTGTGAATGACACTGTGTGCACCTTCTTTATATTAGTATTGTTCTCCTCAGCTTGTGGAAAAGCTGCTTGTGATGAACTTTGATTCATCATATGAGTCTTATCACCACTGTGTTTGGTGACTGTCAGTGTATTATAAAGATACAAAACAGATATTAGTACTTCATTAGGTTGGTAAATTAACATTATATCAGTTAATGAAATATGTTATTTTACCGTAAATTTTACTGGGATTTTTTTTTACAGTGTACTGAAATCCAATGTTAAATAATACATATTTAAAATGTAAAATTCACATGTAACTCTGTAAGTATGTTTACGGTTTGATGTCATTTTTACAGTATTGTTCTGGTAACCACAGCTGCCGGTATTTTTCCATAGAAACAACGGGATTTTTTTTACAGTGTAAAGATTATATATACACACACATTATATGCATTATATATTAGAGTAACATAATATATTACAGTAACATATTTTCCAGCAAGTTCTGTAAAATTCAGTTAAAAAAACAATAAAAACACACTTCCATAGACTTACATTATAAGCTGTCTCATATTTTCACAGCTAACGATTCGCTCTGTGATGGAGAGCTGTTTTTATTAGAGCTTTGATGGTGAACTGGATATATTGTGGGGGGTGGGTGAAAGCTTCAGGGGGTAGCCATTTTAGGTCGGTAACATGATTTTGCGTGACCCCGGGGGGCATGAGGAAATGGTTTCCGTTTGGGAGAAAGCACGTGGCAAACTACTCATGGACAGCCCCGGGCTCTAAGTCTTTATGTAGCATTCATCATATCCGTGAGCCCGGTGACACCATGCATCATAACAAATAAAGCAACTACAATGCACCACAACAGATATATGAGGGAAGAGAGAAACTGAGTGTAGAAAAGAGTGATAAAGATAAAAAACAGAGAGAACTCCGAGAGAAATAGAGATTTAGTGATGAGTGATGGCAGTGATGAAGAGTGAGAGCGAGGATAGGTATTGTGTTTTCAGTAATTTATTTCTTTAAACAGCTGAATTTTGCAAACATCAGACAAAGCGAGAGAGATTGTGAGAGAAACGGAGTGAGAACAATAGACTGCAGGCCTGTAGTCATATGTTTTCTCACACTGTTTCTTCCTCTCAACGCTGTGTGTAAACCGCAGCGTGTGTGATTCAACTTACTAAACTCTGCCCTTCAGCTCCTCTGAATATTGATGATTTTCGAGTTTTTCTACCATCAGTGAGGCTGATTCATTGCTTACAGCATTCTAACCAAACAGAAATCATCTTTGATCTGCACATTTTGAAAAACATCTCCCAACATGGATTTTGCTCGCTGTTATTGGTAAACTAAAACCGATCTTGTCTGCAAATGCTGTTTTTGTTATAATGGAACAGTTCATCCAAACATAGAAAATTCTTTTTTACTCACCGTCGTGTGTTTTGTTTATTCCGTTGAGTGCAGTCAAATATCCATGAAGAAATGAAAAAAAGTGTGCAACATTGATTATAATGTAGTGTAGACAGTTTAGTTGATTATAATGAGACCGTCATTGATTGTAATCAAGGAGGTTTGTAATACCTGGATATACAGTACTTAGCATAAATGAGTACACCCCCTCTTAAAGTTAACAAATTCAGCAATTACTCTTTACGTAGAAGACATATTAGTGTTCCTTAAAGAAATAATTTTCCAGCAAGTCTCCTTCCTCAGTTGCCAAAGAAGTATGTCAGTATTAATCAGGAAAAATATGCTTTTTGCAGCCACATGGTGCAGTTATGACATCTACTAGCAGGGGCTAATGGGGCTAACCAAACAAACCTTGACCCCATTCACTGAAATGGTATCTTTTTTTTTTTTGTGTGTGTGTGTGTGTGTCATAATCTGTTATATTGTATTTTTATGTTCATATTAAATGGTTCTCTCACGTGTTCTGAATAGACCAAACGTGTGTTTCTTTTCTCAATACATAATAAAAACAAACAACTTGTCATTGATATTCTTTTGTCATTCAGGCTGTTCTGGGTTCATTGTGACAGACGTCTGTTTAGCACTGTGTGTTTGGACCTGATGGGCCACACTGCACTCGAGTCAGTGAGAGAGAGCGGTATTAAGCAGAGCGCTATGGGAATCGGTGCTGTGGTGACTGTGCTGGGGTCAGCGTGAAACAGATTTTAAGTGATGTGATGAGGGAATTGCTGATCCGCACGGGCCACATTAGTGTCTGCCCCTGGGATTTGAGCACTGTGCTCAAGGTCAAGACACGGGACAGAGCTGAGAGCTTTCAAACGGAGGAGAGAAAACCTTCTGTCTTTCTCTCACATCCCTCTTTTCTACTGATACTCTCTCAGAGTTTCTCTCACTCTCATTCCCAACACTCTATGCAACTTCTGTCCTAACTATGTTTCTGAATCATAATTCTGTTTTCTTTTCTTCTCTTCTCATGTCCTCTCTTTTTCTTGACCATTGCAAAGTTTGAAACTTTAGCTTGCTAAGTTACCTTCTAAGTTTTTTCTTTTCTAAGGGAAAAGCAATTGGAGTGAAGATGTGAAGAAATCATACTTGAGATATAAGAGTGTGTGTATATGTGTGTGTGTGCGTGTTTTTGTGACATATCAGGACACAAATTTGTATAATGACATGGGTATTACAAAGAGAGGGTGACTTATGAGGACATTGCCCCATGCCCCCATTTTGGAAAAGGCTTATAAATCATACAGAATGAGTTATTTTGAGAAAGTAAAAACGTGCAGTTTTCTGTGATGGGTCGGTTTAAGTGTAGGGGTAGTGTAGGGGGATGAAAAATACGGTTTGTACAGTTTAAAAACCATTACGCCTATGGAATGTCCTCACAATTCACAAAAACAACCCTGTGTGTGTGTGTGTGTGTGTATGTGTGCTTGCCAAATTTGAGTCTTGTACAGTGCCTCTCTCTGTGATACTTAAAGGAAAGGGCTGAACACACACCCTGATTTTCCTTCCTTAATCATGGCTCCTTCTCACCCTGTACTTCAGAAAAAGCAGTGAGCCATCCACTCAAAATCTGAAAGAGATGAGAAAAGAGAGAGCAGCATCTAATGGAGGCTGGAAAGGCAAGAAAGTAATATTTGAAAAAGCTGAGCCAATGTTGGGGAGTAATTAACTAAGAGTATTGACTTATACTAACTACATTTATCAGTAGCATGACGGTAGTTTCGTTTTTCTAGTGACTAACTTTTCCAATAAGTGTTGCATGAGCAAATGCTACAAATGGTGTTTTTAAAGTCACGTTGTGTTGTACAGTCGAGCGAGCAGAGGGAATAATCAATTGTCTCTCTTATAAGTAGTGTTGAAATGTGTGATTCATTGTAGCGTTGAATTGCAGTGACTCAGTGAATCAGTGTGTTCCTATAGCTTAATCAATAAAGAACAGTGCTTTGGATAAAATAATCTCTCATATGCATAAATGTAAATTAACTGGTTCATCATAAACGTTCCTTTCTCTTATATGTAGCTTCTTTTATATAGAGGTTATATAGAGGGAGATTTAGTTAACTGCTTATATGCTTTCAAGTTTCAGTCACATAAATTAGAGTTTATTAGGGCCAAAGCCCTGACAGGGCAGAAGTCCTATTTGTTACATGTTCACTGTTATGTTCCATTAGTTTGACCCAGTTTTCCCCCATTCTGTTTTATTAGTCGTTGCTTTCACCTGTGTCTAGTTAATTACCTTGTTAAGTTCCCTTTGTTTGTCACGTGTATATATATCCTGTGTTTTCCTCCACTCCTTGTCTGTTCTTGTTCATGTTGATGTGCTTCGTGTGATCCTGCCTGTTTTGTCATTAAATACTCTACTACGTATTCTCCGTCGTCTTTGTTCCTTGCTACACAGCCATACAGTAATGCTATTGTTTTCCTTAGGTATTTTTTTTTCTCTACCTTTCGGGAAGTTTTGGGTCCCTTAACATGCTCAAAAACTCTTGAAACTTTGCACAGACATTGGAATCGTTGGCCATCAGGGCTGGGCACAAGTTGTCATTTGTTTTTGTTGTTATGTTTCTGATATCTCGCATGGTTTGGCCGTGGCGTTGAAACAAATTTTTGGTGAGAAAAGGGAAACAGAAAGTGTGTTATATCTTCTGCATACATTACATGATTTTGATAAAACTTCTGCTGTGTTTTCTTTGATTACATGGATGTGACTATTGGAAGTCAAAGTCATAGCGCCATCAATTGGCAGCAAGAAGTGTCACTTTCGCTTTGAAATCGCCCTCTTATTTGTACCCAATTCACTTCAAACCTCGTCAGCATAATGTCAAAACATGGCAGATGCACACCTGTGAAAGGATTCTTGATATCTTGAATACTGTTGTCATGGCAACACATTAAACTTTAATATTCTTTATGGGTGTTTCTGAGGCAATTAGCATGCTTTAAATTGCATGAAACTAGACACACACATCCAAGTTGCCAGCCAGTAGACATGGCCAAAGCCTTAGAAACGGGTGTGGAGGAGCTGCTTTATAGCACCACCTTTTGTCTAAAGTTGGGGGTTAGTTTTACCTACAGTCACCAAACTCTGTACATATGTTGTTCAAATTAGACAACTTTCTAATTTACATTCATTACCTCAGACCAACAGGATGTCAGCTATTTTTGTTTCAATGTGGATTTTTTGGACCAAGTTCTCAATTTTTAACTACTGCTCCAAAGACCATCATACAATTCACACCAAACTTTTCCAATAGTCAAGACACTGAGAATGCTAAATTGCAGATGGATATTGGATATCTCAAATGGTTTGGCCGTGGTGAGGCAACATATTTATGGCGAAAAAGGGAAACAGTAAATGTGTTATAACTTCTGCAAACATTGACTTATTTTGATGAAACTTTAGCTGTATGTTCATTGTAGGAGGCTGATCACATGGATGTGACTATTGTGAGTCAAAGTCACAGTGCCACTAACAGGAAGTGTGTCACTTTTAAAATGCTCTTATTTTTACCCAATTTGCTTCAAACTTCGTCAGAATAATGACAAGACATAGCAGATGTAGACATGTAAAAGGATTCTTGATATCGTAAATACTCTTGCCATGGCAACACATAAAACTTTTATAATATTCTTGGGTGTTTTTGAGGCTCTTAGCATGCTTCTCAAATTGCATGAAACTCGACACGCACATCAAAGTTGACGGCCAGCAGACATGGGCAAAGCCTTGGAAATTAATGGGGTGGAGGGGCTTTATAGGGCAACTTTTTGACAAAAGTTGGGGTTAGTCTTACCTACAATCACCAAAGTTGGTACATGTATTGATCTTATCAAGCCGGACAACTTTCTAATTTACAGTCATTAGCTCCGACCAACAGGAAGTCAGATATTTTGGTTTGAATGTGGATTTTCTGAATAATCAGGCTCTGAGTTTTTAAATACTCCTTGTAGGAGATTCATGCTATCGCCAACAAAATCAGTCAACATTAAACAAAGACACTGAAGATGCTAAATTGCGAACAATTATAGGATATCTCGAACAGTGTTGCCATGGTGAGGGATTAAATTAAGGACAAAAAAAGGAAATATACTGTATGTGTCTCATATCTTGTAAAATCATTATTTGATTTAAATTAAATTAAGATTGTATATTGACCGCCATGCACAGGCTTCCTTAAGCCACCGGGGCTTGGGCCAGTCATCGTTGCTTGCAGCTATACAGTATTTCTAGTTGTATTTAGTGTATACAGTGTTTACCAATTCAATTTTGATGAGTTATTCATCCAAAATGTTTTTATACCATAAAAAGAATGTTATAGGATAATATATTTAAGAAGATATTGTCCCCTTATAAGTAGTTTCAATGAAGTTGGCTACTTTTTTGCTAGTATCTTGATATCGCAATATGAAATCAAATTCATCAAAACACCAAATTACTATATCCACGTTCATTTTATTGCTCTATAATCTTACTGTAGTTCAACAATGATCTGATTCATGCGTATTTCTAAGAATAAATCTGAAGTGAAGTTGATAAGGATAGTCCACCCATGCCATGATTTACCCGCCCTCATGTTGTCTCAAACCTGTATGACTTTTTGTCTTCTGTAGAACACACAAAAAAAGACATTTTGAAAAATATGAAAAGTGTTTTTGTCTATATGAACATCATTTGGGTCCAGTGCTGTTTTGTCCTCACTAATTTCCATTGTATGGGCAAAAACATTTTTCAAAATCTTATTTTATGTTGCACAGAAGTAAGAAAGTCACACAGGGTTAGAACAACATGAAGGCAATTAAATTATGACAGAATTTTTGTAGTTCTGATTTGTTTCATATAATACTAGGCCATAAGAGTAACCTCAAAAATATTTTGCTGGGCTTGCATGGCAGGACAGAGCTGTGAAAGTGAAGAAGCAGCTCTTGTTTAATGTTGCTGGACAGATGTTTCAGTGTGTTCTGTGCTCTCAAATTCTCTCCAGTTCAAAAAGGAGCATGCTACCCCTTTTCAGATGTCAGTTATTTTCCCCTTCATCTCTTTTTCTTTCTCCTCTTCTGTCTTTTACAACCAACTAGCATGATTTTACTACGACAACCATCTTAGCCTCAACGTACCTCTGTCATTTACCTCTCTCTATCTCTCGCTTTCTATACCTACTGTATGTAGCTTGGGATGCCTAGATCGCTGTATCTCTTTTTACACCAACCTGTCAGCTCTCACCGTTGCCGTGGCGACGCACCATTGTCATGGCAACCCAGACGGGCTGGGGGGGTGTGGGGGTTTGGATAGGGGGAGGCAGAGCAGGACCGAACGCAAAGAAATATGAAAGAGAGAGACAGACAGAGAGTGGAGAAAGTCACCAGTCTTTTCTCATTAAACGATAAAGAAGGCACACGGCTTCTAATCAGCGTTCCACTGCCGGTTTATCAGCACAAAATATCAGGCCGCCATCTCCTCTGAGTAAATAGCAAAGGGCCAGTCCATTTGCTTGTATAATGGCCACCATTATTAATAGTGATGCCGGTATTAACTCGCACGGTTGTGCCTTGTTTTCTTTCCCAGAAGTGAGAACTGAAACGCAAGGGAGACGGAGAGGCAAAAGCACTCATCAGGTCTGGTTAGGAATCTTTTATTTTCCATTCCCCCATATCCTGTTGAAGACAGAGGTGGCTGGGGTTTTAACAAGTGAGACGGGATGCAGGTCAGTGGTTCTGTATAAATACGTTTAACCCCATTACCGGCCGGTGTGAACGTGAATACTGGGATACTGATTCAGCAGCCAGCCTTATGTCCCAAGGGAAACCCTTCACACACACACACACACACACACACACACACACACACACACACACACACACACACACACACACACACACACACACACACACACACAGGAACGCACATCACCTTACCTCCGTGCCAGAATAAAGTGTGAGCCAGGCATGGAAAATCAATGTCAGATCAATTTTCCTTATTTCCCACAGATGGAGCAGCACGCATGGCTCACCAGGCTCACTCTCACGCTCTTTTTCTCGCTCTATCTCTCTTTAAAGTGGGCACTGTATGTTGAAATAGTGCCCTAATAGAAATGCATTAAAAAAAACTTCCGAGCCATGTACTGAATGTGTGGGGGAGAAATAAAAACAGATAAGCTATTACAAAGATTGATGGCTACACTGAAGCAACGAGTCTATTCGCGGTCAGGCTCTTGTGAAGTTATGCACAATGCTTCCTCACTGAGCTGCTTCCCAACAAGGTCCTCAATCACAAAAAACCTTTTTCTTGCTTATTTTAGTAGGACCTCTGTGTGACATTGGTTCAGGTCATGTTGAAGACTCTTTGGTTCTTCTCTGATGTCAATTTGAAAAGCGCAACGTTAATTGAACCCATGTGTCTAACGAGGTCAGGACCATCTTCTTTTGATATGTTAACAAGGTCGGCCTGAAGGACAGCAGAGCACATGGGTTCAACTCATTTTGCTACTACGACTGAGCAATCAAGAGTCCTGAAATCTGCCCTCTTTGATTTCAATCTAAATCCCATGTATTAAAATATCTGTTATAGCCTGATGTACATGGTTGTACATTTCAATGAACCTTTAAAACTTAAAGCAATGATTTAAGACTTAGAGAGTCTTATGGGAGTGGATGGTGGCCCAAATTCTAAAGACAGAAAAAATGCACCCATCCATTATAAAAGAAGTCCACACGGCTCCGGAGGATTAATAAAGGTCTTCTGAAGCAAAACGATGTGTCCGTGTAAGAAAAATATCCATATTTAAAACTTTATAACATGTAATCTCTGGCTTCCGCTAACCGTCATATGCGCGTTCACAAGAGAGTGGTGTCCCACCTTACGACGTAAGACGCAGACGCAGCTTGCGCTCCGGTGAGAATATGCCAGTCTCGCGAGAACCAAGTTGTGTACAGCAAAGGAAATCGACGTGAATTGTTTAAGCTATACTCTACATTTTATTAGAGTGAAAATGGTGATTTCTTGTGAATATCCAGGTTGCTTTGAGATTACGTGCACCGACATCAAAGGGAGATGCACCATTTCGCAAATTCCCTGTAAAGGATCCTGAACAATTGAAGCTATGGCTGCTTGCTATTCGCTGGGATGTAAATACACCCATGGGAAAATGTTATAAATGTGACTGTGTACCACCAGGTCCTTCAGGCCTTGGTCGATGCAGTTTATACGAGGTAGGGAGAGTACTACTTCAAATACACTTTTGCTCAACAAAGGCAGAAAGCCTTCATATTGTGTTACACAGCAACCCTCAGTCCTCTCACCGGCAGCATCAAAAACTTCAAAAGTAGCATTCCAATCACCCATTTGTGGCAGCAAACACTCTCAACCTCTGTTGGTATAGCTTTGCATATCCCGCATGAGCACCACCACGGCGGCGTGTTACGGCTGCGACGCGGCTTCCGGAGCTGATCCACGGCCATCTTAGTCAATGCTTGTTCACACCAGCCGCGCCGTGGCATGTTTCAGAAGTGGCTCGCCATGCCGCTCACTAAAGATAGGCGGCAAGGCTATTTTTGACAGATGCCGCAGACGCGTGCAGTGTAAATAAAGGGTCATGAGCTCTCCGTCTCCTCAGTTCTGTTGTTTGTGCCGCTGCTTCTGCAGCCTACGTCATAAGCGTGGAACCCAACTTTCTTGTGAACGCGCGTATGGCGGTTAGTGGAAGCTAGAGATTACAGTTTATAAAGTTGTAAATATGGATGTTTTTCTTAGGCAAACGCATTGCTTCGTTTCAAAAGGCCTTTATTAATCACCTGGAGCTAGTAATTTTTTGGACTTCAAATTTTGGGCCACCATCCATTCCCATTATAAAGCATGGACATTATTTAATATAACTCAGAATGTATTTGTCTGATAGAAGAATGTCATATACACCTAGGATGGCTTGAGGGTGAGTAAATCATGGGGTACATTTTTGGGTGAACTATCCCTTTAATAACTGGCTCTGGTACTTTGGTACTGATATGAATCCGGTACCTTAGGTTACTGATGAGATTTGTTAATAGATTTAATAATGTCAGTATATATGCATTTTTATGTGTTCGGTTCAGCAATTCATACACTACTGTATGAAACGAAATGTATGTGCATACATATATAGACATCATATAGAGGTAGCTTTTGATGGTCTTCTTATTGATGTACAAAAACGACATTTCATACTTGGTAAAAAGACCAGTTATCATCATAATTTTTAATTACATGAAAGAAGTGCAAATTATTGTACATGTCCCACCTTTATTTGACTAGTAGCTAAATTACCAAATTAGTTAAACAGTATTTTTATGTATAGTATTTAAACATATTTAATTAATCTCACATATTTTATTTTTCTTGTCACAGTCCAGATTGTTAAAATGTGCTGTACTTTGTAGTCCAGGTCAGGTACAATGCTGTTCAGTAGTTTGAAGGGATGTTTTTTGAAATAAGTCTCTTATGCTCACCAAAGCTGCATTTAGTTGATCAAAAATACAGTAAAAACAGTAATACTGTGAAATCTTATACAATTTAAAACAACTGTTTTCTATTTTAATATATATTAAAATGTAATTTACTATAATTCAGGTGCAGTCACATGATCCTTCAGAAACCATTCTAATATGCTGATTTGATGATCAAGAAACTTTTTGTATTATTATCAATGTTGAAAACAATTGTGCTACTTAATATTTTTTGTGGAAACCGTGATACAAAGTGTTCTTTGATAAATAAAAAGTTCAAAAGAACAGCATTTATTTGAAAGAGAAATCAGTAACACTTTAGTTTTAGGGTCCATTTCTCACTATTAACTAGTTGATTATTAGCATACATATTACTAGGATATTGGCTGTTTATTAGTACATGCCTTATTCTGCATGACCATATTATATATCCCTTAATCCTACCAATACGTAAACTTAACAACTACCTTACTAACTATTAACAAGCAGCAATTGGGAGTTTATTGAGGCAAAAGTCATAGTTAATAGTTAGTTAATAGTGAGAATTGTACCCTAATCTAAAGTGTGACCAAGTTTTCATTTCTTTAGGGCCTTATACTGAGCCCAATGTTTTAAACGATAGTGTGTACCACATTTTTCAAAATGATATTGTATTTTATATCGTAATATACATTTTTAGTATCGGAATACCATGCAACCTTATTGCAACCATACTATTCTAAGAACCTCTTAGACATCAAGCTGTTGTAATATTTCCACACAATTCAGAGCTCGCATCGTGTGCGGTCACGTCTGCTATCTTACATAGTCGGGGTGGAAAAATGACTGCTTGTAGTATGCTGAATCGGATTTGTTTGAATCCTCCTTGGTCCTCGGCTGCTGATTTTGTTTCCTTTTATGGGCGGAGAACGTTGGAGGCCTCGGCATGTCGGGGAATGAGAGAAGGGCACGGTTTGTTTGGACTACAAGAGAGGATGAAAGGCTTCGGAGGTCAAGTGGTGTGTTCACACCAGAACTCCACTGCAGCGACTTATGATAATCTGTAGAGCGTGAAAAAAGGAGCAAGAGAGGGAGGAATGGGGTGCTGGGGTAGAATAGATGGGGAGAAAAAAAATAGAGAGAGAGATCCCTGGCAGGGTTCATTTTGTGGGGGCTGCTGTTGCGAGCTCACTACTGCCGATGTGCTTTGCCTTTTAATGTGGCTGTCTTGAAAGAAGACAAACTCCCTGTTTGCTGGCCTGCTTTGTAGGGAGGTAATTATGTTTGTATGCACAAAGGAAATGCTATAATACTAAAATACACCAAACCCATTCAAAAGCACCAATTTATCCCTTCTACAACCCCCCACCCACACACATTCACAAACACTTTAACATGTCTTTCATTCTCTTCATAACTCTGACATGCCAGCAGTCTACCATGCTGCTCACCACCAAATGATTCGGCCAGTTTCTGCCCACTTAAGGTTTTTCTCTTTTTCGCCATTCTCTCATTTTTCTCCTCTGATGAAACACGACGAGTACTTTCCGGTCATTCCAACCAGCCGGTTAATTACAATAAATTAAGCACTCTGATTTAATTAACCTTTTTAGAATTGGTTTGCTGGCATTGCAGTGGGTGGGTTCTTACATCCTGTTGACATTGTACACAACAGCGAAGGACATCGTTCTGTTTTGCGTGAGGGCGACTCCAGGGCCACATGATAATGGACTAGCTGTGAGAACAGGAGGAGATGTTCCTGGCTAATACTGTGGGGGGGAAAAAATGTAAACATGTTTTGCACCAAGGAAACATGCTTAAGTGGAAAAGAGGGGTCTGGGGTTCAGTTTGTGCAGTATAGTTTGCTGTGAACTGCAGTGAACTGCTATTGATTATATAAAATCTATTTTACAGCAATAAGCACCTTGCAGTGATATGAAGATAGCATTTTTAAAAATGTGCCATGGTTTGGAGAAAGATAACATGATATTTAAAATATAAGCGTCTTAAAGGCACAATGTGTCATTTTTCGCCACTAGAGGTCGCCTATTCAAAAGACAGGTGTAGCTTGACGATGCAGAGATTGAGCGCGGAATCAAGGGAGGTGTTGTCTTCAGCTCACAGCCGGTGGAAAAGAATATGATGGGACCCGGGCAGAAATCATGTTCATGGATGAGATTATTAATGTTACTGTAGTATGAAGTAGAATAGGGCTGAGTGTTGTGGGAGCGTAACGAGACCGCTGGAGCGATTGCTCAAGAGAGACCAGCGTGACACACGCCTCACGAGCAGCAGAACTTTTATTATGCCGCAGACGACTGCTTCCGCTTCTTCCAGTCAAGCGTATGTGGGGTAACGCAGCACTGTTTTATCATACTAGATACATTTGAGTGTGTTGAAAATTATGTTAAATTGTTACTCTGTACATTCGCTTGGCGGCAGGCTGGCTGCTTTGAGACACTTGTTGCACACTGTAAGCTAGATCGATATTAGAATATCATATAATCAAGGAAACGAGATTCAAACAATAAGACTAAACGTGTTGAGCTATATACCAATGATTAGTTTTCTGCCTATAAATGTATCCAAACAGTTTTTCCCTTGTCTAATAAAACATAATATATTCAAGCGTCTTTGGTGTTTAAATTAAACCGGAAATCGAGGGTAACACAGGTATGATGTCATTGATAGGCAACGCACGGACATGGTCCATGTCCTGGTTAAAATGGCTTATTTCTCTGGATTTAAACATTCTTGGAAACATCTGGGATAATGTAAGTACGCAAGTCAATTTCAATTACTGAAAATTATTTTTAATAACAGCACTAGATAAGTTCACCTCAAATTTTAAATCCTGTCATTGATTCATCATGTAATTTCAAACCAAGCTGAACTTAAGAATTATACAGTATTTATGCAAATGTACATTTTTGGTTGTACACTGAAAAAAATGGCTGTGATTTTAGTCTGTAAAAATGCTGCGGTGGAAAACTGTTAATTGGTTTACAGAAAGTTTCCGTACTATATACAGTGAATAACTGTAATAGATCTAACGGTACATTTAGTGTAATTTTACGGTAAAATACCATTAAATATACAGTTTTTGGAAGTCAAAAATAACAATTCATTGTAAAATTTACAGTGAAAAACCGTAAATTGACATTCCCACAATTCCCTGCGTGACACTTCACATTTGATATATTTTAGTTGAAATAACTCTGTTTCTTCTTAGTTTTTCTCATTTTTTTTCTAATCAGTTATGTACATTAGGGTTTTATGTTACATCTAATGTTGTTAAATTAATGTTTATTGCATTTTTAAAATTTCATGCATGTTACCATGATGGTTTTTAGTGTGTGTGTGAATGACACTGTGTGCACCTTCTATATGTTAATGTTGTCCTTCTCAACTTGTGGAAAATCTGCTTGTGATGAACTTTGATTCATCATGTGACTCTTATCACCACTGTGTTTGGTGACTGTCAGTGTGTTATAAAGATACAAAACAGATATTAGTACTTCATTAGGTTGGTAAATTAACATATCAGTTAATGAAATATGTTATTTTACCGTAAATTTATAAGATTTTTTTTACGTTACTACTGTATTTTTTACGGTAAAGTTCTGGCAACCACAGCTGCCAGTTTTTTTCCGTAAATTTTTTTACAGTGTAGTGTCCCTTTAAGATGTTCAGCCTGTTTTCTAGATTTTGGTCAGTAAGCCCATGCAGAATTTTCTGTTCACCGATATTCAACCACTTGCAATCTTCTAACAGGACATAAATGATGTGGTATGTCTCTGTGGCTTTCACATGCACATTGATCATATATTAAATTACTGATGTGAACCTGTCTGCTCCTGTTACACAAACATACCATTTTGCTACTTGATTGTGACACAATTTGCATGAACTGCCACACTAAACAGATGAAGTCTGTTGTGAGGGCTTAATGAATAAGGCTGTTCTGTCTCATCCCTGCCTCCCCCTCTGATATCAATCTACAGCAATAACATCTTCTCATTTACTGAGAAGGATGGCTGCGGGACCCCTCATCTGTCGGGCAGTGGGGGCCATGCGTCTTCCTCCCCCCACGTGCCTGTGCGTGGATGATCTATTCTAATCACATCAATTGCACATTACTTCACATCCCATGATGCATCACTCCTCTTTAGCCAATCCATTACATATTTATCACATGGATGCATTGTCAAAACCACCCCCGTACCAGCCACACGCTCTCAAACCCAACGATAGGGGGCTGATCTGTGGGATTGACGCCGTGTTTGGGATTTAAAACTGAAAAAGCACAACCTGAATGTCTACGCTGTGAGCTGAGGGGCCTAAAGAGGGCTATTGATCGGCGGCCGAGTGACGGATGGCAAAATAAAAGCTTGACAACCTCAACCCAACACCCCCAGCACCACCTGATCTTCAATCAGCCGAACCGCGCACCGCAGGACGCCACCAGCTACAGGCACACTAGCTGCAGGTTTTATTACCCCCCTAAGAACAGTCGCAGGTCTAATTGGCAAACTGCGTTCCAATATGCATATATCACGGCAATGAATACTTAAGCAGGGTTGTATTTAAGAGACGCCGTGCGCCCAGAGCTCCCCTCTCTGAGCCGAGACATCAGCATTGCAGATTTATGTCGGGCCACTGTGAGGAAAAACATAAACACGTGAGGCATTTGATGAAATTTGTCCATTAATGTAGCTCATGGAGTGGGGTGGGGGGCCCCTGAGGTTCATCATCAGAAAGCATCTACAGTGATCTCCCGGCTGCTTGTTGTTGCCGTGGAGTGTATGTTGGCATGGCGACAGCAGCGTGGTACATGCGCCCCTCCTGCGGCTAACAATAGCCTCGCCACAGTCTAATCATGACTCAGCCGCTAGGCACAAAATTAAAGAAAAAAACACAAATTAGGTACATGAGGATAAGAGGAAAAAGGGGAAGGGGGTGATTGCATGTAATTCAGACGATGGCAAGAATAACAGTGCGCAAAAAGCCATTATGTTTGTTATTGTTGATTCAGGCTGCATGTTATCAGATGGAAGAACATTGCCAATTATAATGCTTCTGTGTCTCTCCATCTCTCTCTCTCTCCTGACCACTCTCTCTATCTCCATGCAGATGCTTTTCTTCGGCAAAATCAAATTAGCAAGAGGGTTAGTTATTTGATAAATGCACAAAAGGCAAGGACGCACACTCATGCTTACTCTCCCACATGCATTTCCTCACTTTATGTTAGTGGACATTTTCATGCTGCCCTGTCAATTTAGCCTAGTTTATTTTAAACCTTGTTTACTGTTCAGATGGACTTGAATCAATGTTCTTTATGCTTAGTGCTGTATGTGAGAATAATAATGGCATGTCAACTTTTATTTTCTCATTTAAATACTTTTAATACTGTATGTTTTGTTGACGTAATCATAACCCAGGCAAATATCATTGAAGATTTATATCAGGGGTTTTAAAACTTTTTGATGTCAAGGACCCCCGTTTATATTGTGCAGTATTATAATGTCGTATTATAAAGGCAAAATAGTAATAATAATTGTTTTAAAAATTAAATGATTGGCATTTGTAATGTCATTATACTAAATCAACTTGTTAATGGATATTTACTAAATAGAATTAATAGAATTAATCTTATTTTCTAAGCAAAATATGTACATTAACTCTGACAGCTGTGAAAACCGCCATGTTGTATAGAAAAATATCAGCATTTCAGAAATGTTCTCCTCTAAAGTGATTTTTCTGTTTCTGTTTGTCAAGTTTTCCATTGAGGGAATGTGATGAATGTTATAGTTCATCCAGAAATGACAATTCATCATCATTTCTTAATCCTTATGCCAAACCTGTATGACTTTTTCTTCTGTGAAACACACAAGAAAATGATATTTTGAGAATTGTTTTTATCTTTCCACATAGTGGAAGTCAATGGTAACCAAAACTGGTTGACAACAATCTTCAAAATATGTTTCATGTTCTGCAGAAGAAAGAAAGTCATACAGGTTTGGGAAGACATTGTGGTGAGTACTTGATGACAGAGTTGTGATTTTGGGATGAACTATCTCTTTTAAGTTTAATAATTTCTTATATGATTAAGAAAGCCATGAAGTGTCATCCTGATACTTAGATGTTAAGTATTTATTTTTTGAGCTGTTAAAATGGCCGTGGGGTCTCTCAGATGACACACAGACCATGAGGGATAACAGCACGGAAGGCAAATGTTTGCATAAAAGCCTCTCGTTCAGGCACAAACCGCTCAACACAAGCAGACGTGCTAAACTCACTCTCAGCGCCACAAACACAATATTCTGCAATCACGCCGAGCAGAACAGCTCGCCTTTGCCTGCTCTCGCAGAGTTCGCTCTACATTAACTTCCTCAGGTTTCATGTTAATGAGGGATCCTGTTCCCGTTTAATAGCTGGCTGTGCTCAAGCCTGCACTGAAAATCAATTTCCAGTCATTTCCACAGAGCATGTCTGCTGCAGTCTCTTCAGGAGTAACAGAGGCCCTACCGACAGAGAAAAATCCATTACGGAGAGAGAGGGAGAGGAGGAGACACGTCCAGACACAGAAAACAAGGCCAAAGGAATCATCGACAAGAGAAAAGAAGCTAGGGATGAGAGGACAGATAAAGGGAGAGAAAGAAGGTAGAGAAAGAAAGACCGAAATGTTGAACATTCATCAAAAAGCAAGCGTAAGAAAGAAGATGGCGCACAGAGAAAGAAGAGGGAACAGAGAAAAGAACAATCAATCGCAGATCTGCCAGACGAATGGGACATTCAGAGATGTTGAAGGCACAGATAGGATTCTCAGATTGATGGGAGGAGGAAAAGAATGAAATTCTCCGGGGAGACGAGAACACAATGAGGAGAGAGAGTCCTGCACCTAATGACACATAATAGGCCCGTAACACTTAACAGCAAACAGTTCCATTCCACAATGCAGCCACACAGCAGAGGGCATTAAATATTCATTTCCACCTCTTGAGATGCCAGTAAGCTGCGTCATCAGTTTGACAGTTGATCATTATAACAGCCTCAGCGGCAGGACACTGGAGAGACAGCAGCCATGAGGAGCACGCTTTCACTTTAGGATCTGAACACCGGCCTTTGCGTAACTGCAGCTCTGTCCAGCAGGCAAAATATTTGTAGTCACTGAACCGTAAAACAAGCCAAAAGAGAGTAAAGCTAGTAGCTGTGAAAAACATTTTAAGAGGAAATCCGTACAAGATGAAGTCGGATCAGTTTTTCATGTAACATCTATACAAAATCACTCTCAAAGATTATGAAAACTGAGGCACATTTGAAATAACTGATGACCGTATGCAAATATTTTTCATAAGGCCTGGATAAGGAGGGAAGTGAACTCATTAAATTAAAATTAAAGTGCAAATGTGGAAGATGAGGAGTGACTCTAAAATTAGCACAGGATTTCTGTCCAGCGCTTTATCTGTGCAATGAATGAACCTTTGTCGCCGCGAGAGAGCTCGTAATAGAGCAAACTAAAATTGAGTAAAGCAATATTAACAGTAGACTAGGATATGCTCATCATAATCATAGTCTCACACGCCTCTCATTTTGGCTGTAATTAGTTAAAATGACTCTATTATGTCCATTTTTAACATTTACTGTCAGTAGTGCTTTCAAGGTATAATTTAGTAGCGTACATTTATATTTCTAAAATAAATTAATAAATAAATAAACTTCATTAACTTCAATCAGGGTGTGTTTGGAGTGGAAAATAACATACTACAGACTCATTGAGTATTGTACACTTCCTATTTTTAAAAAACAGTATGCACTGCTGTATGCAAAAATAAACATTTCACCTTCCTTGTTTTCACACAATGACCTCGTATTGCATTTTTAATGAAGTAAATGCCAGCTATTATGAAAATAAATATAATTTTGCATCTTCAATCCAATTTTGAATAGCTTTGGTCAGATTAAATCAAATCAAGAAGTTCAGATTTGTGGCTGATATTTCACTTTTTCATTTGTCATTCTTAAAATGGAAAGTGAAGTTATGTGCAGCACGTCCTGATTTTGCCAAGTTAGATACGTTCCTAGGAAAACATATTTTGTTGATCCTGGAACAACATTTCTGTCCAAAAATTTTATCCTATCAATATCCCTAACCCTACCCGCAAGTTTTTCCTAAAATCAGAGGGAAATGTTGGGTGAATAACACTGATGTGGAAGCACCTAAGCCTGGTTGTAAGCCTAAACTTGACATAAACTGTTAACTTGTCCCTCAAATCTGATTGGTTGGTCCAGGAACATGTTGCACTTCGGGATCTGCATTAAGTGAATTGCATTGTCATTTGGTGTATGCTTTGTTGTATACTTCACATTTTCAGTAACACATCTGGGGTACATAGCATAATGCAAAAAAAAAAAAAAAGTAAAACTAGTCTAGTATAGTATATTCCAAGCATACTCTTAAGTAATTAGCATATACAGTAAAGTACATCAATTGCTTCCTCTGTAAGGAATGTAGTAAACTCGATGCACTTCCTGGCTCACAGCAAGAATTTGAGTACCAAGGCTAATGTGAGTGTGAGTGGTTCAGGTAACCCCCCTACATTATGAGGACAAAATGTCCCCACAAAGATGGCAATATCCAAAATCGTTGTCCTTGAGGCGACATTTTGAGGAAAACAAATCATAAAGGTTTTCCTTTGCACTTTTATAACATTGTTTTAATTTCTATTGAAAATAAATGCCTTTTTTGATATGTGATGTGAAACTAGAGAAGAACGAACTCGGCAAAAGGCGGATTCGAAACTGCGGCGATCGCAGTAAAAGCTAGACTGGCGGTCCAATACTTTAGCTTTACGCCACTGGAGACGTTGTCAAATGCACGTTCTTTATCATAATTGATAGATAATGAAGAGTTACTATGTTGAAATAACGAGATATTATGTCGTTATAACGACTTAATATCTTGAAATAACGAGATATTATGTCGTTATAACGACTTAATATCTTGAAATAACGAGATATTATGTCGTTATAACGACTTAATATCTTGAAATAACGAGATATTATGTCGTTATAACGACTTATTATGTTGAAATAACGAGATATTATGTCGTTATAACGACTTAATATCTTGAAATAACGAGATATTATGTCGTTATAACGACTTAATATCTTGAAATAACGAGATATTATGTCGTTATAACGACTTAATATCTTGAAATAACGAGATATTATGTCGTTAAAACAACTTATGTTGAAATAACGAGATATTATGTCGTTATAACGACTTATTTTGTTGAAATAACGAGATATTATGTCGTTATAACGACTTAATATCTTGAAATAACGAGATATTATGTCGTTATAACGACTTAATTCTTGAAATAACGAGATATTATGTCGTTATAACAACTTATTATGTTGAAATAACGAGATATTATGTCGTTAAAACAACTTATTATGTTGAAATAACGAGATATTATGTCGTTATAATGACTTATTATGTTGAAATAACGAGATAACTTTTCGATTTTTTTTTTCCTCCCCACCAAGTTTTTTTTTTTTTTTTTTCACCATGCGGTTCAGGGCTTCCGTAGTTTTCTGTGATGGGTAGGGTAAGGTTTAGTGGATAGAATTCACAGTTTGTACACTATAAAAATCCTTATGTCAATGGTATGTCCTCATAAAACATGAAAACCCAAAGTGTGTGTGTGCATGTGTGTTCGCGTCTTGCTGTGTTTGAGACTGCAGCTCAGAGACCCCGTTACACAACAGGCTCACTAGACTATTCACACATGTGTTGCAGTGGAGTCTGCACGCCATCGACCCTGCTGTGTCCTAGCTTAACCGCTACTCAGGGAGAGCTAGTCTGTCTGCATCTCACTAACACTGCTGCTATTGAATCTGTTGGATATCGGGCATTGGTCTCTAAAGATGGACATGTATATGATCCCTGGACATGATGATATCTGAATCACATTTTCAATGACCTTGTATACCTCAAGTTACTGTGTGATTTTCATTATCTCAAGGTCTCAAATAATGCCAATTAATGTCTAAATATAAATGAAGCATTTTCTCCTTCTAACACTTTGTCACTGTAGCCACATTTGTTCCTAAAATCCTGAATTCTAATAACAGAACTGCTAATGAAATGTCACAATATCCTCTTTGACCTTTCCATGTTCAGTAACACTAGACATTATTGCAAACATGCCCTTTAGTGCTGATGTGAAACTACCATTCCCTGTTTAACATTAAGATTTTGACCAAATTCCCTCCTTTTTATCTTATAGGAACAGGAAGTAAGCCTGAATGTACCATCAGTAGTATTCTCTTCCAAAGAGAGTGTGCTGTTCCTGGAAGTTCCTTTTCAGTGGGGGCAGACAGAGTCAGCGACATGTCCATCATAACGCATCAGCCTTGAGTCCCAGTATCCCAGAATCCCCTGTGCTCTCATTCACTCTCTCACTGTCTGCCAGCGAGCTACACTTCACTGCGTGCTCAAACACTGTGTTTTTCCCCCTGAAACTCACCATTTTATATCTGCACTTATATAGCCGGCATGCGAATATTATGTGGCCGTAAAAAGCAGCTGAAATGCAGCATGACATTATTTACACTAATAAAATGCTGCAACGCGTCTGATTAAACTCATAGATCAGGTTCGGTTCTCTCTATTCATACTGGTTTTCCACTCTCTTTGCACTTGTTAATTAGCATATTAGCGAAGCTCCGACAATAAAGGCTTGTTCTCCGTAACAACAGCCGTTCAGCGACAGGGCTCTTGTTCTATTACAAAAGAATAATAGATTCACAAGGACACATTTCCTCCAACATACTCAAGATTCATGCCCCAGGAATGTATCTGCACGTGAGAAACCCAGACAACAGACATCTGGCGCTATAGACATCCCAAGGCGTACCTTATCAGCCGTATGCAAACGGTAAAGCACTGCTAAATCCCTCTTCGGCTCTTCAGGATCTAGTTTGTGACTCAGAATTTCTGAATATCAGTTTTTCATATTCTGTCATTACATTTCTGACTACCGCACATTGTTATGCAAAGCATAGGTGACCTCAAGATTTTGTTTAAATATATATATATATTGGATGCTCGTGTCCCTCCAAGCTTCTTATAACTAGCTTAACCAGCAAGTCTCACTTGGGCAACCAGCTTCATACAGTTTGACCAGTATTTTTTGTTGGTGAACAGCATGGCTATACTGATCTTCCAGTTACACCAGCATCTAACCAACATAAACCCACTTGTAAATTCATGCTTGTCTAAAATGGTTTCATCAGAATACTAGTTTTAATACATTTAAAAAGCCTGCTCTTGACTAAGCGATATATTATACTTAGATTCCCATTGAGTTTTAAACTCACATGATTTTTTTTATTTAAATTAAGTAAATTTGGCTCAAATCACTTAAATCCAATCTTGAATATTGTTGAATTTGTGACATAAAAAAAAAAAAAAAAAGTAGTTATATTTTTAATTGCTTTATGATCTAATGAAACTCTAAAGCAATGAAATGTGTAACTCAAATTCACAAGAGATTTGAGGGTTACATTCTGGATGTTATTCTTGCTCTCATCCTCACAATCTACATTCTGACATTTGCATGTTTCTCCTTTTATCCATATCCATATGAATGGAAAATGTGAGCTTGCATAAAAATGGAGCCACTGGGATGTCTATCTGAAAACTTATATTTTCCTACTCCTTGAAGTGCTTCTTCAAGAATTAGAAGCGGAGCCACATTTTGTAACATTATCACATAATGTGATTGACATACATAGTAGTTTATGTACTTTCAGGGCATTTGCAGATGGGCTGGACAACAGAGGAACATATTTGATGTGAGCAGTGCTTTGTGGCTATAAATTTTGTTCTAGTGTTATTCAACAGAAACAAAGTATTTTAGATATGACAGGTAATGGTGTGTAGTTTGCCACGGCTTAAAATGGATGCAGAGCCACCATTTCATGTTTGCATTTAGTATTACTTCTTGTGTGTGTGTGTGTGTGTGTGTGTGGGCAGAAACAACTGAAATGTTTGGAGTGATGGACAGAATAAAGCGATTTTATGAAATTGAACATTTTAATTCAAAGTGAAGGAGATTAAGCCGAGCAGAAAAAGCTTTGCTTAACTAAAAAAGGTGCTGTGATTGTCAGTAGTTGAAAGTAAGACTTTGGATAAAAGTCTACCCATCTTGACCGTATTCGCGGTGCTCCATGTAATATGTCTTTACTGCATGATGTGGTCAAGACTTTAATAAAATGGGATTATCAGACGCCTACATTTTGGTGACAAATATGCGAGTCAAAGCATGTGTTAACCTTGGTTATGTATTATTTTTCTAAACCCAGCCTATTCTGTCAACATCTGCCTTTTCCTCCCCACAGAACATCGTTTATGAATATTTTGATCCTGTCATACTCTAATTCATCACTCAATGGTTCTACTTAGCAGACCTTGAGAAGCATTTAAAAATCCCCCCACGTTTAAATAAAGACAAGCATTTATACAAAGCAGAGCAACCTTGAGTTAGTGAGGAGCGTTATCCCTTGTCCATAAAGACATCCTATTCAAACTACTTTTTTTTCTCCTCACTTTTGTGTTTCAGATTGAAGTACATTGAAGCAGCATGTTCTGGGTGGATTCCAGGAGGATGAAAGTGACAGACAGAGAGAGCGAGAGAGAAGAGGATGTGTAACTGCATTTTCCTTTTTTGTGCTTACACTTTTTTTTTATCATTATATTTCAAGTATGTTTTCAAACAGTGCCATCAAATGGCCATTTCACCAGCTTGTACATGCACTAATATGAAAGCGGATATAATATTATAACAAATGCTAAGTCATAATAATAATTGGCTATTTAGTTGATGCTTGTAAAAATGTGACTCAACACAAAATAATTAAGAAATGCAATTATATTATATTTTAGACAGTGGGATTATTATTTGTGGTAATTTACAGAAGGCAGTTAAGTGTGTTTTTCACACAGCACCATGAAACAGTCTCAGATTATAGTTTATTTAATCAGATAGCGCCATCTGCTGTTTAATTTAGAAAGTGCTTATATGTTCTCCATGAGATAATAGTTTGAGGCTCATATAAATTAAAAGTTATGGCCTGTTTCACAGACAGGGATTGGATTGAGCCAGGATTAGACCTTAGTTCAATTAGGACATTTAAGTAGCTTTTAAAAACGTGCCTAAAAAAACAAAACAAAACATTACTGGTGTGCATCTTGAGACAAAACAATGGAAGTGACATTTTAAGATATGACTGTGCAAGTTACTTTCAGTTAAATCAGCTCAAACATGCATTTTAGTCTGGACTAGGCTTACGCCTTGTCTGTGAAACTGAGGGCATATAAATAAATGACAAAATTCTCTCTCCCTTAGTTTTTCATGGCTGTGTAGGGAAATTATCTTTAGGTCTGGAACCTGGATTTGTTGAAATAAATGGTTGCGTAGGTCACACTGTCTGGTGTAACTGGTGTCTGTAGAGAGATGAGACAAATTAACAGCAATAAATAAATAAATAAATAAATCTTAGGGGAAATGACAATCACAGTTGGCAGCACAATAAATTGATTACATTATATAATATACTGTTTTAGACTGTATCAGATGTGTAATATTAATTAACATCTGCACTCACCTCATCTCTTTTATTTATGTTTGTTTTTTCTGTAGAAAAAAGATCATTATGAGATGATGTTGATTTGAGATGACGGTTTGGAATTCTTGGATGAAAAAGATCTTACCATATCTGACATGACGGTGTATTTCAGGACTCCTTTCTCTGTTTCCCAGTGTGTTCCTGTGCTCTACTAGAGGGAAAAGGAGAAAACTAGACCTTGACATGTTTTTGGAAAAGTTTGTTGGTAATAATTGTCAGTATTTGAATATGTCAAAATGTTAAGTTATTTTAGTAAAACAGTAAACATAGCTTGCAGCTAATGATAGGCTATATGAGATGAAATATATTTAAATACCTCTGTCATTCCTCATTTGGCTGATATTAATGTAGACTGGTTCAGACTCCTGAGGGCCAGAGTGCACTGAAATAATTGAAAATACAGCAAGAGTTACAGTTTTGAAAGAAAGAAAGAAAGAAAGAAAGAAAGAAAGAAAGAAAGAAAGAAAGAAAGAAAGAAAGAAAAGAAAAGAGTGATTACTGAGCAATCATTTACTGTGAAAAGATTTAGAAAATACTGATATACACGTGTGTGTGTATGTAAATTTTGTTTTACCTGACATTCTTTTTCTGTAATAGTAATAGAATAGAGCTCCAAGCAGAATCCCAGTAAACAGAGCCAAAACAGAGGATACAGTTGCCTTAACTAAAAGAAAATAGAGACTTTATTTATAAATTAAAAGTTTTAATTAAACTAATTTGTTGACTTTTCTACACCAGGATCATTTGATGGTGAGCTAGAACATTTACATTGTACTTCTTGAGCATATTTATTTATTTATTTTTATTTCTGAGATAGGTGACGTGTAATGGTTAAAATATATTACCTTGGTTTGTTAATGTTGATGAGGAAAGACTGATTGTTATAGGGGCCAGAGCTCTGAGTTTATTCTCAGTAAAAACTGCACACTGCCAGTGCAGCGGGTCTGTTTCATAGCTGGATAGATTCACTGTGAGCTGTAACTTGTTTTCAGTCATAATTTGCTGTTTTTCCAGCACTCCTCTGTTCCTCTCCATCCTGAGCCAGACCAGCATCACTGAATCAGTCATTTCAGAAACTTCACAGGTAAGAATCACTGACTGAGTCCTCAACACACCATCAGGGGGCTCCACTGAGACTGAAATAAACAACATCAATGACTTTTTAAATGCACTGAATAAATGTATTGATGATCAAATGTAACTGAAAAATCAATGTGTTTATTATTATTATTGACTGACTGATTCATATTTGCAAACCTCTGATGGTGCGTAGCATTGTGGTTGTGTAGGGAATCTTTTGTTCGTTTGTAACACACTTGTATGTCCCACTATGATTAAAGTTCACAGGTGAGATGTGAAAGATAAAAAGTTGATCATTGTAAGTGGTTGAAGAAAGTCTTCCTGGTTTAATTGGTCCTTTTACTAGAACTTCTCCTCCTTTTTCAACTGTTATCAGATCAATGATCTGTGAATCAGGCCTCGGCTCCCAGGTCCATTTCCAGCTCTCATACCTCCTGGAAGACTTGCAGATCAGTGATACGTCACTATTATTAGAGCTTTGTCTGTAAATTGTATTATTTTTATTATATGAATCTGGAAAGACAATTGGTAACGTGGTGAATTTCAGTGAATACATCTCAGTTACTACATTTCAGTTTTAAACATTTTTCATTAACAATAAAGCTTTTTTTTTTTTTTTGAAAAATTGCTAATTTGTTTATTAATTATAAGTTAATTACATTAACTTACATTATTCTTAATGAAATATTATTCATTATCATTATTATTTAGACATACACCACAGATTAATATCAAAGAATAAACTTACTTGAACTGACAGTAAGCGTGTAATTCCTTACAGTTTTTACTGTTCCATTCTCCATCAATCTACAGTAATATTCCCCCTCATTGTGTTTATCAACGGTGTGTAAGATGATGTAGGCAGAGTTGTTGTACAGTAGAGTGGTGTTGGATGTTTGTTGTCCGTCTTTCTCCCACTGCAATGTTGAGGATTCAGACAGGAAAGAGACCTCACATCGCAATGACACATCAACGCCACGCTGAACTTTTAGAGATGAAGTATTAGAACCAGTTTGAGAAATGTTGTGTATCTTTCTTACATTCATAACAAAATTTACTGTTACTTTTAAAATATTTTTACTGTATGGAAACTCAACCAACCTTCTGTTTGGGCAGTTTTATTCCGTGGATATTCTGTGTAATGAAAACAATTACAACCATTACATATAAAAAACCTTGCACGACAAAACCCACGAACTTCGCTACATCAGCTGATGACTTTGCATAAATACAATATTTGTTCAACAGCATTTTCAAAACATTTGAACAAAAAGAGGTTTATAAATAAAACATTGTTTTGGATTGTCAGATTGTTAATCACAGACATGTTTAAGTCTGTCATGTCATGTTAAACTCCAGTAGATTTCTGTGGCTGTGAGAGTTTGAGTGATATTTCTGGACTTTTTAAATCTTATACTTTACTTAATTTGTTTTGAATTAAACCATTTTATACATCTTTAAATAGATATTTAATTTAAATTTGATTACAATGAAGATAATGGAAGATTACTGTATAAATGATAATGATCACATTTTTTTTAAATAGTTTGTATGTTACAGTATGTACAGTACAATCAACAAGCAGCAAAAGAGAAAAGAGTTGAAGAGATATCTTGACAGAATGTTTTTCCTTTTGCTTTAATCTCTTGGTTAAAGTGAGACTCACCGATAGCGTGGAATCGTGAACAAAATCCACACATCAAAATAAAGATTTTAAAAGGCGTAAGTTGCATGATTCTTCTTTCCAGTGCCTCAGATAAAATGATGCACTCTGAAGAGTTTGAAGAATCAACTAGCCAGTAACTTTTAATGGGCGGTGCAAAATTCAGAAATCTCTCATAGAAAACAACCAGTGTGTGAATTTTAAACAAAATGTTCATGCAGAGAAATACTGTACTATCGCGCACTAATTTTTATTTATTTATTTATTTATTTATGAACAAATATCTACAAATCTAACTCATAAGAAAGAAATCATGTTTTTTTTAAATCTTCTGTTTGTTCATGGTTTAAATAGATCTAATAAACCCATTTTAGGCTATATTGCATCAATAAAATAAGACATGTCTTCTAAATATTATTTTTAGACTAGTCTGGTTTGCACGATTAGCTAAATTCCAGTTCAGGAAATGTTTTTTCTAAACTGAACTCTTGAGGTTTCTCTCAGGCACAAATCTGTGATCTGAAGTGTGATCTAAACTCACAAGCTCACCAACTTTATTGAGGAGGTCTATTTTTGAAACTCAGTTTCTTTATAGGCACCTTCAAATCTACAAAACATTCCACTGTCTTTGCCCATGTAAAAAAGATTCATTTCATTGACCCATTGTTACTGAAAGTAATTATAATCATTATAATTTAATTAAACAATAAATGTCAATATTACCATTAATATTACTGCCTTGCTTTCTGGGGGTTTTATAAGGCACTACTCTTTGTTAAGCCTTGAAACAATATGACTTTGCCCATAAAAATGCAATTAATAAAATGACCAAAATAGAATTTAATAGAAGCAGAAATAAATTAAAAGAATAATAATAATAATAATAATAAAAAAACTAATATTAGACAGTTTTTGAACTTTTATTTCGTGTTCCTGTTCTGAGTGCTGGTCTGAGGTCATCATAATTAGACAAGAGGTATAAGAAACATTGTTTTTTGATTTACTGAAGCATCGCCTTCACACAGAGTAATTTCAAATGTGCCTGACAACATTTAATTTCTCAAAATTAGCAATAGAAATTACATCTTAAAAGCTTTGGTGCACATAGGGAATGCAATCATTTTACATTTATTCTTATGAATGTCTTATAGTTTAAAATTCTTGCAATTTAAGTATTTTTCTCTTTGCATTCTAACTTTTAGTTGAAATATTTTGAGCTTTTTCCATACCAGGAAATGCACTGCTAGATTTAACACAGTTGTGTGTCATGAAACCACATGGAGGTTTCTTTCTGGTATGCAAGCAAGTCTGGTTACTCAGATGATGTTTGTTGCATTTGTTTTCTCTCATGCAAATGAAACCCAAAGACCTGTTGCTTACAGAGAGAGCACACACAACACAATCTCAACAAGATTTATTACTCTCCATTCATTCCTAATTTACCAAAATAATGCATGACTACTTGCTGTTATTAACACAATATTTATTTGAATTCCATAAAAAAGGAAACACAAGGTTCTGTACAGGAATTTCCAAATGAAAGCTCACTGTGCTGAATAGATGACTGTAGTACTGCAGTCCAAAATCCTGTAGATGTGTAGATATACAAGCTTAAACACCGTCAGAAAAAAGGTACTGTGCTTGTCACTGGGGCAGTACCCTATAGGTATAAAAGTGAAAAGGTACACCTTTGTACCTTACTTACCCCTAATAGGGCCTAAATGGTGCGTATTTGTACCTTAAAGGTACATTATTGGTACCTTTTTACCTTTGTACCTTAAGATAATGCCCCAGTGACAAGCACCGTACCTTTTTTTCTGACAGTGAAGAGTTTTACTGTAAATCACAAATAAATCATGTATCATTAGCAAATCAAAATGACATTCTGAAATGTTTATGAGAGAAGAAGTTTCATAGCTGACATCTGAACTTGCATGACTGATTTTAAACCAGCTGTCAGCTCCTGGAAAAATAATCATAGTCACAGTTTTAGCTTAGATTTGTCATTTTAAATAACACACAGAGGTTAATGTGTAATATTAATGTGCAGATAAGCCAATGTCTCTTTAAGCCAAGCCATAATGGAAGATTACTGTTTAATGATTAAAATAATTTTTAAATCGTTTGAAATTATTAAATCATTCCATAATTTATCAATTTCTAATGAATATTTGTGGTGTGTATGGTACAATCAAAAAGCAGCAAAAGAGAAAAGAATTAAAATATCTTGACAGAATATTTTTCTGTTTGCTATAATCTCTTGATTAAGTGAGACTCACCGATAGTGTGGAATCAGGAACAAAATCCACACATCAAAATAAAGATTATAAAAAGGTAAAAAGTTGCATGATTCTTCTTTCCAGTGTCTCAGATTAAATGATGCACTCTGAAGAGTTTGAAGAATCAACTAGCCAGTAACTTTTAATGGGCGGTGCAAAATTCAGAAATCTGTCTGTCATAGAAAACAACCAGAATATGAATTTTAAACAAAATGTTCATGCAGGGAGATACTGTACTATCTAGCACTAATTTATTATTATTATTTCTTTTTATGAACAAATGTCTACAAATCTAACTCACAAGAAATAAATCATGTTTTTTTTTTTAAATCTTCTGTTTGTTCATGGTTTAAATAGATCTAATAAACCCATTCATTTTAGGCTATATTGCATCAATAAAATAAGACATGTTTTCTAAATATTATTTTTAGACTAGTCTGGTTTGCACGATTAGCTATTTCCAGTTCAGGAAATGTTTTTCTAAACTGAACTATCTTGAGGTTTCTCTCAGGCACAAATCTGTGATCTGAAGTGTGATCTAAACTCACAAGCTCACCAACTTTATTGAGGAGGTCTATTTTTGAAACTCAGTTTCTTTATAGGCACCTTCAAATCTACAAAACATTCCACTGTCTTTGCCCATGTAAAAAAGATTCATTTCATTGACCCATTGTTACTGAAAGTAATTATAATCATTATAATTTAATTAAACAATAAATGTGAATATTACCATTAATATTACTGCCTTGCTTTCTGGGGGTTTTATAAGGCACTACTCTTTGTTAAGCCTTGAAACAATATTTTTTGTGTAAAAGCATTAAACTCCATTGAACTGAACTGACATTTTGTGACTCAACAACCCGCATGCCCCCAAAAATGTTGTCACAACCTGCCATTAAACAGCCTTCTTTAGGCTTTTCAGTGAAATATAAACAGTATAGCAAATTATGAAATTACATATTTATATTAAGGAAACAAAAAATATCAAAATATACATTTTGCCCATAAAAGTGCAATTAATAATATTAGACAGTGTTTGGCAATTAGGCAGTTTTTGAACTTTTGTTTCATGTTCCTGTTCTGAGTGCTGGTCTGAAGTGATTATAGTTAGAAAAGAGGTATAAAAAACATTATTATATATTTTTTATTATTATTGAAGCCATTGCTTCACAGAGTAATTTAATTTCTCAAATTAGCAGTAGAAATTAGTTTTTATGGGCTTTGGTGCACATAGGGAATGCAATCATTTTACATTTATTTTTATGAATGTCTTATAGTTTAAAATTCTTGCTATTTAATATTTTTGGTTTTGCATTCTAACTTTTAGTTGAAATATTTTTCGCTTTTTTCCATACCAGGAAATGCGTTGCTTGATTTAACACAATTGTGTGTCATGAAACCACATGGAGGTTTCTTTCTGCTATGCAAGCATATTAATTCAAGTCTGGTTACTCAGATGATGTTTGTTGCATTTGTTTTCTCCCATGCAAATGAAACCCAAAGACCTGTTGCTTACAGAGAGAGCACACACAACACAATCTCAACAAGATTTATTACTCTCCATTCATTCCTAATTTACCAAAATAATGCATGATCATTAATACAAGATTAATTTGATGTTTTCAATTCCATTCAATATATATATATATATATATATATATATATATATATATATATATATATATATATATATATATATTTATTTATTTATTTATTTATTTATTTATTTTTATTTATTTATTTTTTTTCTTCTGTACAGGAGTTTCCAGTGTGAAAGCTCACTGAGCTGTACTAGCTGAATAGATGACTGTAGTACTGCAGTCCAACATATCCTGTAGATGTTGAGATATACAAGCTTAAAAAGTGTACTCTTACTGTAAATCACAAATAAATCATGTATCATTTACAAATCAAAATGACATTCTGAAATGTTTATTGGAGAAGGGGTTTCTGACCTCTGAACTTGCAGGACTGATTTTAAACCAGCTGTCAGTTCCTGGAAAAATAATCATAACGTGGAATCATGAACAAAATCCACACATCAAATAAAGATTTTAAAAGGCGTAAGCAGCATGATTCTTCTTTCCAGTGCCTCAGATTAAATGATGCACTCTGAAGAGTTTGAAGAATCAACTAGCCAGTATCTTTTAATGGGTGGTGCAATATTCAGAAATCTCTCATAGAAAACAACCAGTGTGTGAATTTTAAACAAAATGTTCATGCAGAGAAATACTGTACTATCGAGCACTAATTCATTTATATTTTTATGAACAAATGTCTAAAAATCTAACTCATAAGAATGAAATCTTTTTTAAAGGTCATCTTGTCACAGTTTTAGCTTAGATTTGTTATTGTAAAGAACACACAGAGGTGAATGTGCAATATTAATGTTCAGATAAGCCAATGTCTCTTTAAGCCAAGCAAATTAATTCAGCAGCCAGTTTAGCTTGAACTGAAAGGTGGGACATTCATTTGGCTGCCATATTGATTGTTGTATCTTTTTCTGAGATCAGCTCACCTGTTTTTCGCTGACGTTTAAAAACTAGAAGTTCCAGCAGCAGAATCAGCACACAGCCAGTGACAACACATGCCATGATGATCACCATCGGTAGATGACTGTCCTGTGTCATGATGTTTTCTGCAGAAGACAGAAAATTACACCAACACTGACCAGTGTCAAGACTACACAGTGACAAATCACTATGCTAGGCTCAAAATATATAATCTCATTCTGAGTTAAGGTAAACAGTTAAGGTTTCTGTTGATGTACTTGGAGCATTAGTAGTTGATGAGGAAAGACTGATTGTTATAGGGGCCAGAGCTCTGAGTTCATTCTCAGTAAAAAGTGCACACTGCCAGTGCAGCGGGTCTGTTTCATAGCTGGATAGATTCACTGTGAGCTGTAGCTTGTTTTCAGTCATAATTTGCTGTTTTCCCAGCACTCCTCTGTTCCCCTCCATCCTGAGCCAGACCAGCGTCACTGAATCAGTCACTTCAGAAACTTCACAGGTAAGAATCACTGACTGATTCCTCAACACACCATCAGGGGGCTCCACTGAGACTGAAATCAACAACATCAATGACTTTTTAAATGCACTGAACAAATGTATTGATGATCAAATGTAACTGAAAAATCAATGTGTTTATTATTATTATTGACTGACTGATTCATATTTGCAAACCTCTGATGGTGTGTAACATTGTGGTTGTGTAGGGAGTCTTTTGATTGTTTGTAACACACTTGTATGTCACACTATGATTAAAGTTCACAGGTGAGATGTGAAAGATAAAAAGTTGATCATTGTAAGTGGTTGAAGAAAGTCTTCCTGGTTTAATTGGTCCTTTTACTAGAACGTCTCTTCCTTTTTCAACTGCTATCAGATCAATGATCTGTGAATCAGGCCTCGGCTCCCAGGTCCATTTCCATCTCTCATACCTCCTGGAAGACTTGCAGATCAGTGATACGTCACTATTATTAGAGCTTTGTCTGTAAATTGTATTATTTTTATTATATGAATCTGGAAAGACAATAGGTAACATGGTGAATTTCAGTGAATACATCTCAGTTACTACATTTCAGTTTTAAAAAAAATTCTGAAAAGCAGAATTAATTGTATTACTGAATTAATTAATAAATTTTTTTTTATTGTTTATTATTAATTATAAGTTAATTACATTAACGTACAGTATTCTTAATGAAATATAAATCATATCATTATTATTTAGGCATACACTACAGATTTAATATCAAAGAATAAACTTACTTGAACTGACAGTAAGCGTGTAATTCCTTACAGTTTTTACTGTTCCATTCTCCATCAATCTACAGTAATATTCCCCTTCATTTTGTTTATCAACGGTGTGTAAGATGATGTAGGCAGAGTTGTTGTACAGTAGAGTGGTGTTGGATGTTTGTTGTCCGTCTTTCTCCCACTGCAATGTTGAGGATTCAGACAGGAAAGAGACCTCACATCGCAGAGACACATCAACGCCACGCTGAACTTTTAGAGATGAAGTATTAGAACCAGTTTGAGAAATGTAGTATATCTTTCTTACATTCATAACAAAATTTACTGTTCCTTTTAAAATATTTTTGCTGTATGGAAACTCAACCAACCTTCTGTTTGGGCAGTTTTATTCCGTGGATGTTCTGTGTAATGAAAAACAATTACAACAGTTACATATAAAAAGCCTTGCACGACAAAACCCACAAACTTCGCTACATCATTTGCTACATCACAGAGTTTTATAAATAAAAAAATGTTTTGGATTGTCAGTTTGTTTGTTAATCACTGACATTCACACAGACATGTTTAAGTCTGTCACTGTGAGAGTATGAGTGATATTTCTAGACTGACATTTTTTTATCTTTTACTTTAATTTGTTTTAATTAAACCATTTTATACATCTTTAAATAGATATTTAAATTAGATTATAATGAACGATTACGCTATAAATGATAATGATTAAAATGATTTTTAAATAGTTTGAACATTATTAAATCATTCAATAATTTATCAATGTCTAATTAGTATGTATGTTGTATTGAGTACAATCAACAGATAGCAAAAGAGAAAATAATTAAAATATCTTGACAGAATGTTTGACAGGCTCACCGATAGCGTGGAATCGGGAACAAAATCCACACATCAAAATAAAGATTTTAAAAGGTGTAAGTGGCATGGTGATTCTTCTTTCCAGTGTCTCAGATAAAATGATGCACTCTGAAAAGTTTGAAGAATCAACTAGCCAGTAACTTTTAATGGGCGGTGCAAAAAAACAAAAAACATAAAAAAAAACAACCAGCATGTGAATTTTCATGCAGAGAAATACTGTACGATTGAGCTCTAATTTATTTATATTTTTATAAACAAATGTCTAAAAATCTAACTCATAAGAAAGAAATCATGTTTTTTGAAATCTTCTGTTTGTTCATGGTTTAAACAACTCCAATAAATACATTTTAGGTCATCTTGCATTAATAAAATAAGATATGTTTGAAAATCTAAATATTATTTTTTAGACTAGTCTGGTTTGTATGATTAGCTAATTTCCAGTTCAGGAAATGTTTTTCTAAACTGAATTATCTTAAGTTTCCTTTTAAGAGAAACTTGATGCTGCATCATGATGCTGATGCTATTGGAATTCTTCTGCGTGAACAAGTGTCTGAAGCATGTGTAAAAATGCCAGTATTGATTGGCTGAGAGGATGGTCAAGTGACGTGACAAATATAAAGAATATGTTTAATTTATATAGCACTTTCCGGAGCTGAAGGATGCTTCACAAAAACAGTAATATAACAAACAGTCATTTCACATAATAATTGTGCAAACAGTTAAATTAAAAACAGTGAAAAATAGCATTGTATAAACAACAGCGTAGAACAATGAACAGTATATACAAACAAACACAATTACACTGTGTTCCAAATTATTATGCAAGTGACATATCAGTAAGATTTCAGTAGAATAAACATTCAGATTTTAGTTTTTCTAAGAAAATGTTTGTTTGTTTGTTTATCCATGTCTTTTTAGATAACTGGTATCAACCTCAGACAAAATAATTTGCCAGATCTATGGAAACCCTACTTAGAGGTTGTTCCACATTATTAAGCAAGTCACAGTTCTCATGCAATATGGGGAGGAAGAAAGATCTTTCTGAAGATGAAAAGCATGAAATGGTGCAATGTTGTGCAAAAGGCATGAAAATAACTAATATTGTGTGAAACTGAATGGCGATTATCGAATTATCATAGGATCTGTGAGTGATTTAGAGCACAGTAGAACTCGGTCAGATAAAAGCTTATTAATGAAAGTTCCTGTCAAAAAAATGTATTGTATTAAAACGGCAGCTATAAAAAAGCCAATGTTGAGCAGCAAACAGGTATTTGAAGCTTCTGGTGTCTCTGGAGTCTCAAGAAGCTCTCCATGCAGGCTGGCAGTTGTGCGTAAAAATGCATTTCAGCCACTCCAAACCAAACCTCACAAAGAAAACATTTACAGTGGGTGTAGAAATACATTTTCAAACTGTTTTATTGCTGTGGCGTTTTTTGCAGCATGGCATAGTGCGTATTGTACTATGCACTATCCTCCTTTTTATATCATAGCTGAAAATGGACAGTTATGAACTCCACATATCTTGCAAAAGTCATTTTAATACCCTCCATCTCACTTCCCAGTATTCCAGCCCAAATCATCACCTGCCAGCTCCTTGCTGACATCGCAGTCTTGTTGGAACGTGGTGGCCATTCACCAACCATCCAGGAATCCATCCATTGTAGTACGGCATTAGTCAGTAAATAAAACTATTTAAAAATGAGTCTTCATGTATTTCTACACCCACTGTAAATGTTTTCTTTGTGAGGTTTGGTTTGGAGTGGCTGAAATGCATCTTTACGCACAACTGCCAGCCTGCATGGAGAGCTTCTTGAGACTCCAGAGACACCAGAAGCTTCAAATACCTGTTTGCTGCTCAACACTGGCTTTTGCTCTTTTAATACAATACATTTTTTTGACAGGAACTTTCATTAATAAGCCTTTATCTGACCGAGTTCTACTGTGCTCTAAATCACTCACAAATCTTATGATAATTCGATAATCTCCATTCAGTTTCACACAATATTAGTTGTTTTCATGCCTTTTGCACAACATTGCACCATTTCATGCTTTTCATCTTCAGAAAGATCTTTCTTCCTCCACATATTGCATGAGAACTGTGACTTGCTTAATAATGTGGAACAACCTCTAAGTAGGGTTTCCATAGATCTGGCAAATTATTTTGTCTGAGATTGATACCAGTTATTTAAAAAGACATGGATAAATAAACAAACAAACATTTTCTTAACTAAAAAAAACTAAAATCTGAATGTTTATTGTACTGAAATCCTACTGATATGTCACTTGCATAATAATTTGGAATGCAGTGTAGTAGTAGGCACAAGTAAGATGCACATGACAAAAATACTAGAAAGCATTACGACTGGTAGTAGAGGGTTTGGGAAGTGTTAAAAAAAACAAAAAAACATATTATGACTGTACTTGGTGAACAAATAGGTTTTAAGGTATGATTTAAATTCAGAGAGTGAGGTTATTGTCCTCAGTGCCAGAGACAGAGAATTCCATACCTTAGAAGCCATAACAGAAAAAAACCTGTCACCCATTGATAGACGAAATCTAGGTACACAAATAAGTTCACACAGAAGATTGGAGTGATCAAGACAGAATGTATAGGATTAGTTTGTCACAATACAGTAGATTTGAAGAAGGCATATTTCCATATCGAGATTCTGCCACAGCACAGGGAAAATATCAGGTTTGCATTCATGGGCAAAGCTTACAAGTATCAAGTTCTCCCTCTTGGCCTAGACCTACTGTATCACCCTGCACATTCACAAAGTGCAAAGAGCCACGTCAGGGTCTAAGCAGACATACACACTTTTCCTGGTCAGATTACTGCAGGTTTTTGGAAATCTAAGCTATTCTTGCAGTTCACCGAGGATTTGGATGATGACTGGTGATCTTTTATATGTAAATGACATTAATTTAGTGTCGTTTAAAACACAGAGAACTGAAACCATTCAGTTCAAGATCATTTGCGATTTATAGATTTCACATCTGAAAGAGAGGTGTACTCTCATTTTCTGTGTGTACATTCATTCATAGGATGGTTTCTGTGCAACATTTTATAAATGAGGCCCCGAGGCATTCGTATACTCAGTTACATTGACGATTGACTCATTTTGAGTATGTTGGAAGAGGTAACGGTTCGACATCGAGATGTCATTCTTGCACACTTGAAGTTGTTAAGGTTGAGACTAAATGCCAAAAAGGGTGTCCTCCCTCCAGGTCAGAGGACAATTTTTCTGGGGGTGGTATGGTTCCTCATGCTCTAGTCGACTCCATCGTCGTGCTGCTCATGTGAACAGCGCCGGCCAATACTGAGCTGCCATTCTAATATAGAACCTGGAAGTGCTGAACATAAACAGTGTACAAGAATGACACAGAAGAGAAGATCTTGTTGAATAAAGTCATTATTTTTGTTTTGTTTTTGGGGACAAAAAGTATTCTCATCGCTTCATAACACTGAGGTTGAACCACTGCAGTCACATTGATTTTTTTAAAATGATGTCTTTAGTACCTTTCTGGACCTTGAAAGTGGTGGTTAAATTTCTGTCTATGGACAAGTCACATACCTTTCGGATTTCACCAAAAATATCTTAATTTGTGTTCCGAAGATGAACGAAGATCTAAATCTAAAATGCAACCTGCACTGACATATCTTAAAATATATTGGTGCCATTGTTTTGTCACAAGAAACAAACCATTAATGTTTTTTTAGACATGTTTAGGCATGTTTATTAAAGCTACTTAAATGCCCTAATTGAACTAAGGCCTAATCCTGGCTTAATCTAAGCCCTGTCTGTGAAACCAGCCCTATATTTTTTCCCCTCTTTTATAAAGTTGTGGAAACGTTATCATGTATTTTTACTTTTGCTAATGGAGCAAATGGGAATACAAAAATTAAATTTGCTATCATCTCCTGTTCACCGCTATTGAAGATTACCCAGTTATGATAAACCACTTCTGAGAAATGTGAAAAGGGTTCATTACAGAAATAACAAACCTTGCCATGCAGGCAAAACCCACAAACTTTGTTAGTGTCACAACATGTTAAATTGACTTGAAACGGTTACTCTTTGACTTAACTTGATGTTTTCAACATGTTTCAATCAAGTAACCCAACCTGGAGTTAAACAAACAGGACTTTTACTTCCCATCACGCTTTGCAAATGGGCTGAACTGAGAGTAAATGTTGAAATAAAGTGTTATTTTAAGCAGTTTTTAGCAAGATGAGAAAATTGAGTGTCTTTTTAATGGTTACTGTTATGTTTTATGTTGGCATTTAAAAGTTTATGTTATGTTAACAGTTACCATTGTAGTGAAGTGTAGAGCATGTGCTTGGGTTGAGGACCTGCTAACATGAATTAAACTTTAATAATAAAAACAACTACTTTGGGCATGACATGGATGTAACAAAACCATCTTCTGACTAATGCCTAACAATAAAAGTCTTTACAAAGTAAAGTTTTGTTAAAGCATTTGATCTCAGATAATGTTTGTAAAAGTTGATCTTGAATGCATTCACTAAATAAACTAATCAATTAAACTGAATTATTTTTTAATTTTTGTTTGATATTAATTTTAGGATAAATAAACTTAATAGTTTTGGACAAATTAAGAATGTTATCCTGATTCAACTAAATGTCATTGAATTAACCTTATGTAATAAAATTAAGTTTACTGAAATAAGTAATGTTAATTAAATGCAACATAACCCAGTTACGTGAAACCTGTTGACATAAAAAAAAAGTTAAGTAAATCCAACGTATCATTTTTTCTCACTTCAGTATTCACAGACATAAAACCATTTTTTTTTTTTTTAAACACTGTGCATTATGGGAAATTTAGTTACATTTGCAGCCTTAACAAAATACACAATTACACAAGATAATGGGGGGTAAAACAAGTCACAAGACTGATCAATCAATAAGAAACCATAGCAACCAAATATACAGAGACAAAACAACTAAATAAATCCCAAAGAACCAAACACAGACAATGCCTATATGTGACAACCGGGCAACTCTTTTGCTTGCAACTCAATATTTTTTCATTCTGACTTTTGGTTAGTTGAAACATTTGCTGCAGTTTTCCACAACAGGAAGTACTGTGCTATATTTAACACAGTTGTGTGTTCTGAAACCACAATGAGGTTTTGATCTGGCATGCAAATATATTGATCGACACTCAGAGATAGTGTTGGTTTTAGATTTTTGTTTTCCCCAATGCAAATGAAACCTATACCTTTGCTTACAGAGAGAGCATACCCAATATGCACTTGAACATAGAAAATGCTTCATTATTAGACTTAAGTAATTTTTAATAGGCTATACCAAAATAATCACTGACTAGAAAGCTATTATTAACAAAATTAATTTGGTGTTTTCATATCCATTTAGTAATAAATCAATGGAATAAAGTTTTATACAAGAATTTCCAGTGTAAATGCTCACTGTGCTTTAATAGCGGAGTAGATGACTGTAGAATTCCTGTCCAACACCTGTAGATATTGAGATATAAAGAGTGCACTTACTGTACATAAATCACAAACATATAACACATCATTAGCAAATCAAAATTACATTCTGAAATGTTTATGAAAAAGGGGGTTTTATAGCTGACCTTTGAACTTGCATGTTTGTCAGCTCCTGAAAAAATGAATCAAAGTCATAGATTTAACACACTATAAAGAACACACAGAGGTTAATGTGAACTTCCATCTGCCTCACCCTGACTAGATCCTGCTACCGTCACTGAAGCATAATGGATGTCCTCATCTTCTTGTGATTTTAATCCAGTGACGTGACCTTCATCTAGTGAAACAAAACGACAATCTTTCATTTCAAATCTCATTACAATCATGAAAACATATTATAAAAATGGACACAGACACATAAAACATGCAAAACATTTTAAGATATGAACTAAAGTTTAAACATGCAGTGTAGTTATTTACAATGGCTTATACTACAGGGCTGTTGAATGCTCAAATCTGATTGGTTGACCAATGTTCTAAGGTGTGCAATTATTTTCATGGAAACGCACGGCTGAAGTAGTTCTAGCAGGTCTTGACCACATTGCCAAAAGTTTTCAGTTCTCAATAGGTCCTTACAGCCTACAACCACAAAAGAAACAAAACCCACAACGACACCGACCAAGCCATGGTTTTTGCCAAAAAATGTGTTTATTGTGTCCTGAAAGTGAATATTCTATCGCGCTCTCTTTCAAACGAACACACGTACTGTATAATAATATATGGACACACTCACACAGACTTGTCAGCACTGCTCTGATGAATTGTTTAGAAACTTAAAAGATACATGATTTACCAGCGAGGTAATGGCTGTGCAGTTCTTGAGGTAGATGAACTTATAGTTTCACTATTAGTAGAGAAACTGCTGCTGTTAAAGACGTCCCAACTGCGTTAATAACTGTATCAATGGTATTATTCTGCTATCAAAGGCTCAAGCCTTCGTTACCAGTTCTATCCATCTATCCATCCATCCATCCATCATGTTTTCATCAAAAACCTTAATTTCTTGTTGACTGAAGAAAGAAAAACATGAACATATTGGATGACATGGGGGTGAGTAAATCAGGATTTTTTTTTTGAAAGTGAACTAATCCTTTAATTCAATGCAATTTCAATGATAACATGGGTGGTCTCAGCAGCAATACTAGTGTGCCCTTTAAGGCAAATCAGTTGGGTTGGTTGCCATTTTAGTAGCTATTTTCTGTGTAAAAAGGTATACAAGTACAGCTGAAAGGAATGGAAACAGCAATAAACCTGATCAAATCTGTTTCTTTCAGGCTCATCCAGCTAACAAGCATGCTACAAAAAAAAAACCCAAACAGGTTAATGTCTCTTTAAAAAGGCAAATAGTTTTAACAGTCATCACTTTCATTCGGCTGCCATACTGAGCATCACAATTTATCCCATTCATTTTTCTTTGGAGCATCTTCTCCTTTTACCGTTTCCGAGATCAGCTCACCTGTTTTTCGCTGACGTTTAAAAACTAGAAGTCCCAGCAGCAGAAAAAGCACACAGCCAGTTACAACACATGCCATGATGATCACCATCGGTAGATGACTGTCCTGTGTCATGATGTCTTCTGCACAAACATGTGGAGACAGATAATTACACCAACACTGACCAATACACCAGAGTTAAGGTGAAAAATGCTGTATATTAATATTATTTGTTAGAGTTTCTGATGAGTACTTGGAGCATTAGTAGTTGATGAGGAAAGACTGATTGTTATAGGGGCCAGAGCTCTGAGTTCATTCTCAGTAAAAACTGCACACTGCCAGTGCAGCGGGTCTGTTTCATAGCTGGATAGATTCACTGTGAGCTGTAACTTGTTTTCAGTCATAATTTGCTGTTTTTCCAGCACTCCTCTGTTCCCCTCCATCCTGAGCCAGACCAGCGTCACTGAATCAGTCACTTCAGAAACTTCACAGGTAAGAATCACTGACTGATTCCTCAACACACCATCAGGGGGCTCCACTGAGACTGAAATCAACAACATCAATGACTTTTTAAATGCACTGAATAAATGTATTGATGATCAAATGTAACTGAAAAATCAATGTGTTTATTATTATTATTGACTGACTGATTCATATTTGCAAACCTCTGATGGTGCGTAGCATTGTGGTTGTGTAGGGAATCTTTTGTTCGTTTGTAACACACTTGTATGTCCCACTATGATTAAAGTTCACAGGTGAGATGTGAAAGATAAAAAGTTGATCATTGTAAGTGGTTGAAGAAAGTCTTCCTGGTTTAATTGGTCCTTTTACTAGAACTTCTCCTCCTTTTTCAACTGCTATCAGATCAATGATCTGTGAATCAGGCCTCGGCTCCCAGGTCCATTTCCATCTCTCGTACTTTGTGACAGACTTGCAGATCAGTGATACGTCACTATTATTAGAGCTTTGTCTGTAAATTATATTATTTTTTTTATTTCCATTATATGTATCTAAAAAGACAATAGGTAACATGGTGAATTTCAGTGAATACATCTCAGTGCATTTCAGTTTTAAACATTTTCTCTGAAAAGCGTCGTCTTTAGGCCTAAAGCTTTTTTTTTTAAATTGTGATGACTTCTGCACTATTATTCTTACTGTAAAATAATAGATTGTGTAGACAACACAATTACCCAAAATATATAGGCCTACTTACTTGAACTGACATTAAGCAAGTAATTCCTTACAGTTTTTACTGTTCCATTTTCCATCAATTTACAGTAATATTCCCCCTCATTGTTTTCATCAACGGTGTGTAAGATGATGTAGGCAGAGTTGTTGTACAGTAGAGTGGTGTTGGATGTTTGTTGTCCGTCTTTCTCCCACTGCAATGTTGAGGATTCAGACAGGAAAGAGACCTCACATCGCAATGACACATCAACGCCACGCTGAACTTTAAGAGAAATTAAAACAAATACGTGAGTTCCTATAACAAGTAGGAAAGATGACAATTATGAATTGGATGGGGTTAATCAATCATTATAGTCACAAGCATAATAGTTTCTCACATGTTAAATAATAGTATCATACATTTTGTAGTTACCTGGCTAGATTTATGTAAACTTAATCATGTTACAAACATGTGTCACAGTATGTGACCACAGGAGGAAGAAGGCAGGAGAAGAAGGTTCCCAAAATAACTCAAAGGTTTAATAATAAATAATAATAAGCAGGTAACACATCTAAAAACAACAGTGACAGGACAAAGAGTGAACAAAACCAAGGAATACTTATACAAGAACTAATGAGATAACAAACAAGACACACCTGAAACAAGGACACTACTCAAATCAGAAACCATGACAACTAACTAAAGGCAGGAAAACTAAACAAAGGAAGACATGTGACAAATAGAACATGGTTCAAGAACAGACAGACATGTGTCAACACATGAGTACTGTTAAAAGTAAAATTACAGGTTTAGAAACATATACTGTTCAGTTAATCAAAACTCACAAGTTTCTGGACAGAAATAACTCATTCAACAATAAAAGAAAGTGAAAATTATGAACAATTATATATATATATATATATATATATATATATATATATATATATATATATATATATATATATATATATATTCGATTTAGGTTCAGGTTTGTAATACTCACCTTGAGATTTGTAACAAAACCCACCTCTCAACATTAAAATAAAAATTAAGATATTATACATGCTGTTGTGTTCAGTCTTATTTTAGAGAAATAGGAATTGAAAGGGGAAGGAAATGTTTTTGCTGAGAACAGCAGGGGCGGTTCTACCGGGGTGGAATTTGGTGATATTTTGACCACTCAAACAGGAAATGTCCCCAGTTTCCATTTCAGAAATCTGGTCACCTTAACAAAGACACATTTATCAAAATGTTCAAAATGACAACATTAGATAGCAAAACTGACGACACACCAGTCAAAATCTGAGAGAGAGCTGAAAGAATCATTTACGAGTGTTTTAAACTTACACAATTACAGTACACAGTACCAGTACTATAGATGAGGGAAATTTGACTATACATAATATACTGTATTTTTGTGGAGCTAAGAAATGACTAGAGATGTAGTCTTGTCTCAGACCAATATACTGCTATAGTACTGTATACTGTAATGAAATTTGTCCAAATGTGCAAAGGATGCTGAATTAACTTTTTTTTTTACTGTACTGTAACTGACAGTATGCTACTGTATTGTGGTGCATTTGAATTTGTCAGAAGAGAATATGTTTTTGACTAGAACGTTTTATTTTGATCTGGAGGTTTGAGGTTTGATGTATAGTTTCGAGATTGGGTTTGTAGTTGTGAGAAAATGTTATTGTGTTAGGAATTGTGTTTTAGCAATCAAGAAAAACAATAACTAGATTGAAAAGTTTGAAAGACAAATTTATACTGGCTTGTCATAAAGCCAATTTAAAGTCTTGTTTTAAATAGTTTGGTCAGTTAGGCCAGAATAGATAGATGTTCTGGGTGTTTGCTTAAGTGTTGTTTGGAGATTCTGGGTGTTTGCTTGGCTCTTGGTATGCAGTTGCTAGGGTGTTGCTATAGTATGTGGTTGACAGGGTGTTCACACATTTCCATCACTGTTAAAGGATTGTTAAGGTTTTTTTTTTTAACTGTTAAGTTTTTGTTGCTCTTTAACTTGCACTAAAACATGTAATTTATACCATCGAAGTAGCTTATGTAATATTAATAAACCTGCTCATCTCCTTTAGTGATACAAGCTCAAAATAATAATGTGTTGATGTTTTTGTGTCTTGACTTGGTGCCATGATGGATATTGAAATCTTGTTTATTTATTTTTTATTTTAAAATGTAGGCTATAGATGATTATTTTGTGGCAATGAAATATTTGTGAACACAATTGTGTATCTCAGGCCCTAAATCTCCAAAAACTATGCATGGGTGCTTGCTTTGGTGTTACCATCCCTCATAGACCTCATGCCACCCCTTTGCCACCCTATAAATAATTTTCTAGATCCGCCCCTGGAGAACAGGATCATTAAAAATGGCACATAATACTTTTTTAGATAATGCTGTAACACTTCTGTAAGTATAGGGTTGTTCACACAGGTCCACAGTTAAGCTTACATTTCAGTTTAAATTTATATTTGTGTCTTTCAGGTGTGGTAGTATGCCTCTTTAATTCCTGATGCTTAGATAATATCACACTTTAGCCATAATTACCATTGAATGATGTGCTTCCGTCTTCTAGTTGAATGCTGCCCTCTACTGGTGATGTATTAGTAAACTAATTTTGAAGGAGCACATCTGTGCAACTGGAAGTACTTACGCAAAGTAAAAAAAAAAAAAAAAAAATTAAAAAATGAGAGAACATCACTTGTATAATACACATTCTATTATGGACAAAGATACTATGTTGTACTATTTTGTCTAAGAATACACGTAAAAAAATCGTTTTAAATCGTTTCTCAGTTTAAAATAAATTTAGCCAAATTGAAGTAAGTTTATTATTATTTTAGTAGTGCCCTAGTGCACGAACGAATAAGCCCTTTTCTACTCTCGCGATATCTCAATATGAAACACTGGAGTCTGGAGATGGAAAAAGTACATATAAATGGCGACGTCCATAACACTGCCATAGTCTTTGCAGCTAGGTCTCAGTGTTATTTATCAAATTAGTCCAATCGAGTCTCGAGTTCTTTTGTCAGACCAGAGTTAACGGGCAGCAGCTATGAATTTGAGTGTGTAGCGCAATATTTTAATCACCACGAACAGAAAAAGACAGCGGAAGATATACACACAGCTCACATCTCCGTCTCTGTGAGTTACCATGAAGACAAACGCACGAGACAAGCCAAGCGTGTAGGCTGTGCAGAATGAACATCGCACTGTATAACGTGAAAGATATTAAATGAAGTTATATAAATGTTATTTGTTATTAAAAATGTTGTTACATATAGTAGCCTACATTAATATTGAAAAAATGTTGTAAATTTCGATTTTAAACAGTCCCTTTTTTACTTTTTAAAATCAATAGTCAGATACAGTCTGTTATTTAATTTATGCAGGTTTATTAAAAAATAATAATAATAATAAAAATTTGCCGCTCTCTTACGGACCTAGATACATTAATAAAATCATCAAACTCTCAAGGGTGCCCAGTTTCTGGAGCTCTGCCTACTACAGATCCAACCCTGTTCCAACCTGTCTGTCTTTGTCAAGTGCTCATGAAGATCTTAATTAAATGGTTCAGTTGTGTTGTATCAGGGTTGGAGATTAACTTTGCAGAAAGGTAAATCTCCAGGAACAGGACTGGGCACCCCTGGTGTAAATTAATCTATTAAATCTATTAACTAAAATGACACTTATGGCAGAAGTAGTAGGCGTTGTATGCTATATGCTACTGAGAATTCAACCACCTTCACAGTTCAGAGTAAAATAATGTCTGTGGTAAACATAACTTCAAAACACTTTGAGGTTATTTTCTACAACGTAAATTACACCCATATGGAAAATGTGAATTTTTGAAGCAGTTATATTTATTTTTGAAAACATATGTTTCTAATAAGTAACTAGATAAGACAGTTTGGGGTGTGAGTGTTTGCAGTTTACGTTGTAGAACAAAAAGCCAAAGTATCGTCAGGTTTACCAGAGGCTTTATTTTATTCGTAAATTGAAAACCCCCAATATAAAACCCAGTAGGAAAATCCTGAGGGAACCAGTGGCGAATTAGTCTTCCGGATTTTGACGTCATCACTGCGCGACTCTATTCAGACCCTTATCATGGTCACTATTGGTTTGGTTTGTCCCACCTCTTGTTTGTAATGTTCAGTAATAATTAACTCTTCTCAGCAGATGTGCAGAAATTTCCTCTGAAGATTTGCTCTGAAGTCACAGTGAAGATGACTAACAGAATGTTTGAAGATAAACATCATGCCTCCCTATATCAAAAATATCGATTTGATCCGCCTGATGAGGTGAAGGAGCTTATTCTCCAGTATCTGGACAAAAAGGTTGGTCCTGTCATGGTAATATTATTGTACATTTTGTCATGAGCGCAAGAATTTGTTTGTCCATTCTGTGCACGACAGCTGAATGTCGGTTTGTTAACTCCAAAATATCAGTAAAATACATTAGGCCTATAATATTGTAGTAATAGTAATAATAATTATTCTTTAGCACATTCTATTATGTAGCTGTAATGATATACTATAAATTTAGATGGTAATATATCATGGTAGGCTACTGAAGCACAGTGTTATCATTTTACCATGTACAATAAACCATAGTAAAATTTAATTAATCTGTTGTCTTTTATTCCATACTAATTCCTGCCAGTTATGCTTGTGTTCTTGAGAAGAAAATTGTGGCATTTTAAGTACAGATTGCACCTCCACAGTCAGACCGTAAAGGAGCTGATTTACTAATTTATCCATAAAAAGCTGTTTGCCCATATAATGTTTAATGATAAAAACATGCTTCACAGAAAGGAAAGCCCCATCAGCTGGCCGTGGATTTAGGCTGCGGAACCGGGCAGAACTCTCGTTCGCTGACACCATACTTTCAGCAGGTGGTGGGCATTGATGTCAGTGAATCTCAGGTGGAGGAAGCGAGAACAGCGATGGGGTTCCCTAACCTCAGCTACAGGTCAGTAAAGCATGTTTCTACTCTTCTTTAACAAACAAATCATTCTTGTTCCGCCTCTTCTTTACTCTGATTATGCAAAAGATATGGAACAATGCACCTTTATACCTTTGCATAACCTTGAAAGAATGAAATTAGGTCTGAGACACAGCATTGTGCAATACAATGCTAGCAGATTACTGTGGTCTAGCCTCATCATGTTTATCATTAATTGACAGAGTAGGCACAGCAGAGGAGCTGCCATTCCCAGATGGCTCGGTGGATCTGCTGACGGCTGCGTCTGCAGCTCATTGGTTTGACACTGAACGTTTCTTAAAGGAGGCTGTACGTGTCCTGAAGCCTTGTGGCTGTCTGGCTTTCTTTGGTTATGGAGGCAATGAGAAAATACTCCATGAGTCCTGTGGTGATCGACTTAATAACATATATGAGGAAGTAAGTATATACTATAACTAAGTATATATGAATTTGAGTACATGGAGCAAGTAATTAATTCTAAATTATGTAACAAACTGACTCAAATTCTGATTCAAATACCAAAGCTTTAGCTTACTGAATGCATGTTTATCAAATTTGAAATGTAATTGTTGCAATGTGCTCACAGAATAGTGATAACTACACTCTGATATTAATTTATCCTGCAAGGTAATGCAATTTCTGCTGCCCTACACAAGCATAAGTGTAGCTGGGGCCATCAGTAAGCTAAAGGACCTTTTTGAAGCCATACCCTTCCCAGATAAAGAGAGGTAATCCCGAGCACTGCACTGTAATGAATAATTAACCTTCTGTGTCAATGAGCCTACACAAATCTGCTTATCACATTTACTTTCTTCTGCCTAGTTACATTTGTGTTTGAAATAAAACATTATATTTTGTTTACACATTATAATAACTTAAAATAATGTTTATTAACATTAACATTTAAAATTAAATTATATTTTACATAATTTATTTTGAATAATACCATCTTTGATATAATATGAGTTGCAGTTGTGGTTTCTGATCCCTTGTAATTTTCTACTTGTAAGGATTGAAACAATTCCAGTAAAGCTGCAGCTGAGCATCGAGAATGTAATTGGTTTAATTCAGACGTTCTCCATGTACCAAGCCTTTCTGAGAGCCGATCCAAATGCTGCAACTGCGCTGTTGGAGAAAACAACATCACGGTAATTATTTACTTCTTTCTGCAAAATTTAAACACTTCACTTTTACTGTCATGCAACATTGGTTTGCAACACAAAATTATACTATAATTATAATATATCGCTGAGGGAACGATGTTAATTCATTTTTCATAATATTAGATTATGCTCATATGATTTTTGTCCTTTACAGAAGATATTGATGGTATAATATTTGCTTGTCACGTATTCTGTTCCAGTTTTCTAGATGAGATGAAAGTGTCATCAACAGAGGCCAAAGTTGACTTTATAATGGAGTACTACTGTGTGCTTGCATGTAAACCTGAGTGACACATGACTCCGCACATGACCCACCATTTCTGTACTGTCATCCTACTATTTCTAAAGAGGTTTTAATCTACTTTGTTAATCAAGTCAAATCAGTGAGCTTACAAACACTATTTTTTATTTTCTTTTGAAATAAATCACCTAGTATTTTCACTATGTATTATAATGTTATGATGTTACTTTGAAATAATTTACTCTACAAGCATACATCAATACAATGTTGTTTAAAAAAAATAAAATAAAATTGTATTTTGCAGTTTTGTAGTTTGTTCACATGAACAGTAAACATTCCCTGGATGCCACACAAATGTTTACTCCATCTAGGTTTTGTAAAAATGTTAATAAATCTTTCTTAACACCAACACTTCACACTAAGCCTTTCTTTATTTCATGAGCCTGTTCTCAGTGTTGAGGGTGAAGTATTACAAGTAACACCAGTTACGTAATCAGTTTACTTTTTAACAAGTAAGGAGTAAAGCAACACTTTACTTTTAAAGGTGCCCTCGAATGAAAAATTGAATTTATCTTGGCATAGTCAAATGACAAGAGTTCGGTACATGGAAATGACATACAGTGAGTCTCAAACTCCATTGTTTCCTCCTTATATAAATCTAATTTGTTTAAAAGACCTCAGAGGAACAGGCGAATCTCAACATAGCACCGACTGTTACGTAACAGTCGGGGTGTACGCCCCCAATATTTGCATATGCCAACCCATGTTCCCAACATTTTGAAAGGCATTAGACAAGGACAGCCAGTAACGTCTGGATCTGCACAGGTGAATCAACAGACTAGGTAAGCAAGCAAGAACAATACCGAAAAATGGCAGATGGAGCAATAATAACTGACATGATCCATGATATCATGATATTTTTAGTGATTTTTGTAAATTGTCTTTCTAAATGTTTCATTAGCATCTTGCTAATGTACTGTTAAATGTGGTTAAAGTTACCATTGTTTCTCACTGTATTCACGGAGACAAGAGCCGTCGCTATTTTCATTTTTAAACACTTGCAGTCTGTATAATATATAAACACAACTTCATTCTTTATAAATCTCTCCAACAGTGTAGCATTAGCCGTTAGCCACAGAGCACAGCCTCAAATTCATTCAGAATCAATGTAAACAATATAACAGTATACAATACTCACATAATCCGATGCATGCATGCCGCATACATGACGAACACTTTGTAAAGATCCATTTGAGGGTTATATTAGCTGTGTAAACTTTGTTTATGCACTGCTCAAGGCAAGCGCGAGCTCCGTGGGCGTGGAGTAGGAGAATTAAAGGGCCAGTAGCCCTGAATTGGCTCATTTCTAATGATGCCCCAAAATAGGCAGTTAAAAAAATGAATTGGAAAAAAATCTATGGGGTATTTTGAGCTGAAACTTTACAGACACATTCAGGGGACACCTTAGACTTATATTACATCTTTTTTAAAAAAAGTTCTAGGGCACCTTTAAATTTACAACAAAACATCATAGATACTTTTTGTTTTAAATTAGTAACAAAATTCTTTCCCAATGTATTGACTGACACCTCTCCTGTCCCCACTTTGAGAGACAACGTATGAGAGATGTGTTATGTTCACTGTGTAAACATGGTGGTTATTGTCGTTTTAGACTAAAGTGAACATGCATTTACTCATTTTGCTTGCACAAAAACAGATTTAGTATTCCGCAAAATAAATAAAACAGTCAAATGTAAACTATTAAGCAAATTTCTTTTCACTGTTATGCTGTAACAGATGATGATACTCAGCTCTATATTTCTTTGTGCCCTGATGAAACTTATCAGTTCACAAAATTAACGGAATGCATAGCTGATATGAAAAATTGGATTATTACTAAATTCAGAAATAACAGAGATTCTAATTTATTCTAACCAAAAACTTAATATTAAATATATAAATTATATTATATTATATTATAAAACTTAATAATAAAAACATAATAACCTAGAATACTGTCTAACACTTGATTGCTGCTCTGTTAAGTCTTTGTCGTCGGTTAGGAACCTGGGTGTGCTCTTTGATACCAATCTTTCATTTGAAGGCCATGTTTCTAGCATTTGCATTCTTCCATCTTAAAAAATATAAACTACGACATATGCTCTCAATGACAAATGGGGAACAGTTCTTGAGTTTATGACCTCAAGGCTAGATTACTGTAACACTCAACTGGGTGGTTGTCCTTCTCGCTTGATAAACAAACTACAGCTGGTCCAAAATGCAGAAGCTACAGTTCTTACTAGAACCAGAAAGTATGATCATATTAGCCTGGTTCTGTCAACACTGCTTTGGCTCCTATTAAACATTGTATAGATTTTAAAATCTTGCTAATTACTTATAAAGCACTAAATGGTTTAGCTCCCCAGTGCCTGAGCGAGCCCTTAATGCTTTATAGTCCTTCACATCTATTGCGATCTCAGAATTCTGTCCAGTTGATAATATCTAGAATATCAACCGCAGGTGGTAGATACATCTCCTATTTGGCACCTAAACTCTTTAACAATCTTTCTAGCATTGATCAGGAAGCAGACACACTCTGTCAGTTTAAAACTAGACTAAAAACGCATCTCTTTAACAATCCTTTAATCCGTTAAAGGATTGTTAGGCTGCATAAACTAGACCAGCTGGAACCAGAAACACTTCCTATAACAACAGATGCACTCATTACATCAAAAGAAAAATGGCATCTACGCTAATATCAGTTTAATTACACTGTTACACTGTTAATCCTGAGGTTTACCGTAGTCAGCTGGATACGGGCCGTATCCAGGTCAGATTGAGGACCTGCACCTAGACATGACCACAACGCATCCCTAAAGTGTCAGCAGAGATTGTGTCAACTAGATCATTCCCTGTGAAGGCGTCACTGACACGACAGCCAGTGGCACAGATTCCCAAAACAACATCCCATACCGGCATGATGAATATGATCCTCAACTAGATGGAACTGGATTAAATATTTTGACTCTTGCAATCCTTTATGACCGCTGCCTAAATCATAATTATGCACTTTTCACTGTTGGCCAGAGGAGAACTGGCTCTCCAACCGAGCCTGGTTTCTCCTAATGTCACCTGTTAGAGTTTGGGTTCCTTGCCTCTTGTCGCCTTTGGCTTGCTTAGTTGGGGACACTTGATATTCAACAATTTTTTTTGGTCTGCCTGCATTGACATCTGTTTTCTCGAGAGCTAACATATAGATAAATTAACTAAATTAATATCTATTGATTCTTACAATGAATTTAATCAATAATGAATTTATTTAAGCTGGTATGAGTCATTCTTAGCAGGTGTGTCTATTCATTTTTTTTTTTCAACTGCTTACACACATTTTCAGAACTTTGCCTCTTTTTTTTTTTCAAAACTTTACACACAAATCCAAGAAGTGAACACACAAAATGCTTCACATCTCCTCAAAATATCACAAACACACCTCAAAAGCAAACATTTGCCTTATGTTGCAAACACCTTTGACATGATATTCTGTTTTTTGGATATATACACACAATTATTTAAAGCCTAAAGCTCTTTCATGAGCTCCGATGTACATTTCTGTACTAGATTGAAAGTAATTGGCAGAGATTTGAAAAATTCTCGATAAACATGAAAGTAAGATTGAAACCAACTATTATGTTTTTTTTTTTACTGTAAGCATTTGTGGTCGTGAATACAGTATTACAAAGTATGAAATAAAAAAAGCAATCAACCATGTGTAATGGGGTAGAAGGTGTAGGACTACAAATTAGTTGGACTAAAAATCCTAGACACTATTAAAGGAAACCACATTTTTTGGGACTTCCTCTTAGTGCTACCATGTGCTAAGCAGGAGAAGCTTATGGGATCAGATTCCCGCCAATAATATTGCGGTCATGGATCAAAAAATAATAAGCATGAATCAAAAATGTAAAAACACGTGTAAAAATATATAGCACAAACTTAAAAAAAATAATGCAAAATGATCGGAATGGCAAAGAACGTGATCACGGATCAAAATATAATAAGCGTAAATCGAAAAATTAAAAGCACATTTAAAAAAATAACAAGCATGAATCACAACTTTAAACACATTAAAAATGATATTGCACAAATGTTAAACTTGCTTTTATTACTCTTTTCTTTCTGCTCTCTTACATTTTCCGCTCATATTTCACTCTTTTGTGCACTTGTGCTGTTTTTCTCTTTGCTCTTCTTTCTACGTTTTGCTCTTGCGTTTCCAAATGTTGCGGTTCGAGTTTCATGTAAATTAGGCCGGGCTTAAGTGCCACCATTGGTCCACTAGTCTAGATTGACAGCTCCTCCTTTAGCCAATCAATTGAAGAGAGGGAGATGACATCACTTCAATGTGACTCATGGCTACTGATGCTCACACTCATACAGGAGAAGATAACCATCACAGCTGGCAATTTCCGAGCTGGGGAAAACTCTTTCTGTGGCAGGACACCGTTAAAATGTCTCCGGCATGTACGTTTACCTGGACAATCTTTTATTGTTAAATTCACCATCCCAAGGACAACCTGTCACAGTTGTGCCTGTCTGACGATCCATCATTGTTATATTCATTGGTAAAGCGCCTACCACTGGACCTAGCACCGCGAAATACAGTGGCCTCACAAGATCACTCTTAAGTGTGCCTGGTTCGTCTATACCTGTTATGTTACTATTATGCTTGCTTGCTGTCACTTTTATTTCTGTCTTTTACACAAGAGAATATAATTATGAAACCTACCTTACTAGGCTAATATATTTGCTTGTGAATTACATTTAAAGTAAGATATGCCATCGCAATTGTTTAGATCAGTAGTTCCCAAACTGGGGTACGTGAGGTGACAGAGGGAGTACACGAACAAAATGCCGAATTTTGCCATTCATTTAATTCTTCCCTACCATAACATTAAAACCGATCATCCATCATTTTTCACAGTATTGTCAGTATTTGCTCTATTTTGCAACAAAAACAACAGCAGGATTACAACACAGCGGTGTTACGAGAATGAATCTGCAACTTTGAACGAAACATAGTGAAAGTCATGATTCATTCATAAATACAGCCACTAGCTTTCTTTTGAATGAATGACTCGATGACTCACACATTAAGACAGTGACATACTGCCATGTACTGCCGGTTTTAGTATTTGAAATAATCACTTTTCATGTTTTTAGCATTGCATTTTTCTCTGTTGAACATTTTTTAATTTAAATCATTATTAATGTTGTAAAGGTATTCATAAAGATTAAAAACTGCACTAGAAAGTCAATTTAGGGGCAAATATTGTCCCTTAATGGAAAATTTACAATTTAAGTGGAAGAGAGGGTACACAAAAGGATGGTATGTCTCAGGGGGGTACTCCACTCTAAAAAGTTTGGGAACCACTGGTTTAGATCATTGTTGCTCATAATTGTTAACTGTGCAAATGTTTATTGAGCTGTTGTATAAATCGATATAGCTATAAGTTAATTTTTAGTGTGTTTGTGTGTTTTTGATGATTAAGGAATGACTCAAAAAACCGAAAGACTCATGAAAAGAACTAATCAATTCTCTTTACGGCTCAGACTGCAATGGTTTAGCATAAGGGGCTGCCTGTCATATCATTAAGGAATAACTTCATGTCATTTGACCGAAGACTTGTCAGACGAGGTGAGGTGAGCTTAGACCCAGGTAAAGAATGAAATAATAATTTCTGAATCTTATAGCATTGTAGTTTTGTATTGTTTGTAGTGTGATCAATGTTTGCATAAGTAGTAGATGTGTTGGGGAAGTAACACGCAACATTTTAATTACATTTTGCTAAAATGAACGAAATGACTCGAAAAAAGATTTGTTTCTTTTTCAAAAGTCCGAGTTGGTAAAATGATCCGAACTTCCCATCACTGTTATCTTCTCCTGTATGAGTGTGAGCATCAGTAGCCATGAGTCGCATTAAAGTGATGTCATCTCCCTCTCTTCGATTGATTGGCTGAAGGAGGAGCTGTCAATCTAGAACTAGTGGACCAAGTGTGGCGCATAAGCCCAGCCTAATTTCCATGAAACTGGAGCAACATTTGGAAACGCAAGAGCAAAACGTAGAAAGAAGAGCAAAGAGAAAAACAGCACAAGTGCACAAAAGAGTAAAATATAAGCAGAAAATGTAAGAGAGCAGAAAGAAAAGAGTAATAAAAGCAAAGAAAACAACTTTTAAGAATGCATAAAAACAAGTTTAACATTTGTGCAATATCATTGTTTTTATGTTAAACATATAATGTTTTTAAAGTTTTGATTCATGCTTGTTATTTTTTTAAATGTGCTTTTAATTTTTCGATTTACGCTTATTATATTTTTTTTAAGTTTGTGCTATATATTTTTACACGTGTTTTTAAATTTTTGATTCACACTTATTATTTTTTGATCCATGACCGCAATACTATTGGCAGGAATCTGATCCGATAAATTCAGTGCAATTACAAAAAAATTATGTACACTGAAAAAAATGATTTTTTTTGATGCTGTTCACTTTATTTAAACAACTTATTTTGATTCAACACCACTGTATAAGGTTTCTGGTTCACATTCAGTTGCTTCATGTTAAATTAAGTTGAAACAATTACTTTTTGACTTAATTTGATTTTTTCATATTAAAATAACATGTTTCAATCAAGTAAACCCAACCAGGACTCAATCAAACAGGATTTTCACTTCCCATCATGCTTTGCAAAGGGTCTGAAATAGGAGTGTAAATGTTAATAAAGTGTTATTTTAAGCAGTTTTTAGGAAGATGAGAAAATGGAAAGACTTTTTAATGTTTACTGTTCTATTATGTTGGTATTTAAAAGTTTCTGTTAATTAATAGTTTTGGGGTTACCATTGTGGTGAAGTGTTGCATTTGTGCTTGGGCTGAGGGCCTGCTAACAAAGTTTCAAATTACTTTAATGGAAAAGTAATTATTATGATAGAGCTCAGGACTGCATTTTCCAAAAAACATTTCAAACCTATGTTGATTGTTGAACCATATTAGGGGAAGTTCACATCATTAAATTGACTCGGACTTTTGAGTCTCGTTCAGCAAAACGAACAAATCTTTTTTCGAGTCATTTCTTTGCAAACATTGATCACACTACAAACAATGCAAAACTTCAATACTATAAGATTCAGAAATGATTAATTTATTCTTTATCTGGGTCTTCAGTTTATGATAAGCTCACCTCACCTCTTGTCTGACAAGTCTTCAGGTTTAAGTCATTCCTTAATGACGTGACAGGCAGCCCCATACGCTATACCAATGCAGTCTAAAAAATTATTGATTAGTTTGTTCATCACGTGACAGACCCATACGCTATACCAATGCATTCTGAGCCGGAAAGAGAATTGATTAGTTATTTCATGAGTCTTTCAGGTTTTTGAGTCGTTCCTTAATCACGTGACAGACCCATATGCTATTTCTGTTGTAGGGACTCGTTCGACAGACGTTACCAAATGGCTTTATCAGCCAGAGGCATGATTGAACAAAGCTTCATTTGGTCCAAAAGATCCATTTCCTGACAGGAAACACCTAGCCTTAACAGAAGTGATGATGTGACTTCTCTTAACAAAGGACTCTGTCTAAAGGACTTCTTAGCTCATCAGCAATAAACTAATCAGAACCCATCACGTGGATCTGATCACATTAAATCTATTGATTCTCTCACAAAACCCTCTTGTATTATCGGACGGAACAGGAAAACACCCATCAACGGATTTAAAGACGAATCTGTCCTATCAATACCTCCCTTGTGTGAGCAATCCATCCTGACCCGGTCACTCGTAACTCCGGTCAAAGTTTAAACTATGCTTAAGGACTCAATCTTGAATCTCAAAAGGGACAATTGTCGATTACTTAAAGTATTAACTATATCCAGAATAACACTTGATATGATGTGATTAATAACATGTTGGATTCAATGCATTATATGTTTGTATCCCTGTATGCATCTTCTTTCTCTTATAATCATTGTTTTAATTAGGTCAGTCTAGTAATATGTGTGTAAGAAGTGTGTCGTGTTTGAGCTCTAAATGCAGAGTTTATAATTCTCTGTAATTCTGTGTGAATGAAACATTGAAATTCAGTATTAGGAAAATATTAAGAAACTTTATAAAGTTGTTAATAAAACAGGAGAATGTTCTGCAGATATCCAGTGGCGGAGAAAGAATTTTTTCATAGGGGTGGCCAGGCAGGGGCCAGCAACCAGTCTGGGGTGGCACAGACATCTTCATTATTTCAACATAAAAATGAGTCTGACAATAAAGTACTGAACTGTGCCAACAACACAACTAATACAGTTCATTTGTACTTAATTAATTGAGATGAGTGAATGTGACCTTTTTATTTTATTTATTTATTTATTTATTGCGTTCCTCACTTGCAGGCATATTAGTAAAGTGGCTCACACTATAGCTAAATTTCAACTTGTCCAGTCAGCTTGTTCTAGTTCTCAAAACCCCCAATAACTTGTTCTCCATTGTTGCATATCGAGACATGCAGATAACTACATACTGTAGTTCAAAGATTATTCTGTTTCAAAAATTAACCAAAAAAGTAATAACTAAATTTTAAACTTTCTATATAGTCAAAATAAAGAATTGCAACAGTTCTATCATACCTAAATTAATCTCATACAAAGAAAAAAAAGTGTTCTCTTTTGAATTCCCATTTGCTGATGCAGAAGTCAACAGCACATAAATGCCAGAATGTAAAATTAATTATTTTAAGCATTTAAATGTTATAACTTTTGTTTGTACTTTATAAATTATTGCAAAATTAGCATCTTCTAATAAAAAATGCACAGTTCTTACATTTATTTATGCATTAAAAAAAGTACATATCAGTTTGTGCCTTAGGCCTATATTGTGATCTGACATAGCAGAATTTTTTAGTCCAGAGACATATGTGACGCATAAATCTCAAATAGGCCTACATACACGCATGCACAGTTTTGATGCAGCTTTAATCGCTTTTTTGTCATTTCATAACTTAACAGACGACAGAACTACGACTTTGCATGCTCGTAGTTTCTTTTACGCTTTATTTATTGTGAGTAGGCTAATATACTGCGCGCCGTATTTGCGCGTGATTGAAAACTGCGCGTCTTGCAACCCACCAGTTGAGAAACATTTACGTAAGCTATATATAATGTTCGCCGTTCACTGCTGTTCTGCTGAAGCTCATTCGGCACCTGTATCATTTCCGCGCGCGTTTGACTTGAGCCTGGCGCTGAGGCGAAGTTGGAGTGCGCGTCTGAAAAGTCTCCCGTTTTTTTTTTTTTTTTTTTTTGTGGTCTTAAAGAGACGGTTCTGCGTTTAAATAAACGCAATTCTTGTCAACAAAAAAATTTATTCTGAAGCAGCGGTTGTGAGTGGGGTGGCCAAAGGGGTGGCCAAGCTTAGGCCAAGGGTGGCCACGGCCACCCCTGGCCATCCCCTGGCTCCGCCCCTGCAGATATCACGCGATGTGATCAAT